>NC_134282.1:7500-373333 GCF_949628215.1 Phalacrocorax aristotelis | reverse complement strand
GCCCTTTACAGAGAAACATGAAAACAGGAGATGGAGCCAGGAGGGACCACTTGAAATCCTGCCTTTGGTGCTACGGGACTGTTCATGGTTAGGCCAGTAAGTACGGGAACTTGCATCCTATAAACAGGCTCATTGCAGTTGGCTGAGTCTGAGAGGATTTGGAGGTAATTTCAGAATAGAAGCAGCTTGCAGCCTTGACTGTGGACTCAGTATTGTGGTTACAGGCGAGACACAAACACTCCCCTTGGTGACAGGAAAGTGGAGAAAGAAACAGGTGTAACTGGGATGTGAGGTAAAGGAGGGGGTGAGATCTTCCACACTCCATTGTTCCTTCATTTCAGAGACACTTTACAAGAATATAAGGTTTGGATGGCAGCAGTCCAAAGACAGCAGAACTCTGATTTGGCTGAACGTTATGGGCAGCTCTCACAAGGATAGTTCTTTGCCAGGATCATTCCCAAGTAAGCAGGCCATCTCAGCTCAGACGGTGAAGGATTAGGCATCTGACCTGAAGGTCTAAGGTTTCCATGGAGTCTGAGAAATCCCTAAGATCCTATCTGTAAGCATCCCTTTTGCCAGTAAGCCTTCACTCCACCGGAGTATACTTGCTCCTTCCCCAGATAAACAAACTAGAAGAAAACTCACTAAATTAGAAGAATTCCAAAGGTGGAATACTCTGCTCCCAGTAATACTTGACCCACTAGCTTTCCTGGTGTGGAAATAGTGACATGAAACACCACTCAGGAGAACAAGGCCAGCTTTCCCTCTGGGGAGGGAGTTTACTATGTGTCCTAGCAGATAGGGCTCAGCCACCACTCACCTGGCAAGCACTCTGTATGGCAGGGCTTTTGCTGCTACCATAACTTGGCAGACTTGGGATGTGGCAGGGAGAGATCACACCCAGGCCCACTGATGTGATGTTGTCATATGTTCCTCCAGCAAAGGAAACTTCTTGTTATGGGAAACAGTTAAAATGCATGAACCAGCTCACATTTCTCTGACTTACTGATCTGGGTTTCTAATGAAACATCATGGCCTTATCTACAGTAACACCGCACTTCCCACAGGTGTGATTTTACATCAGTTTCCTTTGGGCAGGTTATTCTTGCTTTGGCAACCATGACATCTTGTGGCCCTGCAGCACTACTAAGATCTCACACATTGAGCCAGTTTCCACCTGAAATGAATCCTAGCTTTGAGAGGCACTGCAGTGCCGGCACAATAAGAAGGAAGGAGAAAGTAATACGAAAACTATTTCTACTTTGCCATTAGTCCTCTCTCCAACCTCTGGCAGGTTAGTCATGCCATGCTGAAGTGAAGAAAAAAAAAAATTGCATAAAGGATTCTCTCCAACAGGAATGAGAATGTAGGAGCTGCAAAGGACAGCAAAGTATCGGGAGGAGACTTGCTTTTAGCCAAGGTTGTAAGTGGAACCTTGAAACCAAGGTAAATGCTGGTATTAATTAGCACCCTTCAGTTGTAGTGGTGCATTTCTCTATCCATCACTGCCTGTGCTGACATTTAGACCAAATGTAGCCATTTATATTGCTTTGCACTGTGCAAATGACAACTAGCAATGTTGTTAACCGAGTATAAACTAATTCAGCACTGCGTTGTCTTGCGGCAACAAAACTTTGTAAATAGGTATTTATATGAGCTGGCTTCCTCTGGTAACTGAGAGCAGACTACTAGGAAGGTTCTCACCACAGTAACTATAAAGAGGACATGTATTAGTGCATTATATATTAATAACTGGTCCTCCTTCCTTCTGCCTTAATAACAGAAGGAAAAGGAAATGTAATTGCATGGCTGGCCAAGCTCCCCAGGTGTCGGGTCATGGTGCAGTTCGGTATCACAATAATTCTGGTGGGAGTAGTGTCAGATTGTTTCTCTGCTGTGGTATGTGCTACCTTAAAAAACCCAATCAAATATGAAACACTAAGCAGAAATAATATCTAGAGACTACCACAACCTATTAACATCTCCTCTGGCTAAATCTCAATGGCTTTTTGATCATACAGTTACTATTTGTGCATCCTCCTCATATGGCAACAAAAAACTAATTCAGAATTTTTGTTTCCATAACTGTGCTTCTTTTCTAACAACCGCACCAGCTCACTTCCATTCACAAATCTTGTTTCTATGCCTGGATTTGCCATCACTGGTGCCTGTCCTGATAAGGAGTCTTTTGCCAGAAAGGGAAATTGATCCATCGAATAGAACTAAACCAGTGAGCTTTTCAAAAAAAAACCCAAACCCAACCCATAAATCACAATTTGCACTCCAAAATTATTATGCTGCAGAAAACCTGTCTGCATGACTGCTGTGGAGCCAGCAAATGCAGCACTCATGCACGGGTACTCATACCTGTCTTGCAAAAACCCATGGTGCTTGAAAGATGAAAAGTTAGTATTTGCAACAGCTGAAACAGCACAATACCAGCGTGCAAGAGACAAAAAATCAGTTGAATTTACTAAATTAATAAAAATAAAATAAATATCAACTTTATAAATACATCTAATTTACACAGAGATCTAATTAAACCAAAAATACTGGCTTTTTAAATACCTGAGGCTTCAAAAACAAGAGAAAGGACAGAACGGAACTGTGTGCAGTGCAACAGATACATATACTTGGAATAAACATCAACATTGGACAGAGTTGTAGATACACATAATAGAAGGGAGAGTGAAAAAATTTAGTGGCTTGCAAAAATGAGCGCAGCCGTAAAGATCATCTTGACCCAGCACTCCTGACTAGTCTTAAGTGTTGTCATATTTCTATTTCTGAATGTAAATAAAATATAACAAAATTCTATTTTTTGAAAAGGTATCTCCTTTGTAGGTAGAAAATGGTGAAAATCTCACTGTTCCAGTGGAAATAGAATCAGCAATAAATAGCACATCCAGTTTTGAACTAGAAATTGCTACAAGAAATTCTAAGCCTGGCCTTATCTTAAAATCTCAAAATTATCTCTGTGCTATGGAATCAAAAGAAATGACAGCATGTTAGCTGCTGCATAGAAGAAACTTCCATTCCACCTACATAATTGCTTTTAAAAGGAATTTTTTTTCATTTCTCACAGTGCTGAAAGTGCCTTTCCCAGTTGAAAAGTATTCTCAGCTGAGATTGTGCAACAGCTCAAGTGAAAATTAAGTAATGAGTCAGTTGCTGTACTTTACCCCCTAAGGTGGAACGAAAGATCATTCTGGACATAAGAACATTTGTTGGAATGGAACTTTGTATTTGTTAGTTGATACCGAAAACATTTCTGATTTCTCTGACACACATTCCTTCCCCCCCACCCCCCCCCCAAATGAAAGACAGCAATGCCTTGAAAGAACAATGATTGTACTTCAAGTACATTTCATGACTGCAAAGGAACCCCAACTAACAAACTTTGAGAAGCATAAGGGATTTAGATAGTATGCTCCATCTCATCTGAAAATTAGTATCTCTAGTGAAGATATTGTAGTTCCTTGCCTGGGTGGTCCTATTCTGCTGCAATGTCAAATGGATTTGCTTGAGTTATTATGGAAGTTCTTCTGATCAGAAGGATTGTATCTTTGTTAGAAATATATTTCACCACCAAAGTCACCATTTATAATATTTTGCTTTTTCTGAAGTGATCTGATCTCGTCACATATAAGGAATTGTCCCACATTCATTGTTCCCAAAACAAATTACCTTGGGGAAATATTTTTATATCTCTTAATTAGTTGACCTACATTATAGGAACCAGAACGTAGTTGTTAATGGAGAGGCAAATTAATTAAATCACCTACAGAGAGGAATAATATTAATAGAGGAGTAAAAACCAAGCAAGAATTCTTTCTTATCTCAGCTGTGCATCTACACAGAAGTAATGCAGCTCTGTACACAAATCTGAGCTGGCTTTACACAATATGGATGCTGCAGACTGGTCCTCACTGTAGGCCAAAGTAATATGCCAAGTAGTTGGGTAAATATTTTTCAACTACCCATATTTGTAAACCACGCATCAGGCCCACCTTGTGATTTTGGTCTTATGACCTTGCAGCTGCACCATTTCTATTTGATCGTAAATATATATTTAGCTTTGTGATATCTCAGCATTGAGTAATCAATTAGCTAAAAGCAAGTGAATAGTTTATAGATCAAACTTTCTGCTAATGTAACTGCTAAATGATATTAGTGTTAGGTGTATTTTAGTAGGTTTTAGTTGGTTGCTAGTAGGTTGTTATCCATACAAGCTACTTAACATACACATGCTTGTAAAATATCTGCGTGTAACTGAGACATTGCACGTTAACCAGCTGCTCCCATAACATGGAGCTTTCCATGTGATTTCTTAGCATTGTTTGCTTGCTGGAGATTATGAGTATTTACATATAGGCCACAGAATTAACTTAATGAATCAAATTTCAATATTCTTCCTTAGAAATATTATCCAATAAAAAGCAAACCTTCTGATTTCTTAGGGCCAGGCAGATCTAGTACAGCTGGATCTTTCATTTACTACAGCAAAGTATATTGCATAAAGGACTTAAAGTAAGGACAGGTGAGAAAGAAATAATTCTTCACTACACTTGCCTGAGAATGGATTTGATATGCTAAACTGAAGTCACTCAAGTTAGGGGCACTCAAGTTTGCCAGACAACAAAGGAAGCTCACTGCTTTTTAAAATATGAAAAAATAAATATATATGCATTTAAAAATTAAATAAAGGTTATTAATATATTCATGTTGAGATTTACCCTCTTACTTGTTTCTAGCTCGTAAGGACTAGAACTTACAGATTACATTCAAAATATAAAACTTCTAAAATAAAGCACTCAAGATTTTGCAAGTCCCATCTTTGTGGGAAATTCACAGGGTTCCTGTGTCCTGGAAGCCATTTTCTTCCTGGATGCTTTTGTCTTAAAAGTTGGAAATAGAGCAGGTAAAAGATTTCTAGATATGTAATAGTTTCTGACTTGTGCAAAAACTATTTAACAGCTTTTTTCAATGCTCAACCTGACTTTTAAGACAGAAACTACTTTCAGTTTACAAGCATATATTTTTCCATTCCTTTGCAGGTAGGATATAATGATATCAAATACCAGTTGACCTTAATGACCAAGAAATCTGATAAAGGCTGACAGTGCTGTAGTTTTTCCCACACAGAGCAGTAAAGCATGATATTTGGTAAAGGTTTTTTTTAATAAAAGCAAAAGTAACAGTGTTAAAAGCCTAAAACTATCAAACAGACAAGACCAAAAAAAAAATAAAACCCAAAAGCAGGTTAAAGGAAGCTTAATGGGAACTATTTACACTGAGAATTCACGTTGACTACTACAGCTCAGGCTCTAAGTAAACCTCAAATGTGCCCACAGCCTCTCGCCAAAATTCTGTGTAATCTCAGGTGGGTATCCTGCTAAGCTGGTGTGACAAAGAAGGATTTAGGCACATGTGACTCTGCTCTGTACAGATTCCTACACCACCCTAATCCCTTACTCCAGAGCACCTCCGTTACGTGGTGCGACTCACATCTCTCATGCCTCTGGTACTCACTTGTCCTCATCCTGTACCTGCAAGGACCTTTTGTGCCATGCAGGGCCCTTTCAGGTTGGGATAGAGAAGCTGAACATGAAACTATTGTTCACTTGATGCAAATGGCAACACAAATACTGTCCTGAAGGGCCACTGCCAGAGGAAGAGAAGAGCTCCAGTGGTTTTGATTCTTGTAGCAGATCTGCTCTTGACAGCTTTGTTCTGCAAGACTTTGGGAGGCCATTTGGGTAGAAGCAGGAATTAGTTTTACTATTAAAATTAATAATTGATTTTACAGACAGCCACGAGTTTATGTTGGAGAGGGCAGACCAGAGAAGTACATGTTGCACTTGGAAGGGAGGGGAGGGGATGGATTTGATGAAGATGCCTAGTGCCTGTGTGGGTTTTATTTCAGTCAGAGATGTGACCCTAAGGAAACTCCATCCTGCAAAACCCACTTCTCCCTGTGATAGAGTGTCAGACATAAAATCTATGGTCCTCCTGCCAGAGCTTTTGTAGATCTCTTGAATATACCCTGCTTTTAAATGTCTTCAGCAATCAGCATTCTGTGGGGCGTGGGGGAAATAAACCAGGTGTTAGTTACAGGACAACAGGAATGGAACAGGGAAAGAAAATCCTGATAGTTAAAATGGAGTTTATGGGAGCAGCTGGAACACACATTCTGCTTTAGTTAATCTCTTCTTGGCACATGTACATCAGTAAATTGTGAACTGCCATGGCTGAGGAGCAAACACATCCTTTTTTTGTGTGTGTGTCATGCTTCCTCTGCAGCGGTAATCTCAGGCAGAGGGGCAGGCAACAATCATACCATTCATCTGCAGCTACCACACTTCACCCAGCAGTGGCTGGGAATCACAGCTCTTAGCAGCATCCATGCCCATTTACTAAGCTATACTTTGGGCAACCCTCTCTACCACACCTCTGGAATGCAGCTGGCTAAATTTTATTATAAACTTAGAGAAAGACGGAGAGACACTGTCTGTTGGAAGATATTCCAAACTTGGAAAGCAGCTTTAGAGAACTGCAGGGTAGATTCCAGCTGGGGAACATGTTCAAAGGGCCACTTTACAAAAAATTCTCACAGTTGCAGAATACAAGAGACTGGGAGGATATTACCCAGTATTTGGGTAACAGTATTACCCCTGTTTCTTGCTTTTTTTCTCTAAGCAGCTGGTAAAGGCCAAGATAATACAATGGGACAGAGAGATTTCTGGTCTCATCCAGGACTGTCATTCCTCCGCTTTTTTCCCTGGAAGAATAGGAAGCTTGGTTTATCAATCTCAGTGGCTGTTAAAGGTCTTACACAAGCCTTGCCTGTGTGGGAAATGTCTAGTTTGCCACTTCAGTGTATGTGGTTAGAATTGGGGCTGGGTGCAGTTGCAATGGTGACTGGAAGAGGTAAGAGCACGCCATACCAGGCAGAGCTATTAGAGAGGCTGGAGCTCTTGGTGTCCTCTACCCATGCACTAATTCTGGCCTGAGAGTACTAGCGGGGGAGCCAGTACAGACAAACAGAACCTATGCATTTTTACCAAGAATAGCATGCTCACTGCCATGTTATTTAGCTCTAATTCAGGTCAGGTGCCATAAAGGCCAGATTGTCCATCACGGTTATTAACTAGGGAACAGCACCTGAAGACAGGTTTGCAATAACTAGAAAAGCATCTGCACCTTCAAATGAGAGGCTACAGAGAAAGATCAGCAACAGTGTACTTAATAATCTGGATAGGTACAGGACCTTTCCAGAGTCTGCAGAGGATCTGTTTGACAGAATCACAGAATCACAGGTTGGAAGGGACCTCAGGGATCATCTAGTCCAACCTTTCTGGGAAGAGCACAGTCTAGACAAGATGGCCCAGCACCTTGTCCAGACGACTCTTGAAGGTGTCCAACGTGGCTGAGTCAACCCCTTCCCCGGGGAGATGATTCCAATGGTTGACTGTTCTCACTGTGAAAATTTTCCCTCTCATGTCCAATTGGAATCTCCCCAGGAGCAACTTGTATCTCCATTCCCCCTTGTCCTCTCCATGGAACTCCTTGTAAAAAGGGAGTCTCTGTCTTCTTTGTAGCTACCCCTTAAGTACTGGTACATGGTGATGAGATCCCCTCTGAGCCTCCTTTTCTCAAGGCTGGATAAACCCAGTTCTCCCAGCCTATCCTTGTATGGCAGCTTCCCAGTCCTGTGATCATCTTGGTGGCCCTTCTCTGAACCCCTTCCAGCCTGTCCACATCCTTTTTGTATAGAGGGGACCAGAACTGTACACAGTACTCCAGGTGTGGCCTGACAAGCGCTGAGTAGAGCGGGATAATGACTTCTTTCTCTCTGCTAGTGATGCCCTTTTTGAAGCAACCCAGCATCCTGTTGGCCTTCTTGGCCACAGCAGCACACTGTTCGCTCATGTTGAGCTTCCTGCCCACCAGGACCCCCAGTCCCTTTCCACAGAGCTGCTCTCCAGCCAGGTGGATCCCAGCCTTTGCTGCACTCACAGATTATGTTTTCCCAGGTGCATGATCTCACACTTGTCCTTGTTGAACTTCATAAGGTTCTTGCTGGCCCACTCCTCCAGCCTATCCAGATCTTCCTGCACACCATCTCTCCCTTCTGGAGTGTCTACTTCCCCACTCAATTTGGTGTCATCTGCAAACTTCATCAGGCTACGCTTGATCCCGTTATCCAGGTCACTTATAAAGATATTGAATAACACTGGGCCCAGTATTGATCCCTGGGGGACTCCACTAGTGACAGGTTACAACTTGGAAAGGGAGCTATTTACCACCACCCTTTGGGTGCGGCCTGTCAGCCAGTTCCCCACCCACTGCACAGACCCCTTGTCTAGGCCATAACACATTAATTTTTCCAGGAGGAGGCTGTTGGGTACTGTATAAAAAGCCTTGGAGAAGTCCAGGTAGACAATGTCCACCGCCTCCCCCATATCAACCAGGCAAGTCACTGTGTCATAGAAGGCCACCAGCTTTGTCAAGCACGATCTGCTTTAGTGAAGCCATGTTGGCTTTTCCCAATCATGTGCTTCATTTGACTTGTGATGGCCCCCAGGAGGATTCGTTCCATAACTTTCCCAGGGATTGAAGTAAGGCTGATGGGCCTATAGTTACCCACATCCTCCCTCAAGCCTTTCTTGTAGATAGGAGTAACGTTTGCCTTCCTCCAGTGCTCTGGGACATCCCCTGTTCCCCACGACTTCTCAAAGATTATGGAGAGTGGCCTCGCAATGACGTCAGCCAGCTCTCTCAACACCCTCGGGTGGATGTCGTCAGGTCCCATTCATTTGTGGGGGTCAGTGTTTGGATCAACCGGCAATTTTGTTCCCAAAGCCTGGGACCCAACAGTGTTGCTAAAGACAGAGGTGAAGAAAGTGTTGAGGACCTCTGCCTTTTCAGCATTGTTGGTGACTGACTCTCCTTTTCTGTTTAACAGTGGGCCTATGTTTTCCTTCTGTTTCTGCTTGTGGTTGGCATGTCTGAAGAAACCTTTCTTGTTATTTTTGACATCTATAGCCAGTTTCAATTCAAGCTGGACTTTCGCTTTTCTAACTGCATCTCCGCACACTCTAGCAATGTCCTTGTAGCTCTCGGCAGAAAATCCCCCACTTCTCCATCTCTGGTATGCTTCCCTTTTGGATTTGAGTAGACCCAGGAGGTCATGGTTGAGCCAAAGGGGCCTCTTGCTCGGCTTACTTCCCTTTCCTTTGTAAGGGATAAACTGGTTTTGTGCTTCCAATAGAGAGTTCTTGAAGAACTCCCAGCACTTACTAGCTCCTTTGTCTTCCATGGAAGCATCCCATGGAAACCCTCCCAACTGAGCCCTGAGTGAACTGAAGTTTGCTCTTCTAAAATCCAGAACCCTTGTCTTAGAGCTGACCTTCAGCACACTCAGCAGGATCCTGAACTCCACAATATTGTGGTCACTGCAGCCAAGGCTGTCACTAACCGAGATATTACAAAGCAGGTTTTCTCAGTTTGTGAATAGCAAGTCCAGCAGTGCCTCATTCCTGGTTGGCACATCTAACATTTGTATGAGGAAGCAGTCCTCTATACATTCCAGGAACTTGGTGGGTGACATGCGAGCTGCCATATTGTTCTTCTAGCAGATGTCTGAATAATTGAAGTCACCCACAAGTGATACTACATAGAACAGAATTTATGTTTAGGCCCATATGAGGAAAGACGGTTCCTGCTGGATGAAAAAATGTAAGTGAATTTTCCAAAGTAAATATAGCATTCTAAACATGAGTACGTCACAAATCTTCCAAACCCAGTTATTATATCCCCGGTTAACAAGTAGCTTGTTAAATACAGGAAGTAAAGTCAGCAGTGATTTACTGAACAGCGCAATTGATAAATCACTGCTCCATTGCATCACTAGCTACACAGGACTGAGTGATCTCCCATCTGCTAAGTCCTGTCTGCTACTACCCTGCAAGCCATGCAATTATTTAGGTCAGCCCAGTGTGGGTGCAAGTCACTGTCAACTGGATTAGGCAACAAGACATGCTCTTTGTACTGCTGTAAATGACAACGTGAAGTGCTCAGCACTCCTTCATGAGCTAATTGACATACAGGAGCCGCATGTTTTTAACTTCAGATCAGTTTAAAAACATATTTCATTGGAACTGGTGTGAGTGTGTATGGGGAAGACAGGTATGCCTTGGCAGCTCTGTCTGGAGAATTTGGCACCCTGAGAGGTGTGATTGTTCCTAGTTTGTTTCAGTGGTTTCTTAGCCTGGAGACTGTCACTGTCCTGCTCTTTAAAAAGAAAGCAGCACCATCTGAACTGAGGTGGTATAAAATCATACCAGCGCCTTCCCTTCTCTTTCCCCATCCATCAGCTTGGCAGTGATAATAGGGCTGAATAACATCCTCTGCTCCTTGGCTTGTGCCTATGCTATCTGGGATTTCAAGGTGTCATTCACGCAAATACAGAAAGGCCAAGGAAGGACTGTCAACCCTCTATGTCAGAGCAAAGCAAGGTTTTTACGGAGAGGTTATATAGCTACAGTTAGGGGACAAACAAACACAGAAACCTTCAGGCCCACATGTGCTCATGTGCTTCTTCTGACAAGATGCATCCAGTCCTAGGTCAACACAAAGCAGCCTTTATTTGCATATACTCTATAAACGCTAAGATGGATCAGGGGGTGGGAGACAGCAGAACTCTACTAAAGTCCTGGATAGGCATAGCAAGTGGCCATCCGAAAGATGATGCAGATTGCTCCCCATCGACTATGTGCTTGCTGAAGTTTCCAATGCTTTTCAAGTGGAGCACACACATTCCTGTGACATAAGGCAAGACAGAAGATACTTGTGATCTTAATCTCCCCATGTGCCTCAAACAAACCAACCATCCAGTATGTGCATGTGGCCAGCTGCATTCCAGGAGTCTGCCCAGCTCCAGCAGGCAGCAGAACAACTGCACAGAAAACAAGTTAAGGAATTCCCGGAATTTCTGAAGAGTATTAAAGTAACCTTAGTATCCAATAGCAAGCAGGTATGAGAGATAATAGCAGAAGTGGCTGCTTATCCCTCTTTGATACTTGGTTAAGTGCAAATTTTGTAAGAAAGCATGTGAATGTTGAGAGTGTTTATTTCAGCTTTTCTCTGCCTCACAGATTCTTTGGAAGCAAGGACACAAGGACTTCACAAAGCCTCCAGAACACTCAGTAAACCACTGTATTGTAACAATAAGATATTTTTTTCCTCTGGTTCATAATTTTCCCAGTTTCCAGAACTATTTGGGTCTACGGTAGAAATATGTCTCCTTTTGCTATTCTACACACATTTCTATCAGCAGCAAGATCTCCCTACAGGGTAGCATACACTTTGCTTCAGAGATCTTCCCAACCCTTTAGGCTGTAATTAGACTTGTAAGTGTTGGAGCCAATCTGCCCAACAGGGAAGCTTCTCTGAAAACAAAGATTTTGGAGAAGTTGAAAGAGGTGATGGCAAACAAGAAATGGCTAGTGGCTTCTTGAAATTTCTCCTGCTGACTGCTCTTTCATTAAGTCTGGTGAAAGAAAACAGTTCTCTGTGCCTAACAATAAAGCCAAGAACACAGTTTCTCTTTTAAAATGTAGGCTTCAAGTTCTTCCCCTCTATGAGCTGGAAGTTTTCATGAGTCTGGAAATTAGACTGGAAAGACACACTGTTGGGGTTCTACTGTAACCTTTATGTCTCAACCACTCACCAATATCACCTTATCTCTCAATTGTAATAGAAGTCTATGTTATGTTATGTTATGATCTTTGTTACATCTTGCATTTACACACTGTAGGGAAACCTTTGCAATGCATCTTACTTATGCCATATAAAAGGGGAAACTCATTCCCCCTTTTGGGGTTGTTCAGTTTGGAAAAAAGAAAGGTCTGAGGAGACCTTATTACAGCCTTTCAAAATATAAAGGGGGCTTATAAGAAAGAGACATTAACCAAGGCCTGTAGTGACAGGACAAGGGGCAATAGTTTTAAACTGAAAGAGGGCAGATTTAGATTGTACAAAAGGAAGAAATTTTTTAAGATGGGGGTCATGAGACACTGGAACAGGTTGCCCAGAGAAGTTGTGGATGCCCCACCATTGGAAGTGTTCAAAGTAAGGATGCACATCTTGATCCAGTGAAAGATGTCCCTGCCCAAGGTAGGGTGTGGTGGACTAGATGACCTCTGGGTCCATTCCAACGCAAACCATTCTATGATGCTATGATTTCTCTCTGCCTCCTGTAGCAGCTCTGCATCTTTGGCCAATAACTAACAAAACCAGAGAGCTTAGTTCCTCTTTCCTGCCATATGTAGCTCTGATGATTACAAGAAGCACTTGGACACCAAAGCTTTCAGCAGCACTCCCTAAGCTAACAGTATTTTTGATACCAGCTCACACCTAAATTTAGCAATTCCCAGACCTAACATCAGTGCAACTTAGCTATTGCTGATTTAGAATAGGGCTCTGGCACAATATTCTCATTCTGTAAATAGCTTCTAATTCTTAACCCAGGGCAGAAAAGCTATCCTATTCTACCCACAAAACCTGATGATTCAGTGATATACTCAGGTTATTCTCATGTTCAGAGTGATGCACAGACTGATTTATGAAGTCCTTGTTAGACCAATAACACTGAGGGTAGGCCTGACCCAGATACTAAGATACACTAAAATTAAAGGACTGTTAAATTTATATCATATCCAAATATGCAGTTGGAACCTGTCATTTAAGGGCATAAACACCTTCAAGCATAGACCCGCAGGTTGCATGCTCCAGGATGTGAGTTTGCAAAGTGACAGCTGGCTGCTAGTGTGCAGAAGTGGTGCCAGATGCTGCACAGATTACCTCAGACGTAAAGCAAACTTTATGTGCATGTTTAGACGATAAGCAAGGAGTTTAGACTGTGTACATGCTTGGAGATTGTTTTGCATGTATGCAGAAGTGCTCCATGCATACACAGCAGCTAGGGCCACCCTGTAATCTTAAACTTGACTCTCATTTAAGTCCCATAAACCATAGAATCACAGAATCATTAAGGTTGGAAAAGACCTCTAAGACCATCAAGTCCAACCGTCAGCCCAACACCCCCCGGTCTCCTAAACCATGTCCTGAACTGCCAAGTCTACATGGTTTTTTTTAACACCTCCAAGGATGGTAACTCCCCCACCTCTCTGGGCAGCCTGTGCCAATGCCTAACAACCCTTTCAGCAAAGAAATTTTTCCTCATATCAATCTAAACCTCCCCTGGCACAGCTTGCGGCTGTTTCCTCTAGTCTATCACTCGTTTCTTGGGTGACCAACCCCACCCTCACTCCAGCCCCTCTCAGGCAGCTGCAGAGAGCGAGAAGGGCTCCCCTCAGCCTCCCCTTCTCCAGGCTAAACCCCCCCAGCTCCCTCAGCCGCTCCCCAGCACACTTGTGCTCCAGACCCTGCCCAAGCTCTGTTGCCCTTCTCTGGACACGCTCCAGCCCCTCAAGGGCCTTCTTGTCCTGAGGGGCCCAAACCTGAGCCCAGCATTCGAGGTGGGGCCTCACCAGGGCCGAGCACAGGGGCCCCATCCCTGCCCGGCTCCTGCTGGCCACACCAGTGCTGACACAAGCCCGGGGGCTGGTGGCCTCCTTGGCCACCTGGGCACTGCTGGCTCATGCCCAGCCGGCTGTCAGCCAGCACCCCCAGGGCCTTCTCCGCCGGGCGCTTCCCAGCCCCTCTACCCCAGGCCTGGAGCGTTGCCTGGGGTTGGTGTGACCCAAGGGCAGGACCCGGCCCTTGGCCTTGTTGAATCTCATACCGTTGGCCTCGGCCCATCGATCCAGCCTGTCCTGGTCGCTCTGCAGAGCCTTCCTGCCCTCGAGCAGATCAACACTCCTGCCCGATTTGGTGTCATCTGCAAACTGACTGAGGGTGCACTCAATCCCCTCATCCAGATCATTTATAAAGATATTAAACAAGACTGGCCCCAACACTGAGCCCTGGGGAGCCCCGCTCATGACCGGCCGCCAGCTGGATTCAGCTCCATTCACCACAACTCTCTGGGCTCGGCCAGCCAGACAGTTTTTTACCCAGGAAAGAACACACCCATCCAAGCCATGAGCCACCAGCATCTCTAGGAGGATGCTGTGGGAGACAGTGTCAAAGGCTTTGCTAAAGCCCAGGCAGACACACCCACAGCCCCTCCCTCATCCACCAGGCAGGTCACCCTGTCATAGAAGGAGATCAGGTTGGTCAGGCAGGACCTGCCTTTTGTGAAGCCGTGCTGGCTGGGCCCGATACCCTGGCTGTCCTGCACATGCCTGGTGAACTCACTCAAGATGTATCGCTCCATAACTTTCCCCAGTACCAAGGTCAGGCTGACAGGCCTGTAGTTCCCCAGATCCTCCTTCCAGCCCTTCTTGTAGATGAGTGTCACATTGGCAAGCCTCCAGTCATCTGGGACCTCCCCTGTTAACCAGGACTGATGGTAAATGATGGGGAGTGGCTTGGCAAGCTCCTCTGCTAGTTCCCTCCGTGCTCTCGGGTGGATCCCATCTGGCCCCATGGACTTGTGAGTGTCCAGGTGGCTCAGCAGGTCATAAACTGCTTCATCCTGGATTATGGGGAGTTTCTCCTGCTCTCTGTCCCTGTCTTCTAGCTCAGTGGCCTGAATACTGTGGGGATAACTGATCTGGCTGTTAAAGACTGAGGCAAAGAAGGCATTTAGTAACTCAGCCTTTTCCTCATTCTTGGTGGCGATGTTCCCCTTCACGTCCAATAGAGGATGGAGATTCTCCTTGGCTCTCTTTTTGTTGTTAATATATTTGTAAAAATAATTTTTGTTATCCCTTACAACAGTGGCCAGAATGAGATCTAGCTGGGCTTTTGCCTTTCTAATGATAGGCAAATGATACCTCAGACTTCAAACCTTAGAGCTGGCTATTCATGAAGTTAATTCTATCTGACTATAAACTCAAGGAGAGCTTACAGTCTCATAAGAATTAATTCAGAAAGCAGGGTTTATGCTGCTTACATGACATGCCACATCTGAGTACAAAACCACCAATGTCTTGCAATTTTCTAGCTTATTTTTCAGTAGTAATAGAAATGAATGAAAATCAGACATGACTACTACTGTAACTCCTGCCACTGCACACCTATCACTTCAATATGTATGTTGCTGTGCTTACAGGTGACCACTGTCAAAGCCAGTTGATGACCCACTGATAACACCAACACCACGTGCAAGATCTGGCGTGTCATCTCATTAAAAGAGTTAAGCTGTGGTCAGAAAGCCCAAGAACAGATGTCATACTTTTGTGTTTTCAAAGGGAAGCACTCACATTGACTAACAAGATCTCCCAGCCCTTGTTGCAAAGCGGACTAGAAAAATGATGGGTGGATCGGATCCAAAGCCAATCAACATAAAATATTACAAATTTACAGGAAATTCAACTTCATATCTGATGGGGTTTAATATCAACTGTTTGGATGCAGTTTCTTGATCTGTTTACCCACTCCGTATCTATGAAGGAATAAATATGCACCTTCACATGCTCCCAGTCACCTCCATTCTGTCCCTTCCCTTGCATTTGACAGGGATTGTTGACCAGCAGGGGCACTCAGATAAACCGGTGGGCAAGACGAGTTGACCCAACTCAAAATTAACCTCACAAAAAGAAAAAAAGTCTTACTAGTTGCACAGTTGTAGCTGTACGAGGGATGCAAATGGACTACGTGGGGTGGGTGTGGGGAAAGAGGAAGGGACACCAGCAGCCCTAAACGAGCTTAGACTGATTGTGAAACCGTCATCAGAATAGACCTATGAATCAGATTTCCTTTCCTAAAATGATACCACAGAACAGCTGACCAAATCAGCTGCCCATAATAACGTTTGAACATAAATTGCAAAATATCACAGTAATGTAGTTAATGCATATAAGATACCAAGGAGTCCAGTAGTTAGGACTCCATGAATTTTGGTCAGCTTGCTATAATAACATCTATACAGGCTGCCTCCAGTCACTGGTGTAAATGAACTAGAAAGGGTTGCTCTCCTTGCAATTTTACCAAAAATGCCCAAATATTTCATCCATAGAGTCTGAGCTCAGAGTCATGTGATTATGAAAGACCATCAGATTTCTCATACAAGAGATATATCATGGATACACAGAAAGATTTGAAAATGTAAACCAAAACACTCTCAGTTAAAACGTAACAAGAGAGTTACAAAGGCCACTTGATAGTAAAGGCAATGAGAGTCCAAAATTATGATTTTTGAAAGGAGGCTGCTGGCTTGCCCTAATCAACACAACTGTGCTTCTGGATTTAAAAATCCTCTTTATAGAAGCAGGTTTCTGCATTACTTTGTCTTTTCTAGAAACAAATGGCTTTAGGGAAATTCCCTCCTACTTTCCTCTCCCACTGGGCAAGAACAGCTAAATGTACACTGCTCATACAACAGTAGGAAACAGGAACAGCAGAGCAGCTTAACACAAATCTGCAGGAATTGCAATTCATTCTATGAAATCGTAACATCTAGGTATTTCTCCCTGTTCTGTTGAATCTTACCAATTCATTATTTATGGTGAAATAGGGCCTGAAGACTCCAGCCAGACCTGAGGCCAACTGTGCCAGATGGCTGTATGCGTACCAGGAATCAGCCTGTCTGAAAGCCCATTCCTGCAAGCATGCGGCTGTACTCTCCTGCATCCATTCTCAAGTATTAGTCCTTACGCCAATAAACCATTTTGCTTTCTAAACGCCTGTGAAGACCTGAGCCTGTGTGTGCTGTAGGAGTGCATAACAGAGTATGATTACCACACAGGGTAGGCGTTCCCTGGAGAAAAACATGTGCGAGGTGCTTTTTAGAACAGCATACTTTATAGCGCTGTTTCCTTTTTTGCTGGTTTAGATATGCAACCTGCTATGCACCTCTGCCAGGGCTGAGGCCAAAGTGGACAAGATCTGGCTGGGATTTAATTTATAAACCAATAAGGCTGATATTCTTAAAAAAACCTCCCTAACAACATTACTGGGGAAAAGGAAGACGTGGAGCTTTATTTCTGAATAAGTTCTTATCTCAGCAGAGAATCTGATCCCAACAGGATTTTGGCTTGAAAGGGGGGAAAAAAAAAACAAACAAGGGGAGGGGGAAGACAGAGAGAACAGAGTAAGTCAATTTTTTTTTATTATTACCAGAAAATAAAACCCCTGAAGTGATACAGATAGAAATTGTCCTACAGTAATTTCAGGTCAGAAGCAGGATGAAGTCTGCTTACTTCACTGACAGAGGTGCCTCTTTTAAACTGGGGAAGATTCAGATCAACCAGGATGGGAAATTAGTGAACACAAATGAAAGGTTGTCGATCCTTTGAGCAGATGTCACTTTTCAGGAGAAAAGTGGACACAACTGTAAGACAAACTCAGTCACGCCAAAGTCCATTGTAGTGCTGGTTAGAAGCAATCATTTTTTGTTCAATAATTTAAATACCTCTGACTTCCTTTCCATGGACCTGGTTCTTAGAATTTTACAATTATGTCTGAATTGTGTTTCCCCATACACACACCTTAAATTTTAAAGGTATCTCCTGATTTTGAAAATGTGACTCCTTGAAGCTGTATTTTCTGGAAACTGCGTTACCAAGACACAGTTAACACAGAAATATTTTGGGTTTAATTTTTAAATGTCTTTGGAACATTTGACTTCGGAAGGCTCCAAGTTGAGACTTCTTCATGCTTGTGTTTGGCAAGCTGGCCTCCTAACATTAAAAATATTAAGTTAAAACTGCATACTTATATTCATATTTGCTTGAAGCATAAGTGAGTCATGGTTTGGTTTTGGTTGTTGTTTTGGTTTTTTTTACAGTCAGCTGTGGAAGGAAGAATCCAGCTGCTTTTTTTTTTTTCCCTCTGGTTTACGGATTGAAACTGAAAATGGAAGCAGGAAAAAATGGCATGACCAGCCAAGACACTGGTGTTCTAGAGTTTTTAAAGTGTCTATCATTAAGAATGTCTCCTTCTGAAAGGGACCATTTTATCACTGATAAATGCTCGAATCAGATGACACCTAAAAGTAAGAACGAATAATGAACTTATGAGAAAAACCATTCGTGAAGTGGGGAAGGGATCAGCAATTATCTTCTTGGTAAGAAAAATTAATGATTCTTTGTTTATAAGGTTATTTCTACAGCCATTTAACCACTGCTTAGATAACATGCCAGATTTACACAAGGGTCTACAAACTTTTCCTGCTAGGGTGAACTGCCAATTGTAAAGAACTCTATTTTGTCTTACTGTAGAATCAAACAGGCGAAGAGAAATCTGGGAAGGCTGCTCTAAAGTGTTTGGTCATGTTAAGTCATACAACAGGAGAAAGGAGATATCAGGTGAAAAAGTCCTTAGGCCTTGAACTTTCCCCAAACAAAACCTGTATTACAAAGCAACACATCCTTCGGTGGGATTGTTAACTGCTCAGGTCTACTTCCTCACCCCACAGAGATGCTGTCAGATTTATGGCTGTAAAGTGACAGACACTAATTGTCATGATATGCAACAATTAAAATTCTATGAAGTCAATGATGAGGTAAGGAATGATTCAGATCAACCACAGTCATGTGAAAGAATGGAAGATACACAATGGGCTTGTGTTTGACATTTATATTCAGTGAGAAATCTCAGATTTCCAATAAACCATACAAGGCACAGCATTATAGCGGCTATTTGACTTAATTTAAATGAGCTTTTTTTTAAACCTATTTTTTCTCTTTACAAAATTTTTGCAAAAGTGTATTTAAAGAAAGCACGTTCATAGCACGGCTATTCTTTAACTTCCATCTCAGCCTACAAACCACAGAGACAGACTTCTTATTGATGTACTTCTATTAATCAGGGATTCCCCTCAAGACGATGCAAATAAGTCACCAAGGTTTGTGGGGAAGGTAAATGAGGAAAAACTCCTAAAACCCACTCTTCCTTCCTCCTCTGAGGATTTCCAACAAGAACGTGAAGTGAACGTTTCACTGTGACCTACGAACTAACTACCCAACAATAAGATGTTATTTAGCACCTCGGAGACTTAGAGCACCAGTTCGCTAAACTTTTTTACCGTGTTCCCTATGACACTTTTAAGACAGAAGTAACTTTGTACTTCGAAAGAGCATTACTTTCCGCACTTTGCGCGTCATTGCAAGACACCGTTTCCCCACATCCCACGCTGCCGTCTCATACACATCACGCCTTCGGGAGAGAGGAAGAGGCAGAGGCAAAAACAAATCATCTCAATCCGGCACGCCGGGCGTACGGGCAGTGCCACAGACACCCGGAGCCGCGGGCGGGCAGGGCGTTTATAAGCGGCGGGGCGCCCGCACGGAGCCGGCAGCCCGGGGCCGGTCCCGCAGAGCGGGCTCGGCGCAGGGGGCGGGGCGCAGGAACGATTGGCTCCCCGCGCCCAGGGATCCTGCGTGCCGCCGTGAGCGGGGCGGCCCGAGCGCGGGCTGGCGGCCGCTGCCGGCGGGGCCGCGCCTCTTCCCCGAGGAAGGCGGCGGAGGAGAGCAGCCCGGCACCGTGCGTGAGGTACGCGACCCCGCGCCGCCCTGCCTCTCCCCCGCGTCCCCTCCGCTCGCTCGTCTGTTCGCTCGCAAAGAGCAGCTGGGCTGTTTCCCTCTCCTTTCTGCGTAAAGCGAGTACCTGGGTAATTAAAATCAGCGAAAATATTCTGTTTTCTTAATGCCTTTTTCTCCTCTCTGTCTGGCTTCAGGGATTGTAAGGAGGAGGGTGTCTCATTTCTCCGCTTTTCGAGACTTGCGGTTCCATGGTTTGGGCAAACAAGTTTTCCAATGCTTTGTTTAAAAGGCTTGTGCTACACACCGCAGCCATTAACTCCGTACGCGATCGCCTAGCCCATGCCTTCAGGGTTTTGTCGGAGTTTGGGACTTCAAATTTCGGTGATAAACGAGACCCAAACTTCAGTGCAGTTTTAATGTCTGTTTTGTGTAGCCTTATAGGAGATTCCCCCCCCCCCCCCCCCCAAAAAAATATAAAAAATCTCTGATCATTGTCTGGAAGTCGATTATATTCCTTAAAAAAAAGGCACAAAAGCCTCAGTTGTTTTGTGTTTTGGGGTTTTTTTTTTTGTGTGGCCTTTTCAGGGTCTTTCTCATACCGTGAACCGTAGAGGGAAAACTCGCAGCCACTCGGGCACTGCGAGATAACAACCCATTCAAACGCAGCGCAGTTTCCTCCCGCCCCTTGATCCGGCGGCCCCTCTCGGGTTCCTCTTTCTCCAATTTTTATTTTTTTTAATTCCCCTACAGGAAAAGTGTTCGGGGTTTTGGTTTGCGGCTTTTTTTTTTTTTTTCCCCTCTTTCCCCTCAAGCGTTCCCACCCAAGAAACTCGCAAATCCGGCTCGGAGTTCCTTCGCTCAGCCCTGGTTGCAACACGGGGACGCACCCCGAAAGCGTTGCGGGAACCCTCCCGCCCTGGCCTCGGTAGCGCTCTCATTAGCGCTGGGCGTTGCTCTTCGCGGTGGAAGCGCGCACGGAGGCTGCCTGCCGCCCGCGGGAGCAGCCCTCTCCCAAACTGTTTTTGAGGACATCGTAGGAAAAAATCGGCTTGAGAAAACGCATTGGGCTAAAGGGAGGAGATACTGAACGCTTTTAGAAATAGTGTTTGCGCTAAGCAAAGCTTTAAAAAGGCCCCCCCTTTTTTTTTTTCCTTTTTTTAATCGCTTGTGCTCTTTGGCCGGGCCACGGTCTCTCCAGCCGCGTAAGCCGGAGGCGGCGGACGGGCGTGCCCGGCTGCCGGCGGGGGGTGTGCGAGGGGAAGGGCCGGGCGGCCTTCCTCCTTTGTTCCCCGAAGGGGCGCCCGCCGCCGCATGGCTGGACGCTGCCCTCTCTGCCCCGCTCCCCCTCCCGGGCTGCTCCCGGCTCGGCGCGGATGCCCCGGCGGCCGGGGCGGTGTGAAAGCTAACCATCGATTTGCGCTAATTTCAGGATCCGGGGGGCATGTGCCTGGAGGCCGCTCCGCAGCCGGTGGGTGAGGCGCGGCGGCGGCGGGGGGCACCCCAAGCCCGCGCCCGCCAGTGCGAGTTCCGAGGGGCTCCGAGGCTCCCGGGTTTCCGAGGCTTCTGGGAGAGCTGGGGATGTTGGCGGCGCCGCGCCGGGGGCGGGTGTGGGGCGCACGGGGCAGAGCCCCGGGCCCGGCGGGCGGCCGTCCGGAGCCCCGCTGGCGAGCGGGGCGGCGGGGGCCCGACAACGGGGGTGAGGTGCATTCAGTCACCCGCGCTGTACGGGGCATAGGGAACACCTGAGCTTTTTAGAAGTGGCTTTAACTGCCTCTGAGCAACTCCTGGGAGTCTCTCTAGAGAGGGGAGGCTAGCTTTACTCCAATGTAAGCAACTAAATTAAGTGCAGGGCAATGATTAAAAAAAAAAAAAAGCCTGTAATTCTATTCTGGCCACACAAAGCAGTGGAGAACTCAGTGCGTGCTGCTTTCTTGTGCTGCAGCATCCTCACCTAGTGACTGCTGAGGCTTATGCCTGGGGATCTCTTAGGAGTGGTGTTGAAACTGCTAGTGCAGCTGTTGGAATGTATTTTGTATGGTGCTGTCTTGCTCTCACTTCCCTTCCCCAGTTCTTTCATTTCTCCTAGCAGTTGGAAAGGGAGAAGTATGGGCTTGGCAAAGGGAGAAATTATTTTGAAAATGGGAAAATATTTGAATTCTAAGGGAGTATAAACGCCAGCTTTTTTTTTTTCCTTGTTGAGCAGGGCAGGAGATGTTAGATCACTGTTAATAACAACATTGAATATTCTAGCAGTGTCCCAGAAGGCTGGCCTGTCACATAGAGCTGAGCGTTGCTCTGGTATTACGGGATTTACTAGTTGTTCTGCACAAATTAGAAGCCCACCGTCTGTGGTACACAGAAATTTAGAGTATCAGTGAAAATGTAGGTTTTTTCACTGGTAAGGTTTTGGGTTTTTTTTCTGCTTAGAAGTGTAATCACAGTATCTGCGTACTAGTTATCTTCCACTGAGTGAATCAAAACTGCATCACCTTCTGCTTTCTCTAAGATCCTAAATTATTCAGAAGGAAGCTAGTTGCTCATGCTGCCCAGAGCAGTAGTTGGGACAGTGTCTCAGACATCTGCCCAAACTGGAGTAGTGAGTGCTGAAGCTAGGACTGGTAATTCACCTACAGGTTAGGGAGAAGCATGTGGGAAACCCTGCAAGTCATCACTTACTTGAAATGCCAGTGGCTGATGTGTTCAGTGTTACTCTGCACCTACAGTGTTACAGCATCTAGGATGCACTAAGCGTTGCCTCAACTCCCACAGTTATCAGTCTATGCCAGAGTTGCCTAGGTAATCCTTTAACGTGAAGATGTCGCCTATAAAAGTATAGAAGTACTGAGGAGGTTTTGTTGTTGGGAAAAACTTGCTGTGGTTTTGCTGTTACTGCAGCAGGCCTGCTCGGCCCTGAACTGGCAGAATGTGGTGGAGGGAAACAGAAAATGATGGATTAGCATTGTACTACTAGCTCGTCCTTCCATATAGCACTTGCAAAGTTTAGTATAAAGTACCTTCCTCAGCTTCCTAGGACATGCACACCTCAAGTGAGGCTGATTATTCAGCAGACCTTAGCGATAACTAATCTTTACATTCCAGTGGAAAGCAGCATGGTTCACCTCTGTCAGGTTGGCTGGAAATGACAGCAGGATTTTCCACTCATACAGGAGACATTGTGTATTTGGAATCTCTGCAACATTTGGGAAATTAGGGTCAAGATCCTGAATTGAGGTCTGTGCATTCCTGAGTCTTCAAAGACTGAAATAATAGTCACAGACACTTGAGAGGCTTCCCCTCTTTTGTAATTTTGCAAATTGGGCATTTGCCCTTGGCAGCAAGGGGGTGGAATACTCTAGAAGGGTCTTTGAAAGATGACACTTGACTGAAATTCTATAGTCAGTGGGAAAACCACCACAACACATGAGAATAGGATGATGAAACAACCCCTTCGCTTTGGAATTGCAGCTTTTTAGAATGAACCTGTACCAGTCCTGAAGTCTGCCTGTTGCTTGGGTGGCTGCATAGTCTGATCTTCAATCTAGATGGAATGGTGGCTTGGAGGTATTGCTGCTACGTGCCCAGATAACTCAGAATATCTAACAGATCTGAAGACTGCTTAAACAGCCTGTGGACAGATGACCTTGAAAGAAGGAATGATGTTGTAAGCAAAAGCGACTTATTCTGAAGGACTGTTAGAGAGGGACGTATGTCTACATATTGCTAAGACCACAGACCATAGGAATTCCTGCCTTGTAGTCCAGAGCAAGTTTGCTTGCTGCAAACCAGTTTCATGAGGTCAAGCTTGACTGTCTGGTACCGTCTCCAGATTGCTGGATGTAGTCTTAAACTTGAATAAAAAGTAACTTAAAACTCCCAGGAATGCTGCCATGCTCTGAAGGTATGCTGTCACCTTCCAGGTGCAGCAGCTCAACCTTACCAACTCAGATGCAGCAACTTTGAAAGAACTCCTTTTGTCAACACAGATCATATTGTTGGAGGTGCTTTGGGACATATCAGCAAAGGAAGGGATTTTAGCTAGTCCTCTGCATTTAGAGCTGAGGAAAGTTGCTTCAAATTGAACTTACTCTTGGCCCATTAAGTGACTTCCTGCCGTTGCATTCTGCAACTTTAGTTTCACTTCTGCCAAGACCTGAAGAGGCTTGTGTTGATTGACTTAGACTGTCCTTTTGTCTTTGGGCAGGAAACTTAGAGCCTTTCTTGTTCTTTAAACTGCTACTCATACACCACTGCAGCTGCCCCACCCCAGTGCTCAGTTAGTTGTGTTTTTCCATGGAATGCGAAACAGACTGAGGATGGATGGATTTTCTTCTACTTGACTTGGTTAACTAAATGAAGATTAGTCTTTCACTTCGCACTATATACTGGGGTGTGTAATCCATGTGTTCTGCTGTTAAGACCAGACAAAGTGCTTTTGCAGCTCTTTCTTGTAACTTTCCTGACTTTCAGTAAAATATTTATTCATTACACTTTTAGTAGGACACCCTTACAGTGGGTAATAGGAGTGGCAAAGGTACCATACTTAGATCTAATTCTTTTCTGAAGTTCTGGCTACTTTGTCCAAAAGACCTGAGTGAAGTCCTGTGGTAATTACAAGTACTGACTTTCTATTCATTTGTTCTCAAATATCAACTTCCTAGAATGATCAGTCTTCTTTAATGGATGTCTTTGTTTCTCCTTCTGCCTTAAGTCATTCCTGTCCTGTAAGCTTCTGCTCCCATCTTCATAGCTTCCTTCTGGAGCCCACAGACTGGTGTTTTGTAGTCTGTCTCCCAGTGAATTCCATTTGTAGTTTCTACCGAACTCTATTTCACTAAACTGTCCTCACAGCAGTTCTTAATCTGGTGCTGTATGTATGCTAGTGCTGTATGTAGTTCAGTTACGTTCTTGGTCTTATATTAGTCTTGCACAGAAGTGTGTGTGTATATATATACAACAGACATGTTTTTTTATATATGAAGATATTATTTTTACTGGCTCTTGATGTTATTAGTGTGATTTACTATCCATTTCTCCTAAACAGAGACAAGTAGAATCATAGAATGGTTTGGGTTGGAAGGGACTTTTAGAGGTCATCTAGTCTAACCGCCCCTCAGTGAGCAGGGACATCTTCAACTGTATCAGGTTGCTCAGAGCCCTGTCCAGCCTGACCTTGATTGAATGTCTCTAGGGACGGGGCCTCCACAACCTCTCTGGGCAACCCATTCCAGCACCTCCCCACCCTCAGTGTAAAAAATGTCTTCCTCATACCTAGTCTAAATCTACCCTCTTAGTTTAAAACCAGTACCCCTTTTACAATCACAACAGGCCTTGCTAAAGAGGTTGCCCCCATCCTTCCTATAGTCCCCCTTTCAGTACTGAAAGGATGCAATAAGGTCTCCCCACAGCCTCTTCTTCTCCAGGCTGAACAACCCCAGCTCTCCCAGCCCAGCCTCACAGCAGAGGGGCTCCAGCCCTCAGAGCATTTCTATGGCCACTCTGGCCCTGCTCCAACAGCCCCGTGTCTGTCCCGTGCTGAGGAGCCCTGAGCTGGAGGCAGCGCTGCAGGGGGGTCTCACCAGAGCAGAGGGGGAGGACCCCCTCCCTCGCCCTGCTGCACACGCTGCTGGGGATGCAGCCCAGGGCATGGTTGGCTTTCTGGGCTGTGAGCACACATTGTTGGCTCATGTCCAGCTTTTTATCCACCAGTATGACCAAGTCCTTCTCTGCAGGGCTGCTCTCAATCCCTTCATCCCTCAGCATTTATTGATATTGGGGGGTTGTCCCAACCCATGTGCAGGACCTTGCAGTTAACCTTATTGATCCTCATGAGGTTCTCACAGGCCCACCTCTCTAGCTTGTCCAGGTCTCTTTGGATGACATCCTGTCCTTTTGACCTGTCAACTGCACCACTCAGCTTGGCGTCATCTGCAAACTTGCTGAGGGTGGACACGATCCTGCTGTCTTAAGTCATTGATGAAAACATAAAAAGCACTGGTTCCATTATGGGCCCCTGAGAGACACCACTTGTTACCTGTGGTCTCCATCTGCACACTGAGCCATTGACCACTACCCTCTGGATGTGAGCATCCAACCACTTCCTTATCCACCGAACAGTCTACCCATCAAATCCATATCTCCCCAATTTAGAGAGAAGCATGCTGGGGCGGGGGGACGACTGTGTCAAAGGCCTTACAGAAGTCCAGATAGATGACATCTGTGCTTCCCTTGTCCACTGATGCAGTCACTCTGTTGTGGAAATCCACTAGGTTGGTCAGGCAGGACTTGCCCTTGGTGAAGCCATGCTGGCTGCCTTGGATCACCTTCCTGTGCTCCATGTGCCTTAGCATAGCTTCTAGGAGGCTCTGTTCTATGATCTTCCCAGGCACAGAGGTGAGGCTGACAGGTTGGTAGTTCCCTGGGTCCTCCTCTCTACCCTTTCTGTAAAGATGGGCACAATGTTTCCCCTCTTACAGTCCCCAGGACCTTCACCTGACTGCCATGACTTTTCAAATATGGAGAGTGGCTTGGCAACTACATCAGCTAATTCCCTCAGGACTCAGGGATGCATCTCATCAGGTCCCATAGACTTGTGTATGTTCAGTTTCCTCAGGTGGTCATGAACCTGCTCTTCCTTCAGAGTGGTGGGAGGGGCTTTACCCTCCTGGTCCCCATCTTGTGGTCAATTGACTAGGGAGGGGTGAGGAGGTTACCAGTGAAGTGAGGCAAAAAAGTTGTTGCGTACCTCAGCCTTCTCCTCATCTGTTGGTACTAGGTCACCATTCTTGTTCATCGGGGTGGGGGGAGTATGCTCTCTCTAACCTTCCTTTTCTGGTACTTCTGGTTAAACGCAAATGCACAAGTTTATTAATTTAACTGACAAATAGTGTAGTCTTTAGAGAAATCTCACTGCTTATTAAACATGTTGGGAGTGTTTTGCAGGTCCTTTGTTTGACTTCCCTTATCTGATTTGAATCTTGAAGCTAGACGAGGAATTCTTTTAGTTCTGTGGCTTGTTAAGGCCAATGACTTGTTAGCAGCTCTCAGTGAGGCTCCTTCAACCATGGTAAACTAGAAACTGCAGGATGTGGTTCTTAAGCTGGTACAGCTTACTGTATTGTCACATTTCTCATAAGTGCATGTGAGGGGTGTTGGTTCTTTTCACTTTTCTGCCATGAGCCTGTGCTGTTCCTGCTCTCCATATTTCATAATAACAAAAAGCAGATGAGTGTCTCCTGTTCAATCCCTGGCCTTGTTGCATTGCAGAAAAGGCTGCAGAAAAGGCCAAAATTCTCCTTGGTTCCCAGAGAAGTAGGAGAGGATTAATGGAATTCATCCCACCCAGTTTGCAGACAGGCTTAAACAAAGCCTGGAACTGCTACTATTCCAGCCAGTCTGCAGCTCCTTTGAGGCTTTCCTCAAACTACATGTACGTACCTCTTAACATAATGCTTCTAGCATGTTTATTCAGTTTCAGCTTTAAAACTCTTTAGGGCTTTCTTATGCCAGTGAAGGCTCTGAATGCTTTCAGAATTGCAGTCTGGAAGTTAGGACTTAAAGAAATGGACAGTCTGTGTTTGCTGTTTCTAGATAATGATTTGTCTAAAGTTAGGGCGACTCTTTAATTGAATTCAAGGTGCTGTTTATGTAACTTATATTTTTAATGAATTTAAAGTTCTTTATCTTCTGTTGGTGTCTTGAATGACTAGTACTTCATGCTTCTATAAAAGATGCATATATATAGACTTCATTTTTACACTTTGTTGTGCAAAGTGTTGAAACAGTTTTAGCAAACTAGTGCAGAAGTCTTGGGAATTAATCTCTTACGGTAACTGAAGTACAAATGCTAAACAAGAAGAGACTCTGGCAGATGGACCTCTTGCTTGAGTCAAATTTATCAATAGGAAATTAATCTAAGAAGACAACCCACTAGATGAGATTATCTAAGAACCAGACAGGGTCATTAATAACCCTCCTCTTCTTCCCTCAGCCCTGAGTAGAATACAACATTTCTCTCTTCAGCCTAAGAGTTGCTGGCAGCTATGTACAGTAGTGAACAGGAGGGGGTGAGAATGAACGAGTGATGATTATGTTAAGGGACAAGGGAACAGTGCGCAATGAATATCTATTCTTAAGTGCTTGTAGATCTATGGGTGTAAGGAAAGCTGAAGTGGCTTAAGCAATATTTGCTCTTGGTGATCTCAAAAGGAAGGCCTTTAAGTATTGTGGTAATGTCAGCTCTGCAACACTTGTGGGGGTGATGAGCCATTATAGCATCATCTTAAAGAGGTTCTCTTCCTTATGATTTTTTTCACTCAGCAGAAAGCTCATCTTTTAAATTTAGTTACATATACAGATGCTTTCATAGATATGATAGAAGTATTGTTTTTCTCCATAGAGCTGCTTCTGTTTTAGGATGATCCTATAGTTGCTTTAAGAGGGCTATCTTAAATTACTAGGAGACCTTTGTGTACAGGTGTGTGCTTTGATTGAGGTATTTGACTGGGCTTCATAAGTTCCAGCATGTTTTATCATCACTGGTGTAACCGAAGGGGGGGATGGGGGCATGACACGACAAAACCCACCACACACCAATGCTTTGTCTGGCACAAACTCCATCCACATTCTAATCTACAAATTGAACTTCACATTTTTCTGTCTTCCTGCCTTAGTGCCTACATGTTAGTGACGCACGTAACATCCACATTTCAACTGTAAATGCTTGCTGCAATATGGGAGACCCATCTGGAGTTTGATGCTGAACTGGGATCATAGGCTAGAGTATTGTCTGAGGAAGAGGGATAGAGTGGAGAGCAGATGAGAGAAGATGTAATCTGGAATGAAAAGCTTAAAACATGGAACTAGAGTAGTAATATCTATCATGGTTTAGACTGAAAACAGGCGGCAGAAAGCATTAGTGATTAGGTGGGGATGTGGTGGTGTAGCTTTTCAACTTTAACATGTTATAAAACAGGGATTCAGCATTAATGTGTAACTAGAGAATTTCCGTTCTCTTGTCTTCCAGTATTGACCTTTGGACTGGATCCTTAACTGATTGATATTTCATAATTGTTTTCTCTAGTATGGGGAGTCTTCAGCCTTCATTTTCAGTCAGCCTTCAGCTCTAAGATTGCCATGTGTAATGGGATGTCCTTCTTGCAAGGTTGTCTGAAATACACTTTTGTAAAGAGGTGAATACACTAACGCGGGATAGAAAGCAGTAGCAAGCTAGCTCTTTTTGTAATGCCTTTTGTGGTCCTCACCCACTTTTGCAGGCAAGGTGTATTTATAATATTCTAAGATTAAATGATACATAGTCACTAGATAATTATTTACACTAATTGTACAGAAGGTTCCAAATACGAACAGAAATGACTTGCTATAAAACTGGGGGCAGGTTTTCAGGTTATAAAAAGTCTTGACTGAAGTCTGACTCTGAAGCAGAAAGATTAATGCAGCGTTAATGGTTTTGATACTTAAGCTCTGCCATCCACACTTGAGGGGGTAATGTTAACAGCTGCATTTAATGTGCTCTTCCCATTTGCTACATATTTTTGCCTTAGTACATGGGAGTTGAAAGGAATGTGTACCGATCTGGCATGTCTTTAAATACTGGCATGTCTTTAAATACTGGCATGTCTTTAAATACTGGCATGTCTTTAAATACTGGCACTGTAAAAGTGAAATTACATAAATGCAGGCTACTGTTCAGCATAGCATTAGAGCTCATCACTGGCATCTCCCAAAACACATGTGATGGGTTGTATAACAGGTACCATTCCGGCCTTTACAGCTGTGTCTTAAAGCTTCAACTTGCCTGCATTGTGTGGAAGTACTTAGTCACTCAGAAAATGAGGGCATTCGGCCTCAATCGTGTCACTGTCAGACTCTGAAACTTCAGAATATTATCTTTACTGTCAGTACAAAGAACTGGCTCTCTTCACCCAATCTGCTGCACACAAAGCAAAATAATTTCATGTTGGTCCTTGTGTGTTTTGTGGAAAAAACCTTCAACTAAATGACTCGTATTTTGGAGGCTTTCATTCTGTAAAAGGCCGTCCTCCCTTCTAGCTTGTACGGGGAAGAGTCTACAGCAGATAGAGTAGACTGCAATTTTCAGTTGCTTTAACCGAAATGTAGACTGCTGCTTGAAAGATGTGATCCTGCTCCTCACCTGCTATCTGCACAGTAGCAATTTCAGGGTACTGATCCTGATGAAAGCAACTTATGAAGGCAAGTCTGTCTGTTCTGGCAGATGTCTCCATTTAGGTTTGCTTGTAGCAGTGCGAAGCTTGCTGCTCCATTGTTAGGGGAAACTGAAGAAGTCACTCTTTTCCACTCAGTAGTTACAGCAAGGGCAAAACCTCTGTAGAATCTAAACCTCTGCTGGCAGTTAGCTGTTTCCTGGTAATGTGAAGCATTTACAACCTGCTTCAGCCCTGAAGGAGTTGAAATGCTTTACTCAATTGCTATCTAATGCTTTGCCATCCTTTTGAATTTCTCTGCCAAAAATTACTTCAGCGATTGCCCCAGCACTTACAAGCGTTATACATCAATGAGAAGCAGTAAGTGGTTGCAGCTTTCAATGTCTCATTTTTCAACATGCTGCTGTAGTTATTTCTGACACAAAGCTCCCCTGGAAGAAGCACTGTACTTCAATGCTTTTTTTTTTTTTTTTTTAATAAGGGGACTGCTCTTGACTGAGCAATTTCAGAATCATTTAAAGAGTTCATGTTTTGGAAGGTGTTGGATGTTCACCTTGTGAAAATCAGGTGTCTCTTCAATCTGAGAAGTCCTCAATGCATGCACAAAAAGCATCTAAGAATGCTGATTCTATCACCCCAGGAAACTGTACTGTGACCGCAAGTTGGAGGCCAGCTAAAGAACTTGCAGGCAAAGCCTGCATGTGAGATTGCAGAAGATGGGTTAAATGTTCTTGAAACAAAATTTTCAAAGCTGCTGTCAGTCATCCCTGCATTAATGCTCCTTATTGATGCAACATCCATGACCTGACTTTTCATGACAGGAACTTTTCATAGATCTTCATAGCAATAGTCTGTTTCTTTTTGTTAATCCCGTTGTCACTGTGACCTTATTTTGCTACGGGATACTGTCTGAATTGACTTCTGTTTCTCACCAGTTTTGTACAGAACAAGGAGTAACAGTGGAGGTTTTGACATTACTTGAAATTTTCTTTGCTTGTGCTTTCTTTCTGTCTTGGTGCTCACGAACTATGTAGGAAGGCAGGCTTAGCTATAAGTACCTTACTGCATCTTTTTTTGCTTAAAATGACCTCTGTCACTATGGCAGGAAAACCTAGAAGTGGGTGTAACGTGCTCAGTGTTTCTCTTCGGTTTTCTTTTGCAATACAGCTCATACGTAAGAGGAACTTGAAGATTAGTTTCAAAGCAACTTCTTAATGTATAAGAAGTTCTTCAAATACGGGGGAGTGAGGAAGGAGGACATAGGCCAGGGTAGAGATGACAGCATATAGTGTGACTTGTGAAGATGTGTCAGCACTGAAAAAACGGTAAGAGGAACCTCGTGGCTAAATCTGCAAGCAGCAGTGTTCATTCAGGCTTTGCTCCCATTAACTTAGGCACATACTTTCTTACCTTATAATTAGTCAATCAGAAGGGAAAATCTTGATAAACATCTAATTTTGTGCTTTGATGGCTTATTTGGTGTGCTAACTTGACTAGATTTCCTTTGGTCTTTTGGTGTAAGCAGTAAGTAAATCAGTACTGCTGGAGATAGAAGAGTTCAATTTCTTAGGAATTATAACTGTTTAAATTGCTCAGAAACAAAACTTTGCAAAAGTTTTAAATTCTACTTAACAAACAAAACTCTCAAACATGCCAAAACATGTTATTTGAACCCTGTAGCTCCTTTCTAAACAGATTTTGAAAAGCTTCAGGAAAATCCAACCCACTCTTCAGGATTGTCTCACTGTTATACTAGGCTTGACAAATCTGTCTGAGTTTAAATCCAGGCAGTGCTAATCTTAGTCCCTGCAGCTTTAGCTGCAGCATGTCTGCTTCTGTCACCTCCGTGGTTGGGCACATTCCTTCAGTGCTGAAGTAGTGGTGTTGCAGTTTAGGTCCATGTCATATCTGAAGTATTCCAGCAGGATGGAGCATCTCTGCCATGTGCCTTATATCCCCCTCTGCTATCAAAGAAGCTGATCTGGAGTAGCTCATGTGACAGGACTATCCCAACTTTAGAACAAAAGCCTGTCGTAGGGCTTCGAGTTTTCTGTAGTGACACAGAGCCTGACAGTAGCCTTAGAACTGAAAAGACTGAAAGCTTTAGAAACAATGTATGTTACATCTGGTTCTACAAAAGCAACCCTTGAGTCCCTTTGGTAACTTAGGTTAGGCTCTAGATATAGCTTGACCTGAATTAACCACTTTCTGATAGTTTCTTCAGGGTTTCTTTTTGAGAGGAAGAGGTTGGGAGGAGCTGAATTTGGCTTGTTGAGCAACTAGATAAGGTCCAGAGCTGTTGCAAGCTGTGGAAGGTCTGTGTAGTGAGGATGAGAGGGCAGGGTCTGGGGGAAGAGTGAATGTAAGGCTGTCCCCAGCTGGCAGCAGTAAGCTTTTGATTGAGCTCAACCATCATGTGGAACTACATCCTTAAATGAAGTGGCTCTTTGGCACAGCCAAGGACAAGACATGGACATAAAGATCAGCGGCTCTTCAGATGACTTCTCTCTGAAACTAGGTAATGTTTGAGGTGTTCTTTCTTGTAGCTCTTATGAACTTTCTTTATCCAAGAGTTGTTGATGTGAAAGGGACAGTTGCTACAAGCTGATAGTAGAAAATTTCTGGAATATCCTGCATTCCCTGGGAAAGCTACATTATGATCTTTGTCCTAAAATACATGTTATGCAGGGATGTGGTATATCAAATCTATTACAGATTAATTGAAGCCTAGCGTGTGTATTGTACCACATGACAAAATTTGTGGAGGGGAGTTGTGGGGTGTTCTTTCTGGGCAGTCTCAGTTGGTCTCTCTTGGGTTTAGGTTTTTATCAGAAAGGTGGTAGTTGGAAGAAATGTCCATTCTGGAGTGTCTTTTGTGTGAATGTTTTCTCTTCATGGCTCTTCCTGTGAGGGTCTGTCTCGCTGGTGTTTCACGTCTCAGGTGTCTGTGTGTTTCTTTAGGGTCTCGTCTCAGTGGACTTTCCAAAACTGTTCTACTTCTACCCTGAAACTAACTTCATACGGGCTTTTTTCAAATATTGACTTCTGCAGACATTTAAAGTAGATCCCTAAAGATCTGCTTTTCCACAGTGGTCACTCTGCAATCGAGTTTGCATAGCAAACTATGCTAGCTCCACTTTCATCCCAGAATATATACTGAATGCAAAACAGAATTGTAAGCAGTTGCTACATTCAAATGACAGTCCTGCTCTTAGGGATACTGCAAGGTTAATTAACAAACTCCTTTAGGAAAGGTAGGGTTGCTGCAGGGTGAAAAAAGCTTGCAGTACTTGCAACTGGGGGAAGACCACATACAGCTGTGAATCTTAAATCTACTGGAAAAGAAGGTTGCTATGGGAACTGTGTATGGGTTCTTGGTTCTCCCAGTCTCTCTCCAATGTCAGAGTGGATCTAAAAACTTCCAAGCCACAAGTGAGAAAATGCACCCCAAGAGGGAAAACACCTTAATTATGGTCAGAAAAATGATGGACAAACATGGTTTTATCTCTGTTGCACGATGTTTCTGCTTGCTAGGGAGAATACATTGGTGTGTTGTTTTTCTTTTCTCAGAATTACAAGAATCAGTTGGCAGTGAATAGCCCCTGTGGTGACTCAACCTGTCCTCCTGTTAAGGGAAGGAGAGCATGACTAAGCCCAAAGGATAGGTGTTTTAAACGGGCTATACCCAGTTCTAACAATGAAAGAGACTCTACTTGTGCATTGGCACCTTCAAGGCAAATATCCAGGCATTTTTGGAGGGAGATGGGGGTGGAGGTAGGTATAGGCCTCCTGAAGTTTCATCAGTACTGGTCATCTACAACGGCATTTTAGAGTTTTACCTGAGGGGTGTGTTTCAGAGGAGGATTCTGAGTAACTTCCGTCTACTAAAGGCTGATCTAATTCCCCTGAACTAGATCAAGGAAAGGACAGACTAGACTGTTCCACCCTTTAGTCAGTTGATCTTACGGCTTGTTTTTTCTTCAAGGAGAAGCTTCAGGTTTTTTTCTAGCATTTCTGACTTCCAGGAGGGGGATGCTAGGAAGCAGAAATTTAGTTTATGCACACCTCTTGTCCCCTGCTATCTGCTCCCTAATTAAAGCTGTTTCCATGGTGATGTCTGCGTGTTTGGTTTGGTTTGTTTTTAATCTTACCTAGTGGTGATAACTGTCATGTTAAGTTAGTTTCACTGCTAGTCTTCAGTGGGCTCTGTCACTTTGTGTTTGTGGTGTTGACTGTTGTCTCCTTTTACCAGATGACATGGGCAACTGCAGACTGTTGGCAAAACATGTTAACCAAGCATAATCTAGAAAAGTTGTATTTGGTCAGTAGGATTCCTGTGCTTACCAAGGTAAACTGCTTCAAGTGGTTAAATAGATTGTCTTGTGGTCCCTTTACTGTCACAAAAGTCACCCACTATTTCAGATGACTATCTTCAGACCCACTCCTCCAAAAGGAGCTGTCAAATGTCTGGATTTCTGTAACATTCCAGCTTGTGTGCATCTCTGTGCTTCATCTGAAACAAGAGTAAGCTTTGCAATGTTCTATTGTAAAGTTGCTGAGCTTGACTCTGAGGTGCATTGTTTAAGTTCATGTTTCCAAAATAAAAAGGGTTTAAACTGACACTATAAAAATCGCTGACTTGTATTCACCAAACTGCCCATACAGCTTTTCTGTTATGCAGTACAGTCTGCAAGCCTCAGCTGCACCAATGCAGTTTCGACTTCGAGCAGCCAGTCCCCTTACTGCAGTAGATAACTACACCACAAAATTGCTCCAGGTTTTCTTATCTCTGTATAGTCTGCTGTGTTCTCATCATGCTATCTAGTTGCAATACCTCAAATGGACAAAACAGTCTCTCAAAACATGTGTGCTGCACGTAACTTCCAATGTGATAGTGAGAGCTTGTGTCCTCTTGCTGCAGGGGTTGTGTTTCTGTGCAAGAAGTGGTAGTGGGGTACCATTCCTCACGGTGCTAGTCCTACATTTTTGGCATGACAGAGAGCTTGCTCTGTTACTGGGTTTTTACATGGTCAGGTAGCTGTTCCTTCGGGCTCTTTTGGTTAGTAAACATGAGAGAGCAAGCTCTGGCTACAAGAACTGAACTTTACAAACTACAGGGCAAGAAGGCTGGACTTGGGTGTCTTTTTATGCTTTGGATTATTTTTTTTCTCCACTAAAACCTTAGTGTGTAGCAGAGATTCAGCCCTGTAGTGTTAGCTGCCTGGTCGAAACAGGTGTAGCTGTGATAGAGGGGTGCCTAAATGAAGAGTGATTTTTTTTTTTTTTTTTGTGGTCCTGTCTGGTGTAACTTGCTGCATAACCTGCCTCTTACCCTTAGCTTGGGTTACAAACAATCCCTATCTGCACCAATACAGGCCCTAAGCTGATCTGTGTGATGTTTCATAACAGGTGCCGCTGGGGCATGGTTGTAGTAGTGGCACTTTTCAGCCAACCTCAGGCTGGCTGTAGAAGTCAAAGGGCTGCTTCCCTTCAACCCCCTGCCCGTGGGGTCGAGGCAGGAGAGCAGTGCCGCCCTGGCGCTCTGTGGCCCGGTGCTGGGAAGGTGCTGCAGGAGGCCCCGGTGGCGCTACCAGCGCTGGGGCACCAAGGGCCAATACGCCAAGGGGACGACTTGGAGGCGGCACCTTCTCTCAAGGCGGAGGCCCCATGAGGAGCCGCGGGGGCGGGAGAGGGGACGGGACGGCGCTGAGGCGAGGCGGCCTGCCTGAGCTGCGCCCGCACACTCTCCAGCCAGCCGAGAGCCGGGGCTGCCTTGCTCGCCTCCTTTCCAGTCAGCTCCGGGCCCTTCCCGCCAGAGAACCTGGTCGAGGCAGGGCGGTGGTGGTGGGATAGTGGTGGTGCAGGGGACCTGTGGTGGCTGTGAGGGAGGCGAGGTCTGTTGGGCAGCTCTGGCTCCCACATCCAAGACCAGTGGCAGGACTCTGCATGGGTCTTGCTCCTTAACAGGCTGCTCAAAGGCAACTTGTAAACTCAATTATTTGTAGGGTTAACAGCAGTGGGTTTTTCTAAGAAAGAGTTTCTTGTGTCAGAACTGAAGCCTCTGTGTTAAGTTCCCCTTCTCCTTCACTTGCTTCCTGCAAGCTTGCTCTGGGCCATTGACAACCTCCAACTTGCTGCCAGTTTGGGTTTTTTTGGGAGGGGGAAGGGGAGTGTAGGTGGGTGGTGATGGGTCTGAGTAGTCAACTTATTTCCGTGACCAAACCTAAAACTGGGTATGTTAGTAACAGCTCGTTAAATTTTTTCTCCTCTCCCCTCCCCTTACAGTTGGTAGGGATTCATCTTCATGAAGGAAAGAAACTTGTGAGAAGATCCGATTTAGAACTATAGTGTTCACTTCAAGATGCCCCAAAGGGAAAATACTCATCTGCAAGTCTTATCTTCCAAAACTGTCTGCATTCTTTCAATCAAAGAAAAACGTTTTTTGAAAAAGATGACTTGTGAAATCTGTGAACGAAGCTGGCTTTACAAGGATACTGAATGAAAGACAACATGCCTTACAATGGACACTTATCTTGAAAGGGTGACGCTGTGCTCATAAACTAAAACACAGGCACTGTAAAAACACTGATCCTGAACAAGCATAAGGATTATAGAAACTGCATCAGAATGTTTGTTAACCCCAGAAGAGTCAGAAAATGCCATTTTTTTCAGATATTTGCCACTTGCTTCATACTCTGTGTCATGATTTTTTGGGGACCATTTGATAATCACATTGTGAGCCATATGAAGTCCTATTCATACAGATACCTCATAAATAGCTACCATTTTGTGAATGATAGCCTGTCTATCAACAGGGATAACCTGGACAGAGTATCAAGCTACCAGTACTTGATCAACCACAGAGAGAAATGCCAGCAGCAGGATGTGCTTCTCCTGTTGTTTGTGAAGACTTCTCCCGAAAACCGTCATCGGAGGGATGCAATTAGACAAACTTGGGGTAATGAGAAGTATGTTCGTTCTCAACTTAATGCCAATATTAAAACTCTTTTTGCTTTAGGACGACCCACAGATAACCTGCAGCAAACACAGCGGCAAAAAGAACTTCAGCTGGAAGACCAGAAATACAGTGATTTGATTCAGCAAGACTTCTTGGATACTTTTCACAATCTTACTCTTAAATTGCTTTTGCAGTTTAGCTGGGTTAATGCCTACTGTCCTCATGCCAGGTTCATTATGTCTGCAGATGATGATATATTTATCCATATGCCAAATCTTGTTGCTTATCTCCAAAGTCTAGCACAAATGGGTGTTCAGGATCTCTGGATTGGTCGTGTCCATCGCGGCTCCCCTCCCATAAGAGACAAGAGTAGCAAATACTATGTTCCATATGAAATGTACCAGTGGCCCTCTTACCCTGACTACACAGCAGGAGCTGCATATGTAATATCAAATGATGTAGCAGCTAAAGTATATGAGGCTTCATTGACTCTCAATACAAGTCTTTATATAGATGACGTTTTCATGGGTCTCTGTGCCAATAAAATGGGAATTGTACCACAATATCATGTATTTTTTTCTGGGGAAGGAAAGGCTCCGTATCATCCCTGCATTTATAACAAAATGATGACATCTCATGGACACATAGATGATCTTCACCAGCTCTGGAAGCAGGCTACAGATCCCAAAGTTAAAAAGTTTTCATCGGGGATTTGGGGTAGAATATACTGCAGACTAGTCAATATTGTACTTCTCTGTAAACTATATTATGAGGACACATATCCTTGTTCAGCTGCATTTTCTTAATACTTGAATATCTGCGTTGAAGATCCACTGAGCCAAAACAGAGCAACAACTTTTTAGCTGTTTCTTCAACATATAATGGAAAGAGGTAAAACCTAAATGTGAATAGGTGGGGGTAGCGAGGAAAGATGGTTCCAAATTCTGTTCAGAAACTCATAATTGGAGTAGCTCTCCTATTGTACTGCAACTTTTTACGTTGTAGCCTGGTTTGTTTTTGTTTGGTTTGGGGGGTGGGGGTGGGGGATGGTGTTGTGTGTGTTTGTTGTTTTTTTAACACTCTCCAAGGGATGTAAGTCTGGATTAAATGAACTATAAAGGACTTTATTTCTAGATTTTGAAATGCTTGGTGAAAATGTCTGTTGCTTTGAACATGTCAGTAAGTCAAGTTTGGTTTTTTTAAAGAAAAGCAATGTGAACTAAGGCACATGATTAAAAAACTGCTATAGCAAAATGGAGTAGACCTTTGAAAACACAAGGAAAATAGAACGTCTGGATGAATTAGACTATTGCAGTAGTTTAAGGCAATGTAAATTGGTTACAAATATTCACCATTTCTCAGTTTCTGTGAAGCACTAAGTTTGGACCTGCACAACTGATAAACATTCAGTGCTAGAAGTGAAGACCTGCTACCATCTTTTTCTCAAAGTTCCCTAAACCTTTGAAATAGGGAAACAGTTTTGGTGCCCTCTGACTTGGTTGTTTTAAGTAACAAAGGAGCTCCCTTTAAATCAGGGCTGAATTTAAAGGATAAAAATCAAATATTACTCATGTAACTGGCTTTGATAATATCTCTGGCTTCTGAAAACTGAAGCAGTATATTTAAACCACCTAATCTCTGATAAGCAAATAAGCTAAATGAGTTTTCTTTTAGCAATGGTTCTGTTTTCCAATATTCATGGTTCTAAAGGTGAAAAGCAAGCAAAAGTCCCTGACAGTGTTACTAATAGCTAATTCAAAGCTGTTAAAGACTTTAAAAAGCAAAATTTCATGTTTGTACTAACAGAGAGGGAGGGTATTTTCTGCACAAAGCTTGACTTCACAGTGAAGGGATAGGAAGATGGTGATCCACAGAAACTAAGTACACAAATCAAAATCACTAAAATATTTCCCCTGGAGTCTTAAGCATGAGATTGTCTTTAAAATTTCAGGGCAGTTTCTATCCATAAAACCCTGTATCTTGAATATATGTCAATGTTAATACTACCTGCAGGAGGAACGAAACACCTGTGCACTGTAAATCAGGATAGATAATCAAACTCAGTGAATCTCAAACTTAAGCCATTATGAATTGTACTGTGGTGCCATATAAATATTGCAGAGAACCAGAGTTCTAGGACGTCTGCAGGCTTTTCTTGTATAGCTCACTAATGGTGTTTTTGCTGACTCTCAGGACAGATATTTTAGTTGCTAATTGCCAAACCTGTGGTAGCTCTTCCTGGGGTGGACACACAGCCCACACAAGGTACAGTCAGATATTGCTTATGAACTGATTTGATGCTGGGACAAGTTCTAGTGTGGACTGTGTCAGAAAACTACTTCTGAAAGCTTGAATGAGTCAAGTTTATCAGCAGAGCAAAAACAGTGCAAAAGCTCACAAATTATCAAGTACCTGTTGGAAATGAGCAAATTACAGGAGCAATACCTACTAGCTTTCTGTCCAAGACTAGCCTTTTTCTTCTGCCAGAAGTTTCTCACTCTGTGGAGCAGTGAGATACTTTAATCTGTGTCTTCTGACTTTACTGTAGAACAGCTATACAGGACTTGGCAGTTTTAAGCTACAAGTAGTAAACTCTTGTTTAAATAACTGCTACTGTTCTTGGAGCTGTGCTGCAGGTTTTAATGGTTTGAATGGCTCATGGTATACGTTAGCATAGACAGAATCCAGGAGTGAGCTTGCTGACTGTTCTCTAACCTGCCATTTCAGATGGATGGTAGGTAGCTACTGGAATTAAGTAAAATGTGTAACTTTCTATAATTGGTTTTCCAGAAGGAAAAGAATAAGAATGCTAACCGGACCCAAAGGTTGGGTATGTAAAGAGCCCACAAATAAATAATTTGAGTGTCAGAATGATTGAAGAATGTAACAGCTACACTTTAGAAAGAACAAATCTAGTTCATGTTCTTGCCTAAACAGATTGATTACAGTACTGAGGATGTGTGCTTTTTAAAAGAAAAAAAAAAACCACAAGACAATCCTAGATCTATATAATCTGTTGGCTTACTGAGAAATAAATGCACATTAAGAGAAAGTAGTATTCCATACTGAAGGAAAGCTGTTTCATTAGATCTCTGACCTGTTGTGAGCCATTTAAATCAACAAGCTGCACAGCAAAACTGCACTACTAGAAAAAGCCACCCTGTTCACTGTAGAGGAGAGGGTCTTCATATGCAGTATGCAACCAATATGTACCATTAAGACTAGAATTACTTCCAGCGTAACTACGTTCAGATTTATTGGTTTCACTCATACAAGCAAAGGTAAAGTAAGGTTTAAGTAGCTTAAACTTCTATAGGGTAACGACCTAGCTAACATCTTAAACTGCTTAAATGTAGTTTGCCATTATCTGAAAGACACTTTGACCATTGGAATACTTTGTTTTACAGCTGGTTTGAGTTTGTTTGGATTGTTTCTCAATCTTAAAAGGGCTTTGATATTTGTAGTATGTGTTTTCTTTTGCTGCAGTGAAAAGAAGTTGCTTGTTGAATAAAAAGGAGAGCATGAAGGCATTCCTTTCAAAAAATGGAGAAGCTAGGAAACTTATTATTTTCTGATTCTAAACACTGACTTAAGATTTCTACACCTTTATCTCAAATCTTTTTTAACAGTAGTCTTGGTGCTCCAATGCAGGGCTGTCAGGTTTTACTTCTACAAATACAACTGGCTCAGCCTCAATGGTCACTTCTCATTAAGAGTTTGACATCGTTGCACAGCACATTTATGCTAAAATTGTTTTTACCTGTTTGGTTTGCATCAGTTTCCCTTTGATATTAATTTTTATACAAAGTATTGCAATATTTATTCTTAAACTTCGCTCTGTACCACAAAGACAATTGTTTTGTAAAATTTGTTGGAATAAACAGACTTAATTTCTTTAAAAAAACAAACAACACAACAAATGTAAATATCTCCTGTTGTTTTCTTTGTAACTGACAGGCTCAGCTGTGATGTTCTTAAATTCCTTTCTGAGTTCCCTTTTATAAGAGGACTTCAGACTGCTTTTCCCCCCCCCCTTCCCCTGCTTCCTTTCTATTCTATCTTGAACCAAACCCTCTGTGGAACAAAAGGCAAAATTGGTGTTCCTAAGAAAGGAGACAGCTCAAAAATTGTTTACCAAGCTTCTAGGTCTAAAGTTGTGTAAAACCGCCGGATATTAGAAGCTTAACCGGTTGTTAATACCAACTCCCAATTTGTAAGTTTTCTGTGGGCAGTCACTCCCCAAGAGATATGTATCTATCTAAAGTTCTATTTCAGATCACACTTTCCACCTTTTGAAAGCTAGCTGATGGTTTGGAGACCAGTCATAGCATTTTCATAGGGTATAATTAAATTCAGATAGTAATAAGTTGCATTTTTGTACGTGTCTCCAATGTGTCTAGCGTAATGTATCAAGCTAGTGTTTTTAGAAATGTAGTCTTTTGTGTCAAGTAATTTCAGTGTATATCTGTGCGAGAGGGGCATAACATTGGTGTGATTGAGAATTTATACTTAAGAGAACAAAGGAAGTGTGGTTTGGCTTATGGCGGGGGGGGGGGTCGTGTTGTGTGTGGTGGGGTTTTTTGTTGTTGGTGGTTTTCTTTTTTTTTTTAATTGCTCCCTTTGGCCTAGAAACAGTGCAGTTCAACTAAATTAAACTGGGTTTTCTCAGTACTTTTTTCTTAAACTAAATTACTTCAGTATTTAATGTTTTAGAATACATCATGAAAAATCTCTGTCTCAAGACTTCGCAGAAAGGGAGATTATTGCTTACATTTAAAAAAAAATCCAGAAGCTGCTTAGGGACATATCGTCAAATATTAATATCCTGAACACAACGAGATGATCTTTAACACTGCTTTTTTGTAAATACATGCAAGGCTTATTGTAATGTTTATATTCTCATATCATGTAATTAAAATTGCAAAAAAAGAACCACCAAGCAAGCCCTCAACCCAAAACAAAAGATAAATCTTGCTTGTTTTTCCAGCTGATAGTCTATGTATAAATGCACAGCTGTAACCATTTCAGTGACTTGATTACATTCAAAAAAAAAAACCATTATACTGGCTCATGTGTGTGGCCTTACCTCCTTCTCGTTGACAAGTTCTCATCACTTTCACTCATCACCAGGACTCTGCTAGATCCTCCTTGACTAGCTTCATGCATCACTTCAATCTGAATGAAAAGGACACATTAAAAGTGAAAATACTTAATTGCTGATGCTTTCTTTAGACAACTTTAACTCTTTAAAAGAACAAAACCAAAATCCTACCTAGCCTAGTAAGTTACTGGACAAGTTAAAATAACTGAATTCCAGATGTGCAGGCTGTAAATCAATACCACCACCTCTATCTATTTTACTACTTCCTTGCTCAGTGTTGGCACAGGAGACATTCTTGACTCCAGGCAAAGTCTTTATGTTCTTTCACCATAGAAGGTGAATTATCTCCTTATATAGATAATTACAGGCATAAGTTTGTTCCTTAGATTCTGAAATACTTGTTTGGGAAACAAAGACTTCAAGTTTTCAGAATTTTTTGTACAGTGCCACATGGAGAAGTCTAGGGAAACTGTCTTGTGCTGCTGAGAAGTGTCTTTGTACTAGTAACAATATTATGTAAGACAGTGCATACCCATAAATACTGAGTACAGTATACATGTGCAAGAGCTGTCCCCAGGTTGAAATGGACTGGAGCTTTTTACATAATAGTTTGATAAACATTAACCTTCTTCCTTATCCAGTCTTGCAGAGTTGGATCATTTCAGGTGTGCTCCAGGCAAGTTTTCAGTAGTCTTTTCCTCCTTTTGCCTGCAGCTTTAAAAGTACCAAGCACTACTTGGGCTTATTCAAAGGCAATCTCTTCAAATTCAGTGAAACAACTCAGCTGCTGAGTTTGCAGTTAATCCAAGCCCATAATTAAACTCCAATGGAATCTTTAAGTTCCTGAGCACTTCCATTTTTAAGAGCTGGTTCGGGGTGGGAAAAAGCAGTGGCCTGTCTTGTATTCCATGTAGCTAAATTATTTAGCTGGTTGATGATGATGGCTGAATCCATTAATAAACTATCCTCACCTGAACTATTATCAGAACAAATAAAATACAAATTTTACACAAAAAATGGGAGGGAAGGAGAGGGGGCATAATTTGCATTGTAGTCTTGGAAAGTAGATTTAAAAGTGAACGGATGGATGTTTTTATAAAGCCTGTACCACGTTGTTGCATATACCTAACTATGGGGGAGGAATGCAACTGACTAGTTGCGTTGCTGACAAGACTACAATTAATTCCAAAGTCACTTTCTGTGAGTCTGGACGAAGGTGAGAGCAGCTGTATGTTCCTGCTCCTAACTAGATTTTATTCTGTGCTTCTTGCTGAAGTTGTAGGCTGGTTTGGCTACATCAGAAAATGGATTGAATTTTATCAGACTGAATTGAATCTTATCAGCTTTAGGGGAAAAAAAGGGCAAATGTATGAGTAAGTCAGGGGTATGGACAGCAGAAGAGTTAGGGTGAAGTAGCTTGCGTTATATCATAAGTTAAAATTAAACACTACAGTTGTGCCGGGTAGACACTTGATACATTTTAAGCTTTTTGTGCCTCAGGGTAATACTATTCCTCCCCTTTTTCACCTAAATATTCTCATCCCCCCGAGGGGTGGGGTGGAACTAAAACAAGTGGTTCTGATCTGTGTGGAATTTCTGCACTAACAGGATTAAACCATTTTTAAATATTTAGGCCAAAGTAGCACATCCATGTATTGGCTATTACTGGTGTAAAAAGTGCTAATGTAAGAGTTCTGTTCTGTGAATTACTCATTAAAAATCAAAGTCCAAAATGTTTCTTTTAGGAATACCTTCAATAATAATGGACTCAACTGGAAAACACCTAGAGAACTCTTATCATAAAATGTGATCTCCATTATTAGCTATGTTCTCATATAGAGCTCACCTTTAAAAATCACCTTTAAAATAATCAATGAGCTATGAAAAAGTTAACCATGGCAGGGACTAGTGTGTCATCTCCTCCCTGGTATGTAACCTATTTTAGGTTGGTATATTAGGTTGGACTAGATGATCCCTGAGGTCCCTTCCAACTTGTGATTCTGTGATTACCTTCCCCCAGAGATGTAATGGCAAAGCTTATTCCCTTCCTCCTCTTCTGCCCCCAAACTGCTGAACAGCATGAAATGGGCTACTTGCTGTTTTCATCACACCTTCCTAAGGCAGCCAGATCAAGATCATACCTCTCTCCCACACTACCCAACCTCTTTTGCTATTCTTTTCTGAATATTAGTTGTATTATTTCCCTCAACAGAGTCAGGACCCTCTCTTTTTTTTTTTTTTCCTTTCTCAAAACATACTTTAAATTGCGTTTTTTACCATTCTAACGATGTGCTACCCTAAAGAGCTCATAATATGAACCCTAATGCAGGGAAGAGGCAAGAAAATTACAGCAAAGGGATATTTAAAAGGTTAGGAGTGAATGGCACTGCATATCTTTCAGGTTTTGTCCTTTTTTTGTCTTTTTTTTTTTTTTCCTGTAAACTTGTAACTGAAGGGGCTGCTGGCAATTACAAAACATTTGTGCACAGACCATTCAGAATACAATTCCAATGTTACTCCTCCTGTCTCTCTCACTGGTATGTTTACATGGTCTAAACCCAAATATTTTAAATAAGAAAAATATGGTATTACATTAATTTGGCAGGGAAAGAAAGGAGTCCGGTCTCTGCAAGCAGCTATTTCAGCTAGCTTGGGCAAATGAAAAGTTTCAGAATACAGCTGTACTTCATCTCAGTTACAGGAATTGCAGGTGAGTGAAGTTTCTGGATCCTTCTGTTTCCAGTCATGAAATACTGAAGGAGGGCCAAAAGGCTGTGTTGTTATCCCAGTCAGTCTCTACAGCTCAAACAAAAGACTGCTGTAAAGGCAGGACTCTTAAATGCTGTAAAGCTTGGGAATAGGGAGGAAAGCATAAGGATGTCCATAGAGTCCTAAACAGAATCTTGCTACAGAAACAATAATGCAAAAAATCTCATCATAGAGACACAAAAGCAAAATACACTTCCCTGAACCTTACTTGCCTGTGCAGCAACAGGTAACAGTGGAATTTTTCCTTGGGCTTTTGTTCATTTGTTGGTTGGTTTATTAAGAATTAAATGGCTAGTCTTTCCTCCTTTGTGTAGAAAATGCCCTTAGAAAATATTTAAATGAGGAAAAATATATAACTTTGTAAAACCCTGAACATAACACATGTCAACTTCAGAGGAGCTAGAATAAGATTCCAGTTTTAGAAACAAAATAGTTCATATGCTATAAGAAAGGACAGGCACTTCAATATATTATTGTTGCACATTCCTTCCGCATTTCCCCTTTCATCCTTTGAAAGTGATTTCTGCTTTAGTGTAACTTGGTTTTCCACGTATGTGAGCATGAATCTTTTCTAACACCGTCATCTGAGTAACTTTCAAACTGCAACGTGAAGTGTTAAAAAAAAAAAGCTTACTAGAGAATTAACTTGTAGACATTCAATTTTTTAATTCCTAGTATAAATATGTAAACCTGTATTTATGTTGTTTTGAGTTCTTTCACAATACAGGATGTCCCCAAAACACAGGTACACCTACCTTAATTCCACCTTTAGTCTTCTTAATGTTTTTCTTTTTTGATAACTCTACTTCAGAAACAGATTTCGGGGGGCAGGAAATTTCTGTGGACCTCCTGTTGGTAGCTGAAGGAGTATAAAAAAGAGTAATATTAGAAAATGTGTTTCAGAACTTAAAATCCTACTTTCTAATAAAAGCAATGAGCAAAGATCCTGTCCCATCAGTGGTAACTGAGACCTGGTTTAGAGAACTGAATTGTGCTGAAGTGGTGAAAGACCAGCTGGCACGAGGGATGGGCTGCGTTGTCTGGTGCTCCGTTGTGTCTTGAAATGGCACCTACAGCTCCATGCTGTAATGACTAGTTTGGTTTGGCGTCCTTCCTGGCAACCATCTTCAGGGTAGCACAGGTACATGTTAGCCAGCTGTATCAACAGTTGGGTTATTTTCACTTGCATAGTTTTTCAGCTTAGGTGTTGTTACTTGTGTGGGTTCCCAAAAAAAGGAAATTTTGGTTCTGGTAATGGTTTGCTGATGTTGGATTATAAAGGATTGTTCCCTGTAAGGTTTCATCACATGAACAAGTCTCAAAAGAGTAATCGCACAGGTGTTCAACAAGTCACTGTGACCATGTATGTAATGACAGTGAATCCAAGGAAATTATTTCAGAATATGCTCTGTTGTGTCAGGTTTGCTGGGCATTGCAGGCTCTGTAACCCACAGTTGACAGTGAGTTGTCTAATGCTACTAGATGATCATCCTCAGACTGCTGAGAACTATGAGACGGGGAATCATACATTTGGCTTGAGTAGAAAATAATCTCTGTTACAGTTTGTATCTTTGTTTTAAAATGATAATGAGTTCAGAGTGCATGTTTTATAAGTACAAGGCAAACAGTGCTCTCCTTTTTCTTAGTTGCTGAACTGATACAGGCAACGGTGCACATCAAGGTAAAAACAGAGATGAATACCAGATTAAATGATTAAAGAATCTGGGTCAGGCAACAAGGAACAAAATTGTGGCAATTCTGAGATTAAGTCCTTTTCAGTTTTATTCTGGGAAAACTTTATAAGTGAACAAGAACTCTTCCAAAAATACAAGCATCCAGTAACATTCTGTTTAAATTATTTCACCAAATTTAATGTTTTGAGGTGTTGAGAATCTTAGTGGTCATAATAACTTTTTCTTCTCTGGGAGAAGCTGAGGGATGCAATAAAAAAGATTCAGACATCTTTGAATGGGGAGGACATAGTATCAAAAGATTCATGTAGGAGAGGGTTGAATGCTTTTTTTAAAAGAAACATTAACACATTTTCAAATGCCCTTGTCATTAAATTCTTCCTTTAAGGAGGGTGGGGGGAAGCATAGAAACAGTCCAAATTATATGCAGTTAAAAAGACAACATCTCAGTTTCACAGACAATAATAGCAGAAGGTGACATTTCTTCTACCCTGTGTCTTTTCAACTGCCTTATTGTGCAGCAGGGAAGAGAATTAATTAAAGCAGCCTCTCTCCAGCCCTTTCCTAAATCTTCCTGGTTTTATCCCACGCTGAATGACATGGGGATTTGCCAATGCCCATTTCATGCCTATTGCTTCCTCACAATGACTCCACATTAGAAAGGTTCTTCAACAGAACAGCAAAGTCTGGTAGCCACCAGCAGCTATAATTGACCAGTAGAAGATTCTGATGGTTCCCAGGACTGAGGTGAAGTGCAAATGTCAACATAGAATCATAGAACCGTTAAGGTTGGAAAAGACCCTTAAGATCATGGAGCCCAACCGCTAACCTATCACAGCCAAGTCCACCACTAAACCATATCCTCAAGCACCACACCTACCCTTCTTTTAAATACCTCCAGGGACGGAGACTCAACCACCTCCCTGGGCAGCCTGTTCCAATGCCTGACAACCCTTTCGGTGAAGAATTTTTTCCTAATGTCCAGCCTAAACTTCCCCTGGCGCAGCTTGAGGCCATTTCCTTTCGTCCCATCACTTGTTACTGGGGAGAAGAGACCGACCCCCGCCTCACTACAACCTCCTTTCAGGTAGTTGCAGAGAGCAATAAGGTCTCTAATAAGGTCTCTCCTCAGCCTCCTCCAGACTAAACAACCCCAGCTCCCTCAGCTGCTCCTCATAAGCCTTGTTCTCTAGACCCTTCACCAACTTCGTTGCCCTTCTCTGGACACGCTCCAGCACCTCAGTGTCCTCCTTGTAGTAAGGGGCCCAAAACTGCACACAGTACTTGAGGTGGGGCCTCCCCAGTGCCGAGCACAGGGGCACTATCACCTCCCTCCTCCTGCTGGCCACACCATTCCTGATACAAGCCCGGGTGCCATTGGCCTTCTTGGCCACCTGAGCACACTGCCGGCTCATGCTCAGCCAGCTGTCAACCAACACCCCCAGGTCCTTTTCCTCCAGGCACTTCCCAGCCACTCCTCCCCAAGCCTGTAGCGTTGCAGGGTGGTTGTGACCCAAGTGCAGGACCCGGCCCTTGGTCTTGTTGAATCTCATACCGTTGGCTCCGGCCCAGCGATCCAGCCTGTCCAGGTCCCTCTGTAGGGCCTTCCTGCCCTCCAGTAGATCGACACTTCCACCCAGCTTGGTGTCATCTGCAAACTGACTGAGGGTGCGCTCAATCCCCTCATCCAGATCTTCATTGAAGATATTGAACAGGACCGGCCCCAACACTGAGCCCTGGGGAACACCACTCATGACTGGCCGCCAACCGGATTTGACTCCGTTCACCACCACTCTCTGGGCTCGGCTGTCCAGCCAGTTATTAACCCAGCACAGAGTGCACTTGTCCAAGCCGTGAGCAGCCAGCTTCTCCAGGAGAATACTGTGGGAGACAGTGTCAAAGGCCTTACTAAAGTCCAAGTAGACAACGTCCGCAGCCTTCCCCTCATCCACTAAGCGGGTCACCTTATCATAGAAGGAGACCAGGTTAGTGAGGCAGGACCTCCCTTTCATAAACCCATGCTGGCTGAGCCCGATCCCCTGGTTCTCCCACACATGCCACATAATGGCATTCAAGATGACCTGCTCCATGACCTTTCCCCGCACCGAGGTCAGGCTGACAGGCCTGTAGTTCCCTGGATCCTCCTTCCAACCCTTCTTGTAGAGGGGCGTCACATTCACTAGTTTCCAGTCATCTGGGACCTCCCCGGTTGACCAGGACTGCTGATAAACGATGGAAAGTGGCTTGGCGAGCTCCTCTGCCAGCTCCCTCAGTATCCTCGGGTGGATCCCATCTGGCCCCATGGACTTGTGAACATCCAGGTGAAGGAGCAGGTCGGTGACTGCCACCTCTTCAACAACTGGGACTTCATTCTGCATACTAGCTCCATCTCCCAGCACAGGGGTCTGACAACCCTGAGGATGACCAGTCTGACTATTAAAGACTGAGGCAAAGAAAGCATTAAGTACCTCAGCCTTCTGCTCATCTTTCCAGGCAAGGTTGGTTCTTCCAACACTCTCTTTCAGAATATTCAGCAGGGGATTTGTTTTTATTTTGAGCGCTACTTTCAACAGATGCCTTTTTCCCTTCCCAAAGAAAACCTCCCATGAAGTAGTAATTGTTCTTTCAAAGGTATTGTTATTTCACCCAGAAAGTGATGTACTGACATTTTGAAACCAAGGCGAAAAAATAAAAAGCAAGATGCAGCAAATATAAGCTGTTTGTCCTTATTGTCAAAGTTCTTCATACCTTTCTAATCTGCAAGGAGGATGTTTTCTACCATTGGCAAAACCATAATACCAACCTTCATCAACTCTTTGATAAATTTTCAAACAGGTCCTTCTATGTTTTTCCCTATGAATCCCTGAGTAAAAGTGATTACAAACATCAGCAAATTCACTATTTTCCATACTAATGCATCCTGAAGATTCTGTTTAGCCTTAAATTCTCATATAGAGACACATTGACAAGATGCAGGCTGTGATCATACCTATCACACTGAAAACACTAGAGCGTCTCCCAACCATATCCTATTTATCTAAGACTTGATCACAAAAATCCTGATTCAATTAAAACAAAGGCATTGTTTCACACTCTTCCCCACACACTTACCAGGCACTCCTGAATACCCTAGATATGCTGCCAATGTCCAATTACCCTATCTGAGTTCAGTCCATTGATTGCTCTACAAAGCTAATTCCAAAGTTTTATATATACTGGATGTGTTATTAAAAGGAACGGAAGCAAAGGAGATAGCATTAGGAAACATGAGAACTTTTGCTTAGAACAGCATAATCAGCAATACCAAGTTGTTTGACTTATTCATTAATCAGATAACTTTACAGCTTGAAGGGTTGGTTGACAGTGGTATGAAAATCCTGGCCGAAAGCAGTCAGCAGAAAACATGGGAATCAGTTAGGACTTCGATGTCTGGATCACAACTTACAAACTCGGACAGCTCCAGGTGACCCAGGAAAGACAGCACTGGACAGTTTAAGTGAAAGATGAGGCATTCGCAGAAAGCCCAAGTGCAGGTGCTTATTGATCCACCAAACTACTCCGGTCAGTTTACTAGCTTAGTCTTGGCTTCATCAGCAAGACATTTCAGAAGGAAGGAGGCAGATACAAGATAAGGAGACAGTCCGATCCAACCGCTTATATTTCGAGGGTGAACTCGATTCAGATTGACTTTCCCCTTCCAATTTGACCCAGAAATGAATTGAAAACAGGAAGCAACCTGGCTTTGGTTATGCTCCAGAGTGTTTTTGAGTTACTGACTGGCCCATATTCAGAAACCGCTGCATGTCACTACATTTAAGTAGTTTCTGGAGTCATTTAGAAAGAAACAGCCCAAATACCTGCCGATTACTATTGCACTAATTACTGAGGAACTGGAAATACTTTATAAGGGAAAATCCCTTATAAAATTCAGCACAGTTGGCCAGTTCAAGGTCATTACTGTACTGTACTGCTGAGGAAGCTGCAAGTTATACTGTTCAACTGCCTACTGAAAGAACAAAGACACAGGAACAAAAGAAAACTATATCTATAAATAATCTAAGGTCTGCATGGTTTCAAGGTTGTTTTCATCCTACTATTTCACAGTACTCCCCTGGATAATAAGGAAGATTTCATTTTGAACTCATTAATATTTTAAATTGCTTGATGCTGCTTTTAAAGCAAGTATTGTCAAACGGCACTGTATGCAGAGGTAAACTTTTTATTGCAAGGATATTTAGAGTATATCAGGGTTTAGGTCTATCACTTGCATTTACCTGGAGCACCATTGTGCTTCTCCTATGGGTCTTTAGTACTGCTTACTAGCTTTTTAGGAACACACTGCATGGTAAGTATGGAATTACGGTTTTACTGCCTAGCCTACAGCAAGTGGCAATGTGGGCTGTACTGTCCCTAAAGCTGCTAGGAAAGGGTGTATTCTTATGTTCTCAGTGTTGCTTTGTAGTCTCTCCACCACTCCAGGACTGAAATAAATTCAGTGAGGACAACTTGCTGTGCTGCTTGTGAGGAAAGGCTGTGGTTTCGTCCATTTCCCCACCCTGCTCCTGCATGGCAGGGTACGGGCACCATCTCCCAGGAGTTCATCTCTCACAGAGGGGCTACATCACACAATGAAGCACAGACAGAACTGTGCATAGCTCCCAGGTGCTCAGAGAGAGTTGGCCTCAAGTTTGCTCCTGCTAGAGTAAATAAAACTCATTAGCTAGCAAGAGACACAGACTCTAGTCAAGGGTTATGACACACACCCAGCACTTGCAAGATGTTCAAAGCCCCCCTCAAATAAGTACCATGCTTTACGTTCAGGTCTTGCATGAGCTTCCCAACCACATGCTCCCATATCTGTTCTGTTGGAGAGCTTGTGCATTCTCACTAACCACCTACAGCAGAATCAAAGTCGTTTGGCAAGAACAGGCCTGGAAACAACTGGTCTGCTAAACTGTTGACTGGGGCTAGCAGCTCATGCTATCCCACAGGAACACGACTTTGAAGATAATTAATGACTTAATAGTGGTTTTGAATGCTGGTGATGGCAAAACAGCATGCTTAGACAGCTAAAGAAATACCAGAGCATCTAAGGTGATTTAATACAGATTTAATGATTTAACAGAGAAAGTCTTTTCCAGACGTAGGCAACATAATTTATACTACTTTGTTCTAGCAAAATTGCTGTCAAGCCCCCTGAAAATGTACCCATGTAAGAAGCACAGAGCGAGGCCCCCGTATGTAGAATATTATTTTGCAAGGAGACACACTACTTGGTTTCCTCAGACTTGGCCAAGTGCGATAGCAGACCTACAGCCGCAAAACTGAAAGCAACTTTTCCTTTTCTCTATTTCATTTATAGAAATATCTTGAACTATAGAAACTGGTGGTTTCCCAAAACCATCAAGGAAAATCACATGAACCATCTTTTCTGAGTCAGCTAATCTCTCTGCAGCCTCACTTCTCCTGCACACATCCCCAGACTCTTGCAAGACATTCTTCTTTCATCCTCTATCCAGATGTTACTAGTTAGTGAATGTTATGCATTAGTGACTGTGAGGAACGCTGGAATGGATCCAATGAGCAGTCATACCCATTTAACTGAGATGGAACCAGTTTGAATTATATTATTCAAAGAACTGAAAAGGATCCAGCTGTGTTCCCCCATATGAATTTTATGTTCCAAGCTGGCCTTCTAAGATGTTTGTAGGGTGAGTCATGGATTTTGTGTGCAATGTGCTGTTAAACATGTTATTTGCTTAATGAGCTCACAAAAATTTTGCCATTTCTACTCCTGTATTTTGCATTTATGTTGTGCACAAAATCTCTAGGTGAATATTCTATACTATTTAGAAGACAGGAGATGCCAGAAGCAAAGCTACATGAGCAACCCTAATTTTGTCCCTTTGCTGCTAAAGCATCTGGGTCCACCCCCCTCTAAGAATCTTTGCCTCATTTAGTGCATGGAATCAAAAGCACTTAAGTCATGAGCAGCTATTCACTATTTTGATTTCTCTGCATTTCTCAGTGGGAGCCCAGAGCTTTACTATCCATATGCTATTTCAATCCCTGCTCTGAAAATAACTGTCTTTTTACCAATAGTCACTTTTACAATTCAAGTGCTTCATAAATATTTACTGAGCTGTTTTCAAAATATTTCTCAGAGGTAACAGGTTGTTACCAACCACACAGAGATCTCTGAGTTCCATAGATAAAGATCAAAAAAGGATACGCTACTTCTGGAGGCCAGCTTGGCATTTTTAGAACTGAATTTTCAGGTTACTGAGGATGATATGCCACTCCACGTGTTCAAGAGCACGTGCCCTGCCCAGCAATTCTGATTTCAGTCTTCCACTGTTCTTTCAATGTAGATTTCTTTATGTAGCTGCACAAGTTATTAAAAACATAACCCCAAAAACTGCACTAAGCTGAATCACCTTTACACTCACATGCGTTTTTAACAGGGTTGAAACCTTTACACCTACTGCTCCAGCTTCTCTTTTCCATGTCAGCCGGATTAAGAGCAGGAGTAAGTAGTCACAGTTTCAGGGCTGACTCCAGAACAGTTGAAACCCATCTGACCTGGGTCTGGTACAGCTCTCCCTTTCTTCCCAACCTCTGGCCACACACTTCTGTTTTAAGAAGGGCTTAAGCTGCTGCAAGATCACACTATAAGGAGACAAGCAGTGCAGGGGATAAGTAACATTTTGTCTCTGGGTTCCAAAGATTTTTGCTGACAACAAAGGAAATGAGACCATAGGACCCAAACTGTAGCAAGTTCATACATAATGAATGTGTATGAGTTGATATTCTCTTTTTTCCCCCCACGTGTTTATAATTCTGACAAATCTGGATGCTTTAGGAAGGAACAAAACTATTTTGTACTGCCATGTTCCAGCTCTTGCCACAAAGGTAACTAAAACAAGACAATTTTACTAGCCTTGGTCACTGAGATGGCCAAACCATTTTTTACTGAAGTTTTCCAAGAAAGCATCAGGCTGAAGAATACAGCCTTTGGGAAAGTTTTATTTCAAGGGGTTAGAGTTCGGGAGAATTACAAGCAAGTGAAAATAGAGAAGTGCTAATAGCTTACGTTATCCTTTACAGCTCTGTGGCTTATCCCACTGTGCCTGACAGCCTATGGGCAATACTAGCCTCACGGTTTAACTTTGTGGACCTATCCCAATTCACTCCAGCAAAGGAGTTTTGAACAGAAACACAGTCCAAACATAGAGTCAAATGATCAAAAATGGTGCCCGCAGAAGTGAACTAGAGCGCAGGAATTTCCCCATCAAGTGCCACCTCTTTTCTCCCAACACATACAGGGACAAGTTTAGCCATTAGCAGTATTCAAGCAGCTTCCACTGGGAGTAAAGAGAGTTCTCCTTGAAATAAGGTGTCATAAATACTACTTAAGTATTTTTAAGGCACTTATTATAAAAGGGTCCGCAGAGGGTTTTCTGCCTTTTCTGGGTTGATCTGTGAATAATATTTAAGCAGATTCCTGTAGCTAAAATGTGTGTCAAGTCCAGCTGGCATAAACTTTTGAGCATGATGATAATTCCAGTACTAGTTTTTTAATGTTGAACAGGCCTGTTCCTGCAAAATTTACAAGTTCATTTGTGAAACCAAAAGCTTCAAGCAAAAATGGGATGAATTTAATATTTTGCTTCAGAATTTCCAGACCCACAGAAAAGCATTGGGTGAGGGAGGGTTTACAGTGCAGCTCTGTGCTGCCTTTCTAGATCTTCACTAAGCTAAGACTTTGCCAAGAGTCACCAGAGTCCATAAGGACACAGACGTAAGAAACTGTCACAGTCATTTTCCTGATAGAAATCTGCCCATTCTCTCATACATGGTATCAGCTCTGCCTGTATGCAGCTATGTATATACCCATGTAAAATGAAGAGCCTCACAGTTACAATAATGGAGCATTTCATGCCTGAGCCATCACATCTGTTAATATTTTTCCATTAGCACCCTGAATTGGATTGAATTTTCCCTACCACTCCCTGTTAGGGAAATGGAGAGTCAGCAAGTAAAAACAGAATAAAACAAAACAAAAGCTATTGTGGAATGAATGCAATTTTTCCTTTCACATACAACCGCTGCAATGCTGCCATGGTATTGTAACACCTGCTGCCTGGGGACAAAAGCCTTTCTTTCTGGTCTTCTATTTCTGATTACCACATTTTATGACCTTTGCCTGCCTTTGAATTTACACAGCCTAGGAACACGGTATTTTCCTGTTGCCATATTCTATTTTGCAAGCTTTTAGAAATGTCCTGGGTAACAAATAACAATGAGTTACAATATCCGTTTCAAGAAGGTGCTTTTAGCCTCTTTCATTTTTCCAAGATTTCAATAAATTCTCCCCATAAATAAATGCTGATTCTGCATTGATCCTGTGATTGTGAAAAAAAGGGCACAGAGGGAAGTCCAAAAGAGGGTAGCTTCAAGAAGAACAGAATTTCACAGCCTCATTTTCAAGGCTTAGAATAGAACTTAGTGTCCCTATTTCTATTCTCAGCCACATTTCAGACTGACTGTGAAACCCCTTGGTGAATCACTCAGTTTATCTGTGCTTCGGTTTTCTTTCTGAAAAAAAAAAAGAGGTTAAAATACTTACCAGTACTTGCGAGTGCTTTGGCATTCTGAGGGAAAGGCCACTCAGAAAATCTGAAGTATAACTCTTTGTAGTGGGCAGTTGGATAATACCCAAAGGATGCCATTACACAGTATATGTAAATACGCACGCACTGTTCACAGCAGTCAGAGTAACTGGTTTTGAGCCCTAGGATAAGCTGTAGATAGTCAGGGACTTCTGTTTCTTTTTACAGAGGTACTCTAGGTCAATCGTCTTCAGGCACAAAGAATCTGAGATGCTGTAGTCTACTTATCAATGTCTGAACACAAACACAGAGATTGCATGCATAAACAGAAATGCAAGACTAGCTTTTAGCCTGAAGGTATAGTTTCACAATAGGTGAAAGCCATTCTAAAACTACCATTAATAGGGACTAACTAGCTCTGACCTACTGACCCTATAACCCCATTTTTTTTCAACTTTCTTTGCTTCTGCACTAGTAGCCATGCAGTGAACAGTCTGATCAACTTTGAAGTTAGTCCTGCTTTGAGCAGGTGATTGGGCTGTGTGATCTCCGTATCTCCCTACGTTTTTCTAAGTCATGCAATGGAAAACTAACTACTACATTTTTGTGGTCAGTTCATTGAGTTTTCAAGGTAAATCACAACTCATACGGCTAATTGCTGGAGGATGTGTGGGTAGCAGAGCAGAATCTCTTCAAATGCATTGTGGTCTCAGCTTGCCTTAAGCCAATCATGAAGCTGAAACTTGAGGTAGCAACTGTGTGTTAGGAACACGGAGAGCATGGGTTGGGGGGGGAAGTACAGATGTCAGACTGGCATGGCAACTGGAAGATGATGATGATCTTCCTTGGTGAGAAAGGATGAGTGATGGGGAGCAGAGGAGAGCAAGAGGGACATTTGTCTGACCTTATGGTAGTATGCCTAGAGGGCAAAACGGTGATGCTACTGGCCATCCTAATCTTCCTCTTCAGAAAAAGTTTATTGCATGCTCTTCATGCAAATTAGGGTTTTTTCCAAGGCTATTTGCTAAAGGTTCCCTTTTTAAAAAGGGAATGGAACCTTAAGGTTCCATTTTTTAATCCCTGAAATTGCTGAAAAGGGACAACCTGTTCCTGCCACCAAGTACAGGGTAGCTAGTCTCCAAGATGCATTATTTCAAAGTAGCTTCACCCATGTTCTTTTGTCCAGAAAATAGTTATCTTGGTTAAAGGCACATGCTAACCTCAAATCCGGAACTTGCAGTAAATTCCAACAGAAGCAATGTTCAGCAATGTACAGTCAGCAAACGACAACACAAGAAAGTGCTTAAGCAGTTATGTAGACGGAAAAAGCAAAAATTGCACAAATGACTCAGTGTCACTAATGAACCCTTAACCTTTGAAAGTATCTGACTGAAACTTGAGGGATTGTGACCCTTTAAAGCCAAATGTTCACAATACAGTGCATGCAATGTAGAAGAGGTTCTCATGCTTACTGTGCATATTTGCAGTGACTAGCCTGGTTTGGGTATTCAAGAATTAGCAATATAAGACACACTGAGAAACAGTATAGAAATGTACTCTGTAGAGAAGACCTAGAAGGAGAAGCCTGAACTTTTTCTGATACACCCTTGTTTGTATGTTTGCAGCGACAGATACGTCACATTAATTTTTAACAGCTGGGCCTACAAGGCTGACACTGAACATCAAATGCAAGTTTACATTCTGACAACAAAAATTAAACAGGACCATGTGGACAAAACATTTGTGTGTATCTGAAAGCAGCTGTTCATAGCCTACCTGCTCCTGCTGGTCTGGTAATCTTCGGTGATGCTCGCTTTGGGGAAGATTCAGGATGTGGGGCAACAGGTTGTACTGGCCGGGTCTGTTTGGCTGCCAGCTTCTTCAGACTAACTTGCCTCTTGTCAAACATTTCTTGTACGTCTTCTAGTTTTTGTAGAATTCTTTGGGCATTGGCCTAGGCAAAGAAAAGGTAAACAACAGATGGTTGTCAGTGCTGGACTGAGGAAGTTAAGAAATTACTTCTGGTACCCAGAGTCAGTCTAGAGCTGAAGATCATACTGTGCTGCAGTTTAATGCAATCTGGCCCACGCACTCTGCACAGATCTTGGTTTCACTGAGTAGGACATGGTGATTCATGCAATCTTTCTAGCACTACTCTGAAGAAAATCACATATGTGTTCCATGATTACTCATCTGAGTAAAACTTACTGCTCCAGCTGCTCACCTCTGTGCCCTTTTGGTGTAAGAAAAGAGGCATATTTGAGTAGACTCAAATATATAGCCCAGTACACTCTCATGTACAAGGCAGTTGGCACTTTTGAAATTCTAAGTGAGTGCATGCACATCTGAGGGGTTTTACCTTTATTTCAGGGGTGAGGATCATGTCAAACTGATTGTAGAATTCCTTCGGGTTAGAGAGCTGGTGTTCCTTAGCTGTTACCAGGAACTTCTCAATTTCAGTGAGTGCAGTTTCAGCTCCCTCTTGTGTCTGGCACTTGTCCACAGCTTGGGAAGCTAAGAGGTAGATTCCAGCTTCACACCATTGGCTTGCCTTTAAAGAAAAACAGGGAAAGGACAACTCCATCATCACTGACAGTCCATGTTGTGAATTGTTGCTTCTACTCCATGAAATACAGGTTTGCCCTAACACGTCACTAAGGGGAACAAATGTTACTTCATAGCACCCAACAGTTCCTGGCCACAAGTTACCCCACCTAGATATGTAGAATAATAGCAAGTTCAGTTCAGCTCTCAAGGGCTAGACGTAACACGTAAAATAACAATATTCTGAGCAAAGAGGAGTATTGTTACTGTGGTTGCTGCGAAGCAAATCTGTTAGCTGTAGTACCTCATTTCAGCGTTCAGTCACACAATTATCCAAAAACCAAAATGAATATTTGAACTATATCAAAACTCCACAAAATTTCTTCGGCCTATAAAACTCAGTTACAAATACTCCAGAGCAGGTTTTTACTGTAAAATTTTGGTAATTCATGTTTCAGAGGAGGCTGGAATAGCATGCAGACATTCTCAAAGCATTTAGCTTGCCACCCTAGCTAGATCAGAGAAAGTGAAAACAGCTGAACAAGCAGTAAGCAGTAAGTAAACAACCAGTTCCTTTTTAAGCACTGGAATACATTTGCTTACCATTTCAAATTTAGGCCTAGCTCAATTTTTTCTTAGTTTTATGTCCTACTTTTCATCATTTTAAGACCATAATTATGGGAAGCTACTGCTCCAATTTTTATAGTAACAGTTTCTGGAGAAAAAAGGAATAAATACTTTTTCTCTTCAACCAAACTACCTGAGCTTACCAAAACATTTTATTTCAGTAGAACCTTACCAGGGCTGTTACCTGAGAAGGTTCACTCACCTTATCTAACTGCTTATGCAGCTCAAGAGACTTTCCCAAAATATCATACTTTTTCTTGGTTTCATTGGTAAAGTCATCACAAATACGCCTGAGTTCAACACACTTTGGTCTAATGGAGTCAACTGCATAATGGTTGTTTTGGATGAGCTGTTCTCCATGGAGAGCCAGGGACTGGGCCTTCTCCAAAGGTTCCTGTGAAATTAATGAGAAAAAAATCCAAAGTTAGATCTTAAAATGACATGCATAATAAAGACAATCTATCTCTGTAATCCCTGCTGTAGCCTGGGGGTAAAGGTTTGGGATATTAATCTAGATGATATGTTTTACTTTATGTTTACATTGAAGACCAACTTCATTTTCAGCGAGTATATTGAAACACAAGTTCCATCTGAACATCAGGAAATACTTTTTTACTGTGAGGGTGACTGAGCACTGGAACAGGTTGCCCAGAGAGGTTATGGAGTCTCAATCCTTGAAGGTTTTAAAAAGCCATCTGGACAACCTGCCCTCCTGGGCAAGCTGTTCTAGGTGGCCCTGCTTGAGTAGGGGAATTGAACAAGATGACCTCCAAAGGTCCTTTCATCCTTAATTATTCCGCAATAACTATGATTCTTTGAGCGTATGCCGCCTTGTTTCTCACATACTGGGGACATTCATTATACAACTTTTTGTCCGTGCAGAGTTCCCAATAATTAAACAAACTATGTTTTTTTCACTCACTAATTGCACTGTTTATAATGCTTTAGTTCATTTTTTATTTCAAGACATATTTTGGAAAACTCTTCAGATCCTACTGACTGAGTACAGTTCATAAGCTTAGTCACAATAGAATGAAGTCACAGGCGGCTAATGGGAATAGAGTGCACATCAATGTGTTATGTGATGTGGGCAATGGAAGGAAAATGCATGCTACTATAACTTTTGTTCCTTTAGGCTTCTGCAGAAGAGCTGTGCAAAAATCACAGTATTTCTAAAGCTTAATCCTATTATTAAAAACAATAGTCATCAGCTTTTCTGTTTGTGCATGTGCATCCTCCTCTGATTCAATGTACTTGTTTGTTCAGTTCTTTCTAATAACACTAAATGTGTTGTATATCACAGCTGACCAGCTGATGGAATTACAAAGTCCAAAAGTCTGCAAAAGAAAGGTGTTTATTGGAAGGCACAGGTGTTCCTCAAACTGCTAAGAGTCTGAATAGAATGGTCTTAAAACTTATCGGGCCAAGGTAACCCATTAGGTGTCAGAGCTGTTCAGATTCCGAAGATGGACCTAACCTTCTTTCCTGGTTTGAAATACTGATTTTTGAACTGGGTTCTAGTTTCCAAGTAACAAACCGGAACCACTGGGTCTGAACAACCCTGGCTTCTGGAAATTATGATCTGAGTTTTGCAATTTAAAATAATGACTCATGAAAAGAGAGTAAGCATGATGTAATGACAGTGACAGAGAAGTGTCTAGAAGATCACGTCTATAGCAGTTAGAATACTATATTGAGTGCAGACCTGTCCTTTCTCTTCCAGTTGTTTCTGTTCCCTTAGGAGGTGCTCCACTCGAGTCACACTGTTTCCAATGTCAGCAAAACCTGCTTGTGCTTCCATGAGATTATCCAGTGCCAGTTTTACCTAAAAAACAGCAAGAAAAAACATAAAACAAACAAACAAATGAAAAACATCCAAAAGCCCATCACAAGATACTCATAAAATTATAATAAACCTATGGCTTCTAAACATCCACCTACATCTTTTAGAAGAGTCTGCATCTCAAGTTTAGTGTTTCAGCTTGTTCGAAAATGGAAAAGCCAAAGAAAAAAGCAACAATCAACTGTTCTTGATTGTTGCCCCACCTCTTAGTATTTATTTAGGCACACACAGTTTTGAAGACTTTTAACTCCAGAGTCTGTATTACTCCAGAATCTGTATTACTCCAGCCTCTCGGCTGACAGCTGGGCTTTCTGAACTGCATTCCATAGACTCTGGTGGGATTGGCAACTTGACATTATAGAATTGATATTTTGTAACACCACACATAAATGCAAAATGATTTATCAAGAAGTTGGTGGTTTACATTTTGGCCTAACAGGCTGGCACTTTCCTCACTGTGCCTTATTCAAATTCAAAAGATACCTGATAGCTGTCAAGAATTTAATTTTTGAATATCCATTTCCTATTTTTTAATGAAGGGCTTCTCTCCCAGCCTCCTTTTTGGATTGCCAGTATACTCTAAGTATGGGTAAAATTTGACCTTATTTACCAGAGGAGGCTAGACAGAACGAACAAATGAAATACCTCTCTAAAATCATGTTCAAAGTGTCGAAGCTGCAGGCATTGTTCTAGTTTTAAGTGATGCTTGGTCCAAAATTGATCAAAAGCCTTTTCTGTTTCATCCAACTGAGCCAACAACCTGTTAAGAAATTAGAATGAAAAGACCTTAGTTATTTCCTACAGCTAATTTCTTTTAAGTTACACCAGTTGATGGCAGAAAGCAGAGTAGGGAGGTGGTGAGGAGCCTACACCCATGTAAGAACACTCTGTGTCAACTTTCCCTTAAACAAAAGAGAATGAAGTTTGCAGTGGGACAGGCAGGAGTGTGACTGATGAGTGACAACTACATGGATCCTCTGTGGCAGTTGCAGTCCTGCCTCCTGACCTGCAACAGGAACTCAGAGCTGTTCCATGCGCTGGCAGCAGAAGGCAGCTGTCTCTCCCTGCCTTCCACCCAGTTCTTCAAAGATAATTCACGCGAGGCTAATGCAGATTGAATATGATGTGATTATTATTTTAAGGAATGTTTAAAGCAGAACTTTACAACTTTTTCATTTTCTTCGCCCATCAGAAATAGGCATGGACTGAATAATTTTTCCCAATCCGTTTAAAACAATAGAAGTTCATAATACCTCCCATGGATGTTCTCATTTTGTGTAAATCACAAAACATTTATTCGCAAAGAAATTAGTGTCAAGGTGTCATACATCTTGAGTAAAATGTCTGACTACTGAGTCATCCTTACAGTCTCTCAGTGATCTATCAATTATATTACAAAGTAGAACAGTTTAAACAGAAAAAAATGAAAATAAAGTCTTCTCTGACTACTCTATATTTCAATAGATGGACACTTTTTGGGCAGCCTGGGGACCAGGCCTGATCTCCTACAAGCTCAGTGAGTGCTGGAATCATCAAGTTAGTGGGGCAAACACCAATAGCTCCCTCCTATTCCTCTCAAAAACAGAGTTCTGTTTTCAATTTATCCCTGAAAAACATGTTTTTAACCAAAGCTAGCTGTTGAATTCAAGATGAATTCGCACATTCTTTTGAGATGACTGTTTAAAGGATTTCTAAGTATTCAGTGAAAAATATCAGCTCAGCTTTACTTTTGGCAGCTTTGTTCCCAGTGAATGCAGACACACTGAAACACTAGCATGACATTTCTGTTTCCACGGCATCACATTGCACAGCAGAAACTTCTACACGGTGACTAAAGGCTGCATGGTAATAACGAGCATTGTAGGAAGGAATAGGGGTTTCTCTCTCTCTCTACGCAGCTGTGAAGGAGTATGTTTCAGAGTATCATCTTCATCTGTTCCTCCCCCAGTGTTTCCACAGACACGCACAAGCACGTACCCTCTCATCTCACATGGATTCAGATGCCATTTTCTAAACAGGCATAAAAGTTTGGAGGATGCATGTGTTATGGGGAAAATAAGTCCCACATTAAATCTTCAGCCAGGTGGTTTGTGGTCCAACCAAAAATTACCAAGAAATTCAGGACTTGTTTGAACTTGCCTTGATGGTTTAATCAAGTAACTTCCTCAAAGCTATTCCCTTCTCTGAGTTACCTGTCTAATAAATCCTGAAGAGCTGAACCAGTGGGAATTTATAACCTGCTTATTTAAACCATTTAAATTACACTTGCATTTCTTAGGAATAAATTAGCAACTTGCACAAGGTAATCTAGTTTCACAGACCTTTCTACTGTTGCCACATTTTCCAGTTCATCTGGACTGAGTTTACTGTTGGCGCTTCTGGTGACTGGCTCCCTAATGCATGTCAGTAGGGTGGCCCCCTGCTTCACAGCTAGTTTCAGCTCATCCTGCAGGAAAAAAACAAGCCAAACAAATTGTATGTACTTATCCTAACAACGCGCACATCTCTTAGATGGACAACATCGTAATGCTAAAGGAGGATTAAATACTTGGTGGGGATTAAATATTTGGAACAAAATACAAATGCTTAACAAAGATTACATGTGTCTCTAGAAATGCAGAGACTACATCTCTTCCTTTTTGATAGTAGATATATTTCTGAGAAAAAGAATAGTATATAACTTCTGAGCAGATTATATTTCTGACCGGGCAACTTGCAGAATAAATTTTTCTACCACAAATTGAATGTGGACCACAGATTGTTCAGTGAGCTCAGAGACTGTGCTGAGATACTGCACTTCTTAATGGAATTTCCTTGAACAACATTGTGACATGCTGAGCCACAGTATGTCAGCTATCGAGGAGTCATCCACAGAAGGTGTCTTCCCAGCATGAAAGATGAGCAATGAAAAGGACAATGAGGCTCAAACATTAACTTGTCAGCTGAGGAGTCCCCACATCACTGCACACTTCTTGCATAAAACTTGTTCTTGTGCTAATATCGCTTAAGTAGTATTTTTTCTCTTGTGTTTAACCCAAGGTGTTTGTTAACAGCAGTAATGTTTTCTTCCAAGCCTTACTCTGCAAAGGTAAACTTGCCCCAACTATTTTTTAAAAAAATTTTAAAAAGTGAAGTCATCTTCTAGTTAGATCATTCTGTCTATTCCTGAACTACCCTCACAGATGGTCTCTACATCTGCCCCAGTATGAGTTCATCCTTTCTGATGAACTCTTTGTCAGGAGCCCATGCTGTTCCAGGTGTGATCCCATCGCAGCCGCTCATACGGTGCAAGTGACATTTCCCTGTTCTATCATTCCTGAAGCTGTGAAATGTTTATTTTTTCATACTTGAATCAAATCAACCTCCTGAACCCAGGTTTCTCTCCTCTTCCATAGTTTCCAGACAATGGACTCCCAAATGATGGCTGAAAATTTTGTTAAGTCAAAAAATCATATATTATGCTGATGGAGCTGTCACAAAACAACATTCACCTTCAGTTTGCTATGGTGGTCAGTGTGTGCAGAAAGGAGCTCCTCTGTGCACTGCACATCGTTGGGGAGTTCAGTCTCTGCAAGGTCTGTTCCAAAGGTCTGTAGCATCTGTGCTGTTGTTTTTACTGTCATTGCAAAGTTTTCAATAGCCTGGAAAAGCAAGAGCATAAAGTCACAGGCTGGTTATTTACCCACAGCCCTTTAACAATGTGTAGTCCCTTCAGGCACGCTGTGCTGCAAATGTTACATGCCTGTAAAACTGGCCATATTGCCCTTTTTTTGGTGCATATGCTAAAAATTACAAATTAAATCCTGTGTCACAAATGATCTTTCTACGGGCCTACAATTATTATCATCTCCATGAACCAGCCAGGGAACTCCAAGAGCTTAGCAGACATAATGAAACCACAGAGGACATCAGCTTCGAAACGAGGACTGGAATTTCAGATCCTCTGCCCATGCTTGGTGGGAAATTTTGCTGTGTTTCATATTTTAATTAAGGCTTTATTTAAGTTGAGGAGACTCTGAATGTATATAGGGCAAAGACTTTTTACATTTATATTTATACAGCCATTGTTCACTCAGCAGCAGTCTGTCTCCCCCGACTTCTGAAAATGTGCATCTCCATCCTGCCTATCTGCACTAGACGCATTCCAGTCACTCCTGCCCATCTGTTCACATTAGTACACAAATACAACAACAACTTACTGCAAATACAGTTAAAATGCATAAATTTGTTGGAGCATTGTTATTTCTTTATCACTTGGGTGCACCACCACAAAACGAGACAGAAATCTGTGGTTTTACTTAAGAAAGAGGAAGTGAGGAAAGCTTAAAAAGAATGCTGCCTTTTAAGAGTAGGATATGTTGTTCAGACTTGTGAAATGTGATTAAAACCTTTGTATCTAGTAGCAAGTAACTGCATGGGATGTTTTTTCATGATCATTCCCCAATTTCATTAGGGACTGTATTGTCCTGGTTCTTTTTTTTCTTTACACTTTTTGTGTAAAGGAAACACTTCTTAACATAGAAACATTACACACAAACTTAAACACATCTTTATTCTTTACACTTTTTGATCTAAATCACCCAATGATTTCAGTCAATCAACAGCACTAGGGATGCTCTTACACCCAGGCAAACACTACATAGTTGTTGCAAGTTGCCATTCTCTTCTCCAGCAATGATGGGAATTCCCCATTTGCAACTAAGACAGGTAAAATTATGCTGTGTTCTCAGTTGAAACAAACAGGAGGTAGATCATCATTCAAAAGGTGCAGAGAGAAATTACATTCCACATATGTGATTTGTAACATGCCCCAAGTGTGGCAAAGCTAGTAGGGTTCATAGCTTTCTTCCCTTTTTTCCCATCAATTCATGCCTGCTTTCAACATAAGCAGTACAGACCCACATATGCTCTGGCTTATTAGTGCTTAGCAGCTGTAGCCTGCTGTTCTCACCACTGAAACTACTAGATTAGAGTTGATTGAAATGTCACACTTCTGACTGCAACACAGATAGAGCCATCTACAACCAAAGACCAGTTTACTAAAAGCCAAAAATGTACTCTGTGGGCGAGAAAGCTCATAGGCTTCTAGTCATTAAAGATAAGAAAGCAGAAACAAAGAACAGTGCAGTGAGATTGCTGTGCCACTACCATTTAGCAACAGTTTAAAGCTGTTTCGAAGAAAAACACTGGCAGTACAAGATAAGAGAAGCTGCAAAGGGGATGGAGACAGTAGCTCAGCAAGATTTAAAGTCTGGCTGTTTCAGGGTGCCACGGAGGCTCACGCTTCCCTGATAACCTCTTATCCAGCAGAGACTACTTGGCTGACTGCACAGCACCATGAGCTTATCAGTGTTTCACTTCATGGCATGCTTGTCCCCACCCTCTCTTGTGGGTATGAGCAATAAAGCGTTTCATATACCTATTATGGTCTGTGGGGTTTTCTTCAAGCCTCTGTGCTTGGTAAATGTTTTCAAACAAATGTAACCAAAAGATCTGAGGATTACATAGCCACATGCACCCCAAATTTTGGTTCACTTTTGTTTGCATATTTTACCAAATTATATATTCATGCTTTATGTAAACTCCTGTCATTAATAAACAATACAGCCTTTCCTGTGCCTCTTTTTACTTCCCTTCCTCATTTTTTCAAGACTTTAGCTGTTTGAAAGCTCATACAGATGATTCCTTCAGACTCACCCCTCCTGCAAGGACATTTTCATATTTTTGATACTTCTAACATGTAAGCCTGTTCATCTATCTCAATCCTAACTCACTGTAGTCAGCCCAACTATAAATGTAGTAAACCAGTGTTAGAGGAAATTCAGATTCTGTGCTTGCATATTTGGAAGCCTGAAATATTTGGTAGTTCTCACGGAGAGTAAAATTTAATTTTATATGGATAGTAAAGCACAGAAAATCATAGCAAGAAAGTGACAAAAGTGATTTGACTTAACAAAGCTACCTCAGAAAAGCTCTTTTTCTGCGTGTTAGACCTAACCTTCAGGTCAGCAACAACAGACTCAAACCTAAGGCTGCTCAGGACACTGCAAAACATTGGGACTACATACGAGTCTTGCAAGTAGATCCACAAAGACAGATGCAAACGTTGCATACTGTCTCCGGGAAATTAATTCATTTTCCAGGATCAGGACCCAGCTTTGCCCATTTTTGCTTTGATAATGAGACAATATTTTGGCTGCTGATGTGCCAGAGTTTGGGGTCTGTTCTTTGTAAACCGTCACCTTTTCTAGGCACCATAGCGAAGTGTTTACATTGGTTTGAAGCATCCACTGAGATGCATTAACCAACCCAAAAAGGGAACAAACAAACCTGTAACAAGTTTCCTCAAAGGCAACAGAATAAAAAAATCTTTCTGCCTTCCTACAATTATTAACTGTTCTTCAGTTAAAGTAAGACCCAGCTGGAGTGCATGTTTACATTGTACAGAAATGAAAACAAAGGAGAATAAAATCTAGTGTCTTGAGTATTTTTTTCTTCTCTTAAAAACATGGACTTAATTAATCATTAAAGTGAGAATCTTGACCTTTGATTCAATGAAGTGCTAAAGCATATATTCAACTTCAACCACGAGCTGAAGGCCTAAGAATCATCAATTATTCAAAAGCTAAGAATGTGCCAAAGGGCCTTGCTGAGTAAGAATACTATGACACTGTTAGGCCCTAGTCCAGGTCAAGAGTGAGAGACAGATTACTACTTCTATTACAAACTTTTGGAGAATTTACCTTTCTCTATTTGAGTCATGGATTTCCTCTCTCCACAAATCCCTAGCAGAATCTGTAGGCTGAAATGCAGCCGAAGAGCTACTACTTAATGATTGCTCTACATTCATCATCTGGAGAATGCTGGGTATAGACATGTGTAAGAACAACACCAACACTCACAGTTCGGTGATGTATCCACTGACTGTGGCCATACTCCAGGGTTCCTCCCAGCTCCCGTGTCAGCTGACTTTTGTCAATATAGCCATGCAGATCAGAGACAGAATTTAACATGATGATCTGAAACAAATCCAAACACAATGGACTGAGAGAAATAACGAGCCCTTTCAATCATTGTTCCTAGGATCTGGGTTTGCCTTAAACATATATGTCCAAACTTCAGTTCCACCACAGGGAGTAAGTTCTCATTATGTATTTGTTCATGCAATGGCCACAGTAAATACCCACTAGAATTTGCCTTCTCAACATGTACGTGACCATTCTTGAACCAATCATAATTTGACATCCTCTTGCTCCTTGCTAGGCTGAGGATGCAGTCATTTTGCATACGCATCAAGAGCAAAAGTATGCTATTTATAATGTTCACACAAACTTCAATCAAATAATTTCTACATTTTCTAGATAACTATTATTTACAGAGAAATGGAGAAGTAAGCAGGTTAGGCAGCTTCCTCAACACCAACCACTTGATCCAGGGAAGTGCTAAAATGAGACCGCTGAAAATAAGATTTTCCTTTCAGTTGCATCATTTTTATGGCACTGTATGTCCACTGAGTTCACTGGCATTATTCCTTTTTAAACCATGATGAGAGAGAAAGGAGAGACAAACCTAAATCCATTTTCTTACTAAAAAGTGTCCTTACCACTAGGCCTGCGTAATGAAAGCAAAAGATTTGCATTCAGCTTCAGGTAAGGAGTATTACTTTTTAGCCACCACTGTAAATCCGGCAACACAAGTGGTTACACAAATAACATACAGGTATTCAATGGTGGCTTGCTGTTCTAACAGCTAGAAAATACACCATTATTTCAGCAACAGAAAAACAAGATGTTGAGCACAAATGACTAGAAATTTTAAGCCTTACACTTTAATATATGTCAAATGTATTACTTTACTGTGCTGTTTAAAGAAAGGATAACTGCCTACACCTGTGAGCAGGCTCCAGGGGAGCATGGTAAGTACACTTGGCAAGCACTGTGGACAATGAGATGAGAACAGATATATGCAGGCAAGAGGATGTATATTCTAGGCTGGTAGTGCTCTAAGAAAAGCCTTGAGAACAAACCTGAAGAGGTTTTTAGCTGATCTTTGTTACAGAATCATTCTAGAACAATTCAGGTTGGCAGGAACCTCAGGCCTCTAGTCCAACTTCTTTCTCAAAGCTGGGTCAGCGGTGAGATCAAACCAGGTTGCTCAGCGCTTTATCCACCTGGGTCTGAAAAACCTCCAGGGACTGAGACTGTACAACCTCTTTAGGCAGTCTGGTCCCCTGCCTGATTAGCTCTGTGGCAAAATTTTTTTCCATAAGTTTTTCCTTATATCAAGTTAGAACTGCCCTTGTTTCACTTTATGTCAGTTACATCTTGTCCTTCAGAGCATGCACAACTTGGCTGCATGCTCTCAGTAACCTGCTTGGAGGGACTGGAAAGCTGCTGTTATGCGATATTAACCCTCCCAAGCCTTCCATTCTCCAGGTTAGGCAAGCCCAGTTCCCTCAGCATCTCCTTACAGAGCACATGCTCCAAACCCTGACCTTCTTAATGGCTCTCTGTTGAGCTGACTCCAGATTAATATTTTTCTTGTACTGGGGAACAAAAACTGGACAGGGTATTCTCAATGTGATCTAATGAGAACCAAGTAAAGGTGGATAATCGCTTGTCTCAATCTACTGGCTATTCTCCTGTTAATACTGTTGCTGTTAATGCAGGATGCTGATAGCTTCCTTTGCTGGAAAGGACCTGGGAACTTGGTAGACTGTACATAAGCCAGCAGTGTGCACTGGCAGCAGAGCTGCTCCCCAGACAGTCAGGCTGCAACCTGTATTGCTGTTAACAATACAACACTGTGATGCTGTTGGGAAGGAAGAACATGGGTTCTTCCTTCTTGAGAAAAGATGTCCTTCTGGAAGGAAGTCCTTCCCAGTTGCAGGACTTTGTATTTGTCCCTTTTGTATTTCTTAATATGCTGGTCAGCCCATTCCTTAAGCTTATGTTCCAGTGGACCTGTCTTTGTGTCTACCAACTGCCCGTCCCAATTTAGGGTCATCTGCAAACTTGATGACGGTGAACCCTGTTGCCTCTTCCAGGTCATTGATAAGGTTGTTAAACAGGGCAGGTCCCAGCAGATATCACTGCACCACTCCTCTTGTTGCCCACCTCCAGGTAGAGTATGACCCATTAACCATTACCCTCTGAGCCTAATTATGCAAGTAATTTTTAAATCCATCTAGTTGTCCACTCATCCAGAATTTAACATCATAACTTGAATACAAGAATATTGTGGGAGACACATCTGGTCCCATGGACCTGTATAGGTTGAATATTCTCAAGTAGTCCCTGACTTAACTCTTTTTCACTTCCAGCAGTTTATCTTCTCCTTGAACCCTGCTTCTAAACACAGAGGCCAGGAGACCTTGTTGGTGAAGAAACTGAGGCAAAGAAAGCACAGAGTACCTCAGCCAAAGCTAAAGGGAAAGCTGTTCTCTGAATGTGTTACCAAACGCTGTTTTGTTATGATCAAAGCCAGGAAACTCAAAAACTAGATCATCCTGGAGTAGCCTCAGACTGGAATGTGAAGTCTATGCACTACTCCTGTATTACAAATCGCCTTTGAGAAAGTAAGCCTTAACTGCTTTGTAGCTCTTCCCCATCAGAGATGTTGCTGACAAGTTGGACACCTTTTGATACTCCAAACTTCACTGAAACTACAGAGGAACACTATAATGCACTTCTCTTTTAGGAAGATGTTTGTTTTAACCTGATATACTCAGCATGAACCACAGAGCACAAGTCTTTGCCCCGCAGGCATCTCTGCAGGAGAAAGCTTAGGAGGGATCCAACACCCAGCTAAGAAACCAATCTTACTGAGCATTAGCATCTCCCATACTTCTTGCCAGACTGAACACAGCCATATTCAGTATGCTGGAGAATACAAGAGAGTAGCAGTTTAGAAGAGGAGGGCCTGTGTAAGCACATCAGTACGGAACACAGACCTGCGGTGGGGCTGCTTTATGATGGGTTAGACCATCTTAAAGAAGTCGCAGTCTACAATGGTCAAAGAAGTGTCTGCTATGGACAGATTATTCAGCCTTTTGTGTATGCTATGAAGATGCTTTAATTCCCTTCCCATGATGGGAGGTTCCTTAGGTAAATTGCTTGGTGTTCCTTTTGAATTCCCAGATTTTATCTCAAATGAACCCTAGTGTATCTCCAATATTTCTGTATCCTGCTCCTGGGTAATGATAGTTAATCAAATAACTATGCCAATAGAGATTTACCTCAGGAGGTTTTATTAACCACATTCATATGCCCATAATTCTGCTAGTTTAGGCTGGGGTAGAGTTAATTTCCTTCCCAGTAGCTGGTATGGGGTTATGTTTTGGATTTGTTCTGGAAACGTGTTGATAATACAGGGATATTTTTGTTACTGCTGAGCAGGGCTTACGCAGAGTCAAGGCCTTTTCTGCTCCTCACCCCACCAGTGTGTGGGCTAGGGGTGCACAAGAAGCTGGGAGGAGATACAGCCGGGACACAGCTGACCCCAAGAAGCTGTCCAAGCTGTCCAAGAAGACACCAAACTAAACTCATATCTTGATCTTCCTGCCTGTAAGAAAGGTAAATTACTATTTAATACTTAATGCAGTGCTTGACCTCTGCCTAGAATTAACTTCTCTTCCAACTTTGATAGTTTCAAGTTGGATTTGAAATGCAATGCTGGCATCAAATAAATTGCTAAAAGTACAGAAAATGCTAGTTCTTGATGGAGTTGTCTACTCCCCTGCTGCAGTTGCTGGTACAACAGTTGCTATGGTAACAGATTGTGGCTTATTAAATATAGAAACATTCAATTTTCAGGGTGAAATAAAATTTAAATATTTTGTTTTGTAATCAAATATATTTTTTACAACAGTTTTGTATTTTCATTACAAAAAAACCACCCTTGCCAAACTACAATCAACGTTACAATTTAATCCACAATAGCCAAATGAATATTCATGGTTCCTTTTCTGTATGCATTGTAATAAATGGGCTGCTGTCTCTTAATTCAGCAGAAGCACAAAGTGTCTTAAAACACCTGAACTTCAGACTTAGGTATTGAGAGAGCTGGAATTCAGTGGAGGAGAGCCACGGGGTTTTGCAAAACAATACAAAACCACATGCAAAATCCAAAGCAATCATATGAAATTACTCCAGTAAAGTCATTGTGGAACATAGTATGAGTCTGTTCCAGGATGAAATACCATTAATAATCATCATTCAAGTTTATTTATAAAACACTTTGAAACCACATGCAAACATGCAGCTAGGAGCAACTCCCAGAAGAGCTCTCAGAATAATCTAAAACTTAAACTCTTTTAGGACTGATAACCTTCTTCAAATCACATTCTCATGAACTCACAGCATACGCCAAGTGCATATAAAAAGAAGTAAAAAACAAACTTTGAATCTTGAGTGCATGGGGATCATAAAAGGCTTTAAAAACAGGCAGTGTTATGCAAGCACTTAACAGGGGCACTGTCAGATTGCCAGCAGTCCCATGGACAATTCATAAAACAGTGCAGAATTCAGCCCTAGCCTGCTCCGTAGTCCTAAGTAATTATGTTTATCACTGGAGTGAGAAGACCTACGTCTGCCTACATCAGGGGAAGAGCTCCACTGAGTCCCCCAGGGATCAATATTGGGCCCAATGTTATTCAATATCTGTATAAGTGACCTGGATAACGGCATCAAGTGTAGCCTGATGAAGTTTGCGGATGACACCAAATTGAGTGGGGAAGTAGACACTGCAGAAGGGAGAGATGGTGCGCAGGGAGATCTGGATAGGCTGGAGGAGTGGGCCAGCAAGAACCTTATGAAGTTCAACAAGGACAAGTGTGAGATCATGCACCTGGGAAAACATAATCTGGGAGTGCAGCAAAGGCTGGGATCCACCTGGCTGGAGAGCAGCTCTGTGGAAAGGGACTGGGGGTCCTGGTGGGCAGGAAGCTCAACATGAGCGAACAGTGTGCTGCTGCGGCCACGAAGGCCAACAGAATGCTGGGTTGCTTCAAAAAGGGCATCACCAGCAGAGAGAAAGAAGTCATTATCCCGCTCTACTCAGCGCTTGTCAGGCCACACCTGGAGTACTGTGTACAGTTCTGGTCCCCTCTATACAAAAAGGATGTGGACAGGCTGGAAGGGGTTCAGAGAAGAGCCACCAAGATGATCACAGGACTGGGAAGCTGCCGTACGAGGATAGGCTGGGAGAACTGGGTTTGTTCAGCCTTGAGAAAAGGAGGCTCAGAGGGGATCTCATCACCATGTACCAGTACTTAAGGGGTAGCTACAAAGAAGACAGAGACTCCCTTTTTACAAGGAGTTCCATGGAGAGGACAAGGGGGAATGGAGATACAAGTTGCTCCTGGGGAGATTCCAATTGGACACGAGAGGGAAAATTTTCACAGTGAGAACAGTCAACCATTGGAATCATCTCCCCAGGGAAGGGGTTGACTCAGCCACGTTGGACACCTTCAAGAGTCGTCTGGACAAGGTGCTGGGCCATCTTGTCTAGACTGTGCTCTTCCCAGAAAGGTTGGACTAGATGATCCCTGAGGTCCCTTTCAACCTGTGATTCTGGAAGATGTCAATACTTAAGAACCAAGTCACATTTTATAGTTGCACTGACCTTCCACATGGGAACATGTCCATTAAATACTGTGAAGCATCCGCTGGTAATTAACTCTTTGGCATTACTGTTACACACACCATACAGACCAGCATCAAAGTCCCCAGCTGCCACTTGCAATGAAATTGCAGTTACTGGGTTATGAGAAATTGCTGACACTTAAGAACTGCAGACATGGAGATAATGAAAACACATGGACAAAAAAAATGCATGCTTACCGGTACCTTCATTTTAAAGTCATCTCGATAGAGTTTAATGCCAATGTCAGCTATTGTCCTTTGGATAAAGCGGGAGGGTCTGAGGACAAACACCAGCTGCAGGTTTCCTGGAAATGCTCCCTGCAAGAAATACAGAACTATTAGAAGGCACAACACTGCCTTACAGGAAGGCCAAGGGAATTTTCAGCCAAGCATTTCCTAAGGGGGGCAAAGCAGGTAGGACTTATTGAACCTTGCTCAATCCAGCTGCTAATAATATCTGCTGGCCCATTCAGCACGAGCCCATTGTCACAATCTCCAAAGACAACAGAAAGAGCAGCCATGGATTTTACTGTCCAGCCATACATTGCTTTCTGATACGGATTCAGCACAGAGCTCTAAAGTTTCTGCACTAGTGCCTTCCTCCCCCAGATCTGAACTGCACAAAGCCCTCTTTGCACTACCACACCATAGGTTTTCCCATTTTTTTAGATTGCCGCCACTAGAGGGCAAAACTTCCTACCTACAAAAACTGGCTACCCACCGTCAGACTTGGTGAAAGAAGCTGGTGGCACAGATAAATTCCCCAGGCTGACCTACTTTCTCACTCTGGAAAGGGTTTTTAATCTTTTTAACCTCACGTATTTTTACACACACAGAGGCACTCAACACATTCAGCAAACATGGCCCTGTCTGCAACACTCAGCCTACATCTTTCACGCACTCCTTTGAGCTCATCCAGCATAAAAGAACAATTTGTAGAACAGAGCAGCTAAAAAGAACTGAGAATGAAAAGCAATTCTGTCCAAATTCCTTGAAAGAACTTAAAGCTGTCTTGGTCATCCCTCCATCTTACACCTCTGTGTATAAGCACTTTCTCCTCACAGAGCACATGTTCCTGGTAATAGATGTATAAAACCAGCTGCTTTTATTAGCACTGAAAAGCAGCTCTAATAACTCTGCCTTTTGCAAATGAGATATAATAAGCTATTAAGAGTTTCTGACAGAGATCACCTACTACCATGCAAATACAAGCTCCTTGGGATCTGTTTACACACAGAACTGTATAGGTTGGAAAAGATCTTTAAGATCATTAAGTCCAACCATAAACCTGAAAACACTGCCTAGTCCACCACTAATCCATGTCCCTAAGCACCACATCTAAACATCTTTTAAATACGCCAATGGATGGTGACTCCCCCACCTCTCTGGGCAGCCTGTTCCAATGCTTGATCACTCTTCCAGCAAAGAAATTTTCCCTAATATCCAATCTAAACCTCCCCTGACACAGCTTGAGGCTGTTTCCTCTCATCCTATCACTTGTTTCTCGGGGGAAGAGACCAACCCCCCCCTCACTCCAGCCCCTCTCAGGCAGCTGCAGAGAGCGAGAAGGGCTCCCCTCAGCCTCCTCTTCTCCAGGCTAAACCCCCCCCAGCTCCCTTAGCCGCTCCCCAGCACACTTGTGCTCCAGACCCTGCTCCAGCCCCGCTGCCCTTCTCTGGACACGCTCCAGCACCTCAAGATCATCCTTGTCCTGAGGGGCCCAAAACTGAGCCCAGGATTTGAGGTGTGGCCTCACCAGCATCTAGTACAGGGGGATTTCTGTGATAATCAGGCTGCATCATCACTCCTCAGTGCACAGAAGGGTACCTCTTTTATACTCTTCCTAGGAACCAACTCAAATTACTAGAATTTATATTGCAGTCAAAACAGAAAATAAGGAATTTTTCCTAATTGAGCCGTAAAGAAGGCTGTGTAATTTGTTACTGCAGCTTCCTCCCTCTCTTATTTAACACTCATGAGCTTCAGGGCAGGGAAGAATCTGCATCCACAGCCAGAAAATAGGAGCTACAAATGAGCACATGAGGCTGTCCTGTGCTGAAGGTTCTGCAGATAATCTTAATTTCTAGAAGATAATTTTTAAAAGCTAGCACTTACTGCTATCCGTGTCAGGGATGCCTTGACTGCACTCCATTTGTCCCGTCGTCTGTCTATGATGATGATGAATCCGATGCTGGCAGCCTCCAGACTGCAAAACAGATGAAATAAGTATGCTGGGTTACATGGAGATACACCGGTTCCAAGGAGTTGTACTGCAGCAAAACACAGTCTCCATCAGATCACCCTCTAAGCCCATTATGAAAATGCAACGGACAGTGGAAAGAATGAATATTTGGCAGAAATTCACATGAAAACGAAAGCCAGCAAATTTTTCCCTTTCCGGCATAAAGCTAGCAGCTTAAACAAAACATGAATATTTTATCTGCTAAATCTCAGGTTTACTCTGAGGTTACCATGCTACCCTGATGACAAATCTAGGTGATATTAATAGTTCAGGATCAGAAATTACACTGTGCTGTATTTAAGGCAAAAACCTCAGATATCGTTTTGTCTGCAAAATATTTCAAGTTATTAGACATCCCACTTCAGTCTTCATTCTCCGTGCATGCTGACATCTGACGGGGCACTTAGCTCCAGGGAGTCGGTATCTCCCTACTGCCACCACCTTGCCTGTGTACACAATGCCCCAGGAATTCTGATAGACAAAGCGGGAATTGAAGAGTTGTATCTTTCCAACCACAAACTGGTTCTAGGGTTACGAGTAATTCAAAAGTATCCTTTTCACATATTGGCTAGAATCACAGTTGCTGTTCCTTCTCAGTACTTCTCAAGGAGGATCTATGAGGCACTGATTTGATGCTCCACCCCATCTATGTAGACCTCATAAATATCCCATTCTCTCTCTCTCAAAAATCCCACTTTGGTGTGCAGGGCTTCAGTGGGACTGCTTTACTCTCTGCCTTCCAAGAGGGCTCAGACTTGGACAGAAGTCATTCGACTTCTCTTGTAAGCACACACTGAGAAAAATCTCCACAAACTTCATTATAGCAGGATGGCTCAGTCATCTCTAGACAAACCAGAGGCAGGCAGAAAAAGTATACATGTTGTCACAATCACAGAACGTACTGCAATCGAACATCTAATTACAGCTTAAGATCAAGAGAAATTGCATAAAACATTTCCTTGATTCCTTCTCCATTGTTCATACAAGAAGCATCCCAGGAACACCATCTTCATGGGTTGTTTTGTGCAAACTCATGTCAGTAATCCACTGAAAAGCACCAACAATACCAACTCTAGGCTTGTGCTGCAGCTTTGCGGCATCAAGAACAGCAACCTGGAAGCCAGATTGTGTTGTGCAAGAAGTGTTGTGCAAATCTGGGATGCCACGCAAGTGTTCCTAGTAGTTCATGCTGGTACTAGGAAAACTTGCTGAATTTCCCACTTCAATATTTTTTACAGCATTCCTCTGAGAATTACAAAGTTCAATGACACTAGATGACCTTTCCTCTTAAGTAGTGCAACATGCACCTCTGTAGGCAGAGGACAGAAAACGTGTTTTCAGCAGTGCCTCTCAAGCACAGGAAGATAATTCATCAGTTCCTCCTTTGAGATATATGTACATATATGTAAGTATATGCATATACTTCAACAGCCCTACAAGTGTTTCAAGGGAAAATGCCCAGCATGGTATCTACGTGTTTGCTCTAGATGCTAGGAAAAAAGGGTTCAGAGGAAGGCAACAAAGACATTGTGTGTGTGTGTTGCACACTGTTACAGAAAGGGTATGAGAAACTAAACACAAAAGTCTCAGCCTGGGGGGGTTCCTAACCTACCCAAAAATCTGCATTGGTTTTATCAAACTGCTGGTGCTGACTGGGACAAAAAATTGCTTTGGAAGTCTAGTAGGCATGAAAGGCCTGGGCAAATCAGCCTCAGCCTCCAGACCAGCAGGTAGCATCTCTGTTGACAGGGTGCCTGTCCTGCCTAACGAAGATACACAGGAGGAGGTCAGGCTTTTTCTCTCTGCCTTGACAACCAATGCTGCTGCATTATAGGTGAAGTGCCAGGAATTCTGGTTACATCTCAGACAGAGGAGGTTTGGGTAAATTTGCTAATAGTTTGGGAAATCAAAACAAGCACAAATCCCTGTGTTATTTTCTTCCTTTGTTTGTGTGATACATGTCCAAAATTTTCTTTTTTGTTTAGTACTTTGCCAAGAAACATTTGGGTGACTACAGAAGGACACTGCTAGAAATTGTAGGGTTCAAATGCATTCAGGAGTCACAAGGGGAAGGAAAGGAAGGGTGGTTTTTGCTTCTCTGTTCCTATTTAATACCCCCAGCACAGCATCTCACTCCAGGCAAAAGGCTGGGGTGGTACAAACTGCCACTCAGCATCAGAGCTGCATCCACCCTGGGCACAGTGGTCTGCCAATCCCTGTGCCAACAACAGCCCCAGTTACCCTGTTTACTGCAGATGAACCTGGAAATCACAAGCTCCCAATCCTCCGGTTTGCCCCAAAAGGCAAAAAAGCCATTGAGAAGCTGTCAAATAGAAACACGCTCTAAAAACCAGACTGGTGTGGGTTCCGCCCAGTTCCCCGGCCTAGGAGGCAGGAGACGATCCAGTCAACACTGACTGCTGTGTGACCATCCAGTCCACAGAAAACTGGCTTGTTAAAGACAGGATGATACTCATTAACAGATACTTAAAAACTCTCCTATATACCATCCACCAGTTCAGACTAATCCAGAATAAAGTTTTTAAACATTTGATACTGATAATACTAACAGCTGTCACAATCCAGTGCTCCTAAAAACAGTCCCAGCACCCTTGCTGGCCTCTTGTTAAAGCACAGACTCAGGCATGCTCTGGCCCCATACTGGTCAAGGTCATCTCTTCTATTCGCGATTCTTCAAAAGACCAGAGAAATGAGTAATCACAAGATGCGTGATTACTTAGGTTCCTTTGCTCTTGCAGGGAACAGGATTTGATCCAAATATCTGGTTAACCAGAACAAATACAAAAAAATGTTTGTTGTGCCTAATTATTCCAAGAGAACAATGTTACAATTCAACATCCATGTTGCTTACAGTGTGTTACTGAAATTGACTTAAAAATTACACAATCTGAAGAAGGAGGAAAATAGTGGGGAAAGAAGATGAGAAAACCACATGCTGCTAAGAAGCAAAGCAGCTGAGCAGAGCACAGAAGAAAATATGGGAGAATATCTACATCACTCAAAATCACTCTGGCAGGCTACACAAAGGCAAGCAGCAAAGAAACCATTCGGATGCACCTCTGTAAATATTGGCTGCTACAGCTTGATAGATACAGCACAACAAGGGTCTAGGCAAGAGAGGTACCTTTGGACAACAGAAAACTCAAAATGGGCCTGTAACCCTGACGCAAAGCTAGACCTCATCCTTCTGCAACGTTACTCCCTGCTTTTCACCTTGATGTTCAATTGTCTTCACTGAGATAAGCCAATAGCATTTGTGTGTCTTTTATAATTTTTTTTTTTTACTAGATAGGGATGATATAAGACCTAAATTTAACAAGGGAAACAGAGAGAGTGTCAGCAAGTGATCCTATTTCATTCAGCAAGCTGAAAGGAAAGGCCATACCAAGGTCTGAATATCATTTGGCACTAAGGGATGCATGCAGGCAAACAGCCGTGGGAAGAAGCTTGGCCAAGATGGCAGCATCAGCACAAGTGGATTTACAGCTGAGAAACCCCACCCGTACATATCCAGAGGAAGGGAGTTTGTTTAAAAACAAACACACACACGCTGTATCGATGATTTCTCGGTGTCGGTACTGTATAATACCTCTACCCTGATACGGAAATGCATTGGGGTTTCTCCAGTTCTCTGAAAAGAGGGATCTGAAGACAACCCTGCACAGCAGATAAACATCAAGCTTACCTCCAAATCAAATTCTGGCATATTTCACGAGATCTACAGATGTCTGGCAAAGAGGTTCCCTTTTCCTGAATGCAATGTGTGCAATCACCAGAGCTGTTCCATCCTCAGCTCTGAATTCAGGTTAGCCCTTCAACACTGATTTGAAGAGGCCAGGAGATGTCAAACTTCCTGACCTCTTCTGGAAGGAGAGCAGGGCACCTGTTTATCAAAGTAGTTGATCCATGTCAATTGGAAGAGAAGGAAATTCTGGCCATAGAATAAAGCAAGTAAAAAAGGGCTTTCTGGCCCTGTCTATTGCAAGTGTGCAAGCAGAGAGGTATGCGTGTGCATACACCATGCTATTCAACGTTTGTGGATGTGTATGTATGTAGACCCCTTTGGTGGAGCACTTTCGTAAGCTGGTGTTGAACCAGAGGGAAAACTAATCAGATTACAAAAGGCTCACCGGGCTGATCTTCCATCCTGGAGAACAATTCAGTTCGTGTTTTAAAGCCCACAAGTGCAAGGTTTCCTTACAGCCCACCCCAAAGTACTGTGGTATGCCACAGCTGGTAAAGCAAATTTGCTCAGCGATGTCAAAGACAAGTGCATGCCTGTGCCTCTGAATAACAACATCTGCTGTCTATCTTTATCTTTTCAATGTTTTGTCATATGGGCACAAAAGATCAATCATTCCAGAGGGACTTAGAAAGTTACTAACTCACTGAATGATGTCGTCTGCAATCATAGACCTTATCTCCACAACTAGCATGAGCCTAGTTCTACAGGATACGCAGAAACAGTACAGAAGACAGATATTCTCTCTACATTTTCCTAAGAAATTATGCTGATTTCTCCAGTTCACTGAGCTATGAACAAGGAAGTATTTTCTATGATAAAGAGGGTGAACTGCTTTTCAAACTATACTTCATCTTACCTGATTCATGGCATACGCTTTGTAACTCCACAAGAGTTACTATTCTCTTCTCTCAGTCACTTTCTTTGATACCTGAACACCTTCCTTGAGAATTAAAATAAAAGGTGAACTATTAGCAGTGAAATAATATGTACAGGAACACTGTACTAATACACACAGTAGTATGCAGTACGGCAGTGCTGATGAAGTCACAAATGCAGTCCCTTCACTGAGATGTATCACAGAGCCACTCTTTGTGCATGGAGCAGCCACCTGCAGATTAACAAAGCTCTGCTGCACCCAAACAGGTCCACTACTTATGCCACATTAAGATTGTACTTCATATAATTATGTCATAAACCACACAACCAAAGCTTGTTGCTCAGGTTCTTCCTCTTCTAAATTAATACCTTTGTCCCTCACCAACTACATAAAGTGTGGCAAGTTCCAAATAGTGACTCAAGAAATGCAGTCAGTCTTTCTAAAAACACTGCAACAAAGAGTAGCAAACACCCTGGAAAACTCACATGCCTACAGTGGGATCTATGATTGAACATAAGAGTCAAACCAATGTGCTGGTATGCAGAAAATATAGGTTCAAACCTGAGCCTGTACTGACCTTGAACAAGTCATTTAAATCAAACAGAATAGTCACTTAACACAAGTTTTGGTGAGCCTGTCTGCAGTGCAAGATATTACTTACAGATAGCTTTTAATCTGTAAAATAGGCATATTGCAGCTCTCCTGACTTACAAAGTTTTGAAACTTAATTCATCATTCTTTGCACATTGATCCCGGATTCCTCAGGGGAAGAGAAAACACAAAACTGAAACAGATTCAAAGCAAAGGTTCATCTAGCCCAATACCTGTCTCCAGTGTTGGTAGGTAGTGGATACTGAGGCAAAAGCAGAAGGAAAGTGATAAGGACAATCTTCCTTTTGGTATCTTCTCCCAAGTGCCAGCATTATGGAACATATGGATTTCCTCAACCAGAGTTTGCATCTGAGCCATTGTATACAGGTGCCATTGATGGAGATATCCTTCATGAGTTTGGCTATTTCCTTTTTTTAATCCATCTGTACTTTCGGCTCTCACACAGGCTGAAGAAGCATACAGCATTTCTGCCTATCATGTTGACAATGTAACATCCTAGTTCCCCAACATGTGACAGCATTACTGGGAATCACCCACCAGCATAACATATACAAAGAACTGGAAAACTAGTTTTGTGTTTTTCTCAGCTACTATTGCTGTTTTATTGACCCTGAAGCTGGTATCCTCCCAGTCCTGAAGCTAGCAAAGAAAAACATGACAGAATTTCTTCTGGCAGAACAAAAGCCCTACAGAGCAGAGTGAAACAATGAAGCTGTTAAGTTCACAGTGTGTGGTTTCTCTCAGCTTGCTTTGGCAACTCGCTATGGGGAATACATGTAGGTGGAGCTGGAAAACTTCTTACTCAAACTTGAGGGAGGCACGTTTTCCCCTCATCATCCTCTAGCACCTTTATACACAAGACCACAGGAAATAATAAAACCCTGCTGTGCTTCTAACTAGCACAAACAGCCATGGTCCAGAGACAGGATCAGGGGACTGAAAAAACATTAAGCTCTTTTTTTGGATAAACAAAAAGTAATTCAGCAGCCGTGCCTTAGTGCATTTCCTCTGTGCTGTGGATGTGAATTTGTTTCACTATCCTTGCACAGCTGCAGGCAACCAACAAGGAAAGCATCCTAGCTGCGGAGCAACCTCCCAATAAACAATGCTTCAGAAAACACATGGTGCTTGACAGAACCCTGTCAACAGGGCACCTAGCTTGCTTGCTCAGAAAATAGAAAGCTTGCACAGAAAGATGCACTCAAAGAATAGGCAGTAACAGGACCTATGTAAGTTTGGCTCCTTCCAGATGCAACCCTTCCCTTGGTACATACAGTGCCACTGAGAGTTTTCACGAATGGCCCCTCTTAGCTCCCTTTTGATCTATCTTTATTGCTGCTCTTCAGATCCACACCTCCTCCTACCCAGTTCAAGCCCTGAACAGAAAACCTGTCCTACGTGAACCTTACTTACCCACACAAATGATGTAAGTGGTTCCTAGGACCTCCTGGACATGGGAAAGTTTCATACTGACTGGATGAATGCAGAGTTACTGGTACATCCTGGTAGCACCACTAAAAGCAGCAAGCCACTGAGGAAGAAAAACTCTCTAGGAAATCAACAGGCATTTGTGCTTATCCTCACCTGGGAATGCTGGTTAGATATGTGACCACGTTCAGAAAATCTTCATCAGGTATGTCACTGAATCCCGCAAATTCTGGAAAGGTTATAATGGGTGCCCCATCCTTCCCTCTTCCTCCTGCAAAAGAGAGGTTGTAAAGATTAGAGAGTGATTTTATGCCTTTAGACAGACTGGTCAGTACTCAAATGGGAAGCACTGGCATATCCCTTACTGAAAAGCACCCAGATCCAACTTCCCATTTGATACTATAACTCACTGTAGTTTCATTACCTGAGTTTACTCCGGCTGAGATTCTGGCCTCTGTTGTTTGTTCTTGGCTTTTTCATGAACCTTCTGCATAATTCTGATCAAGTGCTTTCTAGGGTTCTTTGTTTTCCATTTCTAAGTAATTTCTTGTGATTATATTACACATTTCCCTATGTATAGATACAGCACTCTCTGATTCCTTCTAGACAGTAAAGGAAATGAATAGAGCATACAAGCTTTGAATACACATATATAACCCACGACAGGCCTAGGACCAATCCAGTCTTAGGTCTTCCCCTAACAAAAAAAACTGCTCAAAGTGCATGGAGTATTTAATCAATGAGTTTTGCTCTTATCTTGCTTATTTGCATCAAACCTCCGTTTAATAGGACAGGAAGGTCATAGCAGCAAGGTCAAGAACAGTTCCTATCTGAGGGACCCCCTGATCCAAACAGGAGCATTCAAACTCTGGTAGCTACGGGAAGCATGGAGCCAAGTCCCTTATAACCCAGCAGCCTTCACAGTTCTCCTGACACAACGCTCAGCTCTAGAAGATGTTGTAGTACACAGCACAAACCCTTGTTACTTGCAGGACCAATCCTAACTTGGTTCTGCTAATAAATCTGGGCATCACTCAAACCACACGTAAGTTAACAGGAGTTTTCTCACCAACTTGGACTCAGAGCCAAGAGCAGACTAATGAGACAGTAGCTCATAAAGGAATACAATGCAACAAAGCTCTTGTTACCAATACCTTATTGCTTAGTGCTGCTTAGGGCATTAAGGACATGCTTTTCCTTGAGTCTTTCTCTTTCCTCTGCAATCTGTGTGTAAGCCTATTTTTTGCACTAGGCTGAGGAATCCTCTACAAACCCAATACTGAACCTAGGCCTGCAGTACACACAGTTTTCCTAGTCATTTGTCACCCACAGAGGATCCCTGTCTAAGGAACAGCCATGCTCTGGGTTTCCCCTTAGTGAAGGGTAAGCTGTGAAAGGGAGACAGAAAATTACCTTCCTGAAGGAAAAATAGCCAATAGATTATCCTATTAGGAGGATGGGAGGAAACAGACTCGGGGAAAAAATATGAGTCCTCATTCCTCAGAAGTACCCTCTAAATCCCCGTAAATGATACCAGGCTGCTCCCATACACCATTGCCCTTCCCTGCTCATAATCACAGCTGATGCCACAAACCTACTCCTGTTTTGGTGGTCACTGCAAAGACATGCTCCAGTAATTCCTGGCTGTTTCTCTGTCAGTCCCTTGCTAGTCCTGATCCTGCCTCTGCCCACCTCTACCAGGCTCAGTTGGATTATTTAAGGTCCCTTCCATGCTGTCTAGCCATGGAGAGGTGGAACACTGAGGAACACAATGCTTGCATAAAGTAAAAGTGAGAGCTCTAAAAAATAGGAATTCTGAACAAGGAAACCCTTTTCCTTCTTGACATCTGGTGATGTGGTGGCTTTGTCAGGACACTACATTGAGACACTTTTTTCCTTTCTGAAGGTTGATTATTGCTTTAATTACATCTGAAAATGACTCAGTTGTGTCAGATCATCCACTAAACTCACTCTGCTAGGGAGAAAACAGGCCTACAGAGATTCAAAAAGCTTTCAGCCAAAATGCAAAGAAGGGATACTATCATTCACACTGCACTGAATTGGATTTCAAATGCTGAGCAGAGCCACAGCCTCCACATTGACCTCCACATTGGCCTAGGTTTAAGGCCAAATGCTGATGCATGGCAGCTTGATCTCAGGGCACTCTAGCTGCACTATCTGCAGTCAGCAGTGACACAGACTATGCTGTCGTGCAAATTTAGTTAGACTTTCCCCAGACTGTTTGCTGCACTCTAGGGACCAGGAACTCCAGCCAGCAGATACTCAGGATGGTTTGTTACAGATTCTTAGTGACATCTTCTGGAAACAAACAGTAACACCAGGAAAATGAAATTGTAAGCTCGTCTGCTCTGTCTCTTCTTGCAGAGTTCAATGAATGCCAAAGTATTTCATAGATGGTATCTTGCACCATCACACGGTTCCTAGGCACCACACTTTCCAGTTCACATACTTCAGATATGCAAGATACTCTAAATGGGGAAGATGTAGTAAGCTGGAATATTTTGGTTTAAAGCAGCTGTTTTGCCCCTGGAGATTAAGAAAAGATTCCTCTGGATCTCCTTCAACACCTGGTAGTTTACCTGCAGTTATACTCAAGATTCATTTCAACTACAAGTTTCAGATGGCACTTCTAATGCTCCTGCTGGCCAGGGTCTCTGTGCCCCTTTTATCTTCTCTTTCTCTTGCATCCACATTCACACATGTGGACTTTCTTCTTCTGGGCTCTTTTCCCCAAGCCAGATGAGGCAAGCTGATGACACAATGTATATATGTGGGTGTCTATTTTTGTCACAGGATCTTCTCCTGTAAAAAGCTATCCAAGTCATGAATGTAAGCAGACTGAACACTGACTTCCTCCCTTCACCACTGGCAACAAATCTAGAACGACACTTAGGAACAGCTTCAGACTGCTTATTCAGCCAAGAGCCCAGAGCTCCTTCACTTTGACTAGGCCACACACCCTTAACAGCTCTTGGGTTCCATCTCATTCTCCAAGGTGAAGGTAGCATTTCCTGCTGCAACCAAAACAGAAGAATGCTCAAAAGGCTCTGAGGTTTAGATTGGATATTAGGAAAAATGTCTTCACTGCAAGAGTGGTCAGACGTTGGCACAGGCTGCCCAGAGAGGTGGTCGAGTCACCATCCCCGGGGGTATTTAAAAGACGTGTAGACGTGGTACTTCAGGACATGATTTAGGAGACATGGTAGTGTTGGGTTGACTGCTAGACTGGATGATCCTAGAGGTCTTTTCCAACCTTAATGATTCTATGAATACAGCTATACTTCAGACAGGGAAATACACAAGGAAACCCTCAGCTCCTGCCATACCATGAAATTAGGGTGAAGTCTGAGGGAGTTTTGCAATCAGAAATTGTTAAGCACTACAACAAGGAGAGAGCAGGAATGTCTGAAGTGTTGGGTGACAAGTAATAACACAAATATACTAGGAATGGGAGTTCCTGCCCATATTTGAACCTTAAGTAGTAGCTGAATTACAAGGGAAAACAATCCATATCCATTTATCCATATAGCTAGCAAGGTAACAGAAGCAGATGTTAAGGGATATAAGGGAAGCTGCTTACATACCAAGGGTGTCTGGAAAACGCCCTCCCCTGGAATAGAGAGCAGTTCCATACATCTAAATGTTAATGCAAATTTTTTTCCTGACACTAAACCAAGATTTACTGCAGTATGCAAATTTCTGCAGAATGTGAATTGACAAGCTGCAGCCTGTTTTTTTTCTGCGCCATCAATCTTGTTTTCTAGGGAGTTGCCACTAGGTCTCTTCCAGTCCTTGAAATACTTTAACTGACTACTCAAAGTCTTGGAAGGGCAGCAAGCACAAATGAAAAATTAACAGGGACAGCCTTCAGTCAGTTCCACAGCCATAAGGTCTAAGTGCACAGAATTTGGCCCCAAGGACTCTCTGTCTATACAATCCTTGCACTTGCTGGGAATGCACATAACCCCCCCATGCTCCTGGGCATCACTTGTGAAAAGAGTGTAATTGCTGAACAAAGAATTTTACAATCCATCTTAAGTAAGGTGGACCAGGGAAGAACAAGCTCCAGCAGCTCCACGGAAGGTCAAAAGGAGAAAATAATCCTCAAGTAAAAAATAAAAAGACATTTTAAGTAGACAGTGAGGGTAGGAGGAGGGACACAGAAAAGAAGCGCTGAACAGAGCAAGCCACATGAACAGAGCACAAAGCTGAGAAGGCTACATTACGTCTACCTGAGGCATGTCTGCTCTATTTAGCAATATCTGAGCAGCAAGATAAGGGGGCCCAAGGACTGCCAGAAGCAAAGGAGGTTGACAGAAAGCCAGAGCAACATGAGGCACAAGCTGAGCTAAAGAGCCCCGTGAGAGAAGCAAGCAATAACTTGAGTTTAGTGCAGTCAGAAGGAGAAACAAAGATAGACTGAAAAATAGATACCAGGAGCACAGCCATGCCTGGCAGGTGTCTTCATACAATGCACGGGCCTCTGTCTCACTGACTTGCAGCTCCTCCAGGCGCCATTAGATGCCACTCTGCAGCCCTCTTCAAGCAACCCAGCCACCTCCAACACCTTCTGGCAGCTCCAAATGCAGGTGCCGGCCGAGGGAAAGAGCAGCTGGTGGTAGTGGCTCTTGCAAGCAGCAGCCCCAAGAGTTGGAGGTTCAGCTGGCAGGAGGGGAGGTTCAGGGCCATCATCTGGCTGAACTAACGTGAGGCTCACTCCTGACCCTGCTTTAGGGGAGCCAGGCCATCCCGCTGGCAGTCTCCCATGGGTCACTGCTCCTCAGTCAGACTCCAGGCTGCTCTGTCACAGCTAGCCCCAGAGTTTTGCCTGCAGAGGAAACTCAGACAGATTTCTGTCTACAATCTCCTGATGCAGACCTGAGCTCCCCTCCCAGATAGCACCCACAAACACCATACGTGCTGCTACCCTGATTCTGCTCCATCAGTTTCCTTCAGGAGGAAGGAAACTTTCTGAAACTTTCTCCTTTCTGCTCTCTAGCTCTGCAGATAGCAACCTGCCTTGCATCCAACCCAAACTCACCGTGTCAAAGTTATGGGCCCACTGCTGCTTGGGGAAGGGCATTCTGATTAAAGATCTTGATGTATGATCAGAGTTAAATTATAAGGAAGCAGTCAAATCCTTTGCATTCAGGGTCACACACAGAGGTGCATCAAACTCAACAACTTGGAGCACAAATGAGACAGACAACATCAGGAATTGGAGGAGCAGAAGGCTGGACCACCTGGAAAAAGGCAAAACTTAAGAGGAAAAGATTACAGTCAGCTTGACCTTCTGCCTGGTTTGCCACTCAGAATGTCAGCATCCTTTTCCTCCTCTTCCTGGGCACTTTCCCCTATTTTCCACCCTGACTTCTTGCTCAACTTTTGCTCTTCTGTGGCCCGAGGGCAAGAGAACAGGAAAAACCCGAGTGACACAACAGAAGTACAGAGTGAATGGGAAAGGGAAGGGAAAGAAAAGTAGGAGAGATGGCACACAAGCTGCATCGAGATAGTACAAGGCATGGTAACGGGACCATCGCTCGCTCTTGTGTGTGCCAATTCCCCAAGTCCCAGGACACAAAGCAGCATTCAGTTGCTCCTGTTAGGTAGACCTTCCAGCTGCCAATGCAGCCCAGCTAGCTGTTGCAGTGAAGATGGGGCCAGAATTCAGCCCAGCTATGGAAACAAAACAGCTGAAGAATTTGAGGGAGAAGTATGCATGGGGGAGAACGGGATATGGCAGCAGAGAAAATTTAATTTTGCTTTGCAGTGCAAAGGGTGTGACTGACAAATGACGTGTGAGTGCTGAATTCTGACAGCTCTTACAGCTGAAGTTGCATGTTGGTATGACTGATGTAACACCAGCAAGCAATCACAACTGCAGGACAAGTTCCTGGATACGATGGGGATCCTAGGAAATCTCCCACTCCCCTGTTCTAGCCCACCTATTGCCTCTTGTCCAGGGTTTAGACAATCAGGGGCTACAATGAAGTCCTACTCCATAGCCAGCAGCTCTTCTTGTAACACCAATAGCATCATTTGTAAAGTAGCGTCTAACTAGAGCTTACCAAAGATGCTGAATCCCTTGGGGAAAAAAAACAAACCAAACCAAACCAGACTACAGGCAGAAGAAGTTCCAAAAGTTTGTCTGCAAGTTTACTGCGCACACCTCGCCAGCCTGCCACAGACACAAACTCATCAGTTAGTACTGGAAAGCTTTCTTTCAATTTTGCTGACACGTTCAGGCTAACTGCTTGGGTCTGCCCACATGCAGAGAGCTCCCTTAGTCATAGCATACCTGAGTACAATTCATCTCCTTGGGTCAGATAGCTGAAGTGATATCTTGTCTGAAGTTTCACTACCTAGGTCAGGTTTTGCTTTTTCCGTGCTCTGCTGGTTTTGTTTTCCAAGTTTATTAAGGGTTGTGAATGCTGAATTTCTCACTGAAGTTAAATCATGCTCACGCTTCCTGGGTCTAGATTTTTACACAAGCTCTAAACTGTCCTTTTGGCAAGGTCAGGCCAGGTTTTCCAAAAGCCTCAGTTTAAACAGGAAGCAGATGGCTAAATACCCTCCAGGCTTTGGAAATTAAATAAACTGGCTTCGGAGTCCATTACCACTTTCGGATATAGTCTCCCATCCGCTGAAGTCCATTGACTCAACAGGAGCAGAACACAAAGAAAATTAATCTCTGCTAATACACTTTGTGACAGTTTGTCTAATAAATTTGTGATTTAGTAACAGGATCCATTATTGCTGCAAATGGCAGATTGGGCTCTTTGACAGTGTAATTACAGATAAGAACAGGTTGTGAAGCTGCAGATAAAAAGGCAGGGGGTGGTAGTAGTTCCAAGAGCAGATTGGTATAGTGGCTTATTTGTCAGCAGGGCAGGAACAGTATTTTACCATTGGTTCTCCATTCTCCAGTAAAAACTGGTGTGTGTTAGAATAGCCAGGTTTTCAGTACTACCTAACTTTGTGATCTAGTTCCCTTAACAGCTGCAGAAAACACCCAAACATAGCTGTGCAATCCTATGTTGTCACAGCTGTAGTCCCATAATTGGGAGTTCAGCTTTCAGCGAAAGGGAAGAGGCAGTAGTGGTTTCAAAACTCGAATTTAACCACAAGAACCAGTACTCCCACCAGATCTCATGAGCTAAGCAAGGCTAGATCAGCACATGGAAAAAGAGATGACTAAATTAGAACTACATGATTAACGACATTGTCACATTACACCGCAGTCTTTTCCATGACCACAGCGGACCAGGGAAGGCTTTGGAGAGTTTCCCAGTTCTTGGCATGGACAGTACAGTCTTGATTAGTCTGGTAGCTACAGGGCCAGGACAAACAGGAGGCTGTTAGTATCTAACACATTCGTTATAACTAGACCCTAACACAATCAAACACCAAACTCATTAGGCTTGTTACATAATTCCTGTCATTTGCTCAGACACTGCAAGACAGTCAGATCCTCTTCTAAGCAATTTGGACACAGCAATAGTAAAGCGTTTCTAGTGAGCACATCCTGAGAAAACAAAGAGCCTTTGACTTTAATCATTCTATTCTTTCTTTCCTCCATTACTGCAAGGAAATATTATGGTTTCACTGTATCTGCCTCAGCCACCAGCTGTTAATAAAAAGCTGATATTAACCAAATAAATATTTGTTTATAATAAACTCTGCAACAGTCAAACAGTTACTTTCATTATCACTGGACAAAAGGATTTGGAGTCCACAGGACTGAACAGGAGAGCTCAACAAAGCTAGAGGCTGTGGAGTAGCACAAACCAGACTCACTGCTAACACCCTCTGAGCTCTGCATGTGAATGCATGGAAGAGGTGGCTAGCTGCCCTCTGGAGGCTGCAGCCTACAGAGTGAAAAAAATGACCCCAACTAGTATAAATCAGCATATATCATTTCTACCCAGTTGTTCAGAAAAACATATTATACGCCCAAAACACTCTACAAGTAAGTTGAGAATGTCTTTTACTGCTCACAGTGGTGGAGCCAAAGAGCAGGGGGATTTCTTTTCAGAGAGTGGCTACTGAGCTGGAATGTATCAGCATGGAAAACTAGGAAGTAGGCTGAGTATCATGGGATTTTCAGTCTCCATGTAGGCAAGCACTGAAGCACCAAAATATTTGTGTCTGCTTGTGCCTAATGAAAAGCTACATGCTTTGAGGAAAAGCTGCACAGATGCCTGGGACAAAAAAAATCAAAATCAAATGAGGTAATTTATGTGTGAATTACTTTAGTAAGTGAAATGAGGCAGGAGACTGCCCAGATCTGTTTTAATTGGATGAAAAAACCCAATCTTTTGCTAGAGGAAAAAGCAAGTTACATTTACTTAAGGAAATGCATTTTTGAAATTTTTGCTCTGGAGCCCTCAGCACAAGGACACACAACTGCGAGAGCAAGTCCAGAGGAGGGCCACAAAACCGATCCGAGGGCTGGAGCACCTCTCCTACGGGGACAGGATTAGAGAGTTGGGGTTGTTCGGCCTGGAGAAGAAGAGGCTGCGGGGAGACCTTACTGTAGCCTTCCAGTACTTAAAGGAGGACTATAGGAAAGTTGAGGACAATCTCTTTAGCAAGGCCTGTTGTGACAGGACAAGGGGTGACGGTTTTAAACTAAAGGAGGGGAGATTTAGACTGGATATAAGGAAAAAAGTTTTTACAATGAGGGTGGTGAAACACTGGCACAGGTTGCCCAGAAAGGCTGTGGAGGCCCCACCCCTGGAAACGTTCAAGGTCAGGCTGGAGGGGCTCTGAGCAACCTGGTCTAGCTGAAGATGTCCTTGCTCACTGAGGGGGTGTTGGACTGGATGGCCTCTGAAGGACCCTTCCAACCCAAACCATTCTATGATTCTTTGAAATGTGTAGTCATTTCTGGCTTGTACCTAAACCTCAGTTTGCAGGAGGCAATAAAAGAGAGCGTGAGGAAGATTCCTGTTGTAATATTTTACCTTGGAAGCACCAGTGGTCACCAACAGAATAAGATAGTGGGCTAAAAGGACCTGAGTAGATGATTTTATGTTCGTGATCTTCTTCACAGGCTGCCACGGGGATTTTGGAGTGGAGGCACCCAGGTTTCCAAATTTAGCTGTAAATTTCAGACTGAAATCAGCTTAGAAACTAAGCCCTGTTTCCTATTATTATTTTATTTCTGGTCTGTACTGAGAAGATTTTAGATAAGCCTGAAAAGTCTTCAGATCGGATTTGCTGTTTATGTAGATGGGGGCATGAAAGACACCTTTTAGCTAACTTTTGATATTTGTTATTAGTCCTTGGTATGCTGATGAACCAGTTATTTGCTGATTCCTAACAAACAAGCCCCTCAGCCCTTTCTTCTACAAAGAGTTGTTTCCAAAGTCTTTAAGCACCTTAGGTTTAAATAGACTTACTTAAACATCTTTCTCATAGCTTCCAAGAATAAAAGAATTAGATCAAATGTGAAGAGTTTAATTTGCTAAACTAGCAGGTGAGAATACAGGCACTGCTGAAATGATGAGTCCATAAAGTCATATGAAATGTTTTTTATATTTACCCTTGACACATCTGTGCCATGTTTAATGTTATAGCTGGAACTGGAAATGGGTTTTTCTTCCTGTTTAGTAAACCACTTTACACAAGTTGCTCTCTACATGCTATATATAGCTTTTGCTAATGGTCTCAAATGTTGCAAGGTAATGGGGTTTAAGAAAAGCAGTCCTCCACATTTTACTGGATAGACACTGCACACGAGGCCCTGAATTCTCAACATGCATGATGTTCTTTACACTGATATGAGTGTTTCAGGCATTCATGTATCAGTTAAATCAAAGGCCTTGAAAACAATATTGGTTTCAGTAGCTCTGCATGCCTGGTGAGCAGAAAAAAAGCAAGCAGATCACTCTAGAGAAACCAGCTGGTAAGTGTTTTCTTGCCTGCAAAGGGCAACAAGCATCCCAAGTTGTGATCTGACATCAAGTTAACACAAAAGGAGTTGAACAGTGATTAGATTCCTTGTTCCTTTCCCTGTATTTAGAATATTTTAAAGTCAGTTTAGCACTAATAACAGGGATCTGACTAGCATTCCTGAAGCAGTTTTTAAAGTGAGGATTGGTTCCAAACTGGCTGACAACAGCCCCCTGATTAAGAGGCTGTCAACTCCCACCCATGAGTCGTTATTTTTTCTGTTAAGTAGCTAGCACCTTAAGGGAAAGGGGTGCCCAGCTTTCCCTGACCACCTAATGCTTCTGAGACCTTGTTGTGGCATCTGTGCTTTGAAATCTCTGGCAGTCAGGTGTGGAACACTTAACAATAATACCAAGTTAGTCACTATCCTCTCCAGTTTGGCATGGCAGAGCTATAGTAAGCACACAGTACACACGTGAATGCCTGGTGAGCCAAAGGATAATACTGCAACATTACACCCCCAAAATTGTCATAGGATAGATGCTACACTAGCATTTCCTAGTTACACTGAACAGAGCTCAATGGTGGGATGCAAAAGGTTTGAGCATTTTTATACAGTTGCTGACACTGTTCTGCATGGAGGTTTGTGTTTATTAATTCCAGAAAGATGTGACCCTGAGATGCTTTACTCAGCAGATGAGAAGGCAGCTGGTTCCACCTCTGCTTAGTCAATACCCTCTGCTGAATGCAAAACACTTAGTTATTGAGCTTATGAAAATAGCACAAGATGCCACCTAGAAACCTGCAAAATCAAGTTTTAATACTCAGAGCCCCATAAAGAATTCTAAGTAACTGAAGATTTTGATTTCATTTGGCAGCTTGGAATGTACTTAAAACGTAAAGATGCAGCAAGATTTGGGCCTGCTGAGTTGATCATTTGCAGAGCTGGGTCTGTGTACCCTCTGCACTGTGTAGCCAGTCTTCCTCTCCACCAAGCAGAGAGGGACAGGCTGTCCAAGAGTACCTTATTATGACCATCTCAGTATTTTGTGCAAATTCACGATACTTCTCTGTGTGTCTATGGGGAAGAAGGACAGCAAATTCTTAATTCCCTTATTGGCAGCACAGGCAGAAACAGAGACAAAAGGATTTGCCAGAGGCCATACGGTCAACAGCAGAAACCAATTTAGGACCCAGATAAGGATTTATCTTCTGCAGCATCTGAAATAAGTGTATTAAATAATTTGGCAAATATTTCAATATTTATTTGGGCCAGGAACTGCGTCACTTTGTGTGATTGCAAACTTCAGGCAAACAAAGGAATATGTAATAATCAAATCTTTAAAAGATTAGAACCTTACACTTTAGAAATTAATCATTTCTAAAACAAAGGCAAATGAGGAAGGTCTTGAATAGCTCCCTGATAGACCAAAATCTTTTCCCACAAACAAGGCGCTTGGACATTGCGCAAAGATATGTACAGAAAGATTTGTTTAATTTCTTATCCTCTAAATCTGTTACCCCACTCCTCCCCCCATTGTGGAGAGAATGGAAAATTAACTTGCCTCAAGAAAAACAAGCACAGCAAGCTGGCATTCATCAGTTCCATACACTGTGAATGTCTGATCGTAATAGCACTTTTCATTAGCAATATAAAAATACTACTGCAACTGCTGTATAGAGCTGAAGGGTGACAGTCAGCATGACAGATTCCAATATGTTTCCAAGAGAATCCCGGCGTGTGATTACCAGCAATTTCTTACCCGACAAGATAGCAAATTGCCTGTGGAGCTGCTCTATTATATCCACTGCAACCAACGGCCGAATCTCCTGCTGCATGATTTCATCTGTGCAAGTGAAAACAGAAATCTTCAATGAGTTAATGAAATTTTAATGACAATTTTTCCATCCTTTAAGAACCCAGCAAAACAAAGATGACACTCAAAGGAAAAGAACCTGGCTTGACTCTTGGTTCAGGTGTTATATGACTATCATGGAGAAGTTTATGATACTTACAGAGTCTTGTGTTCAGTTCACTTACTTTATCTATCACCCTGTGATTTCAGAGACAGCTTTTCATAAACCAGCTCCAGTGCGTATTGCAGGTTTGCTCAAACTGACAGCCTGCTCCTTACTACTTCATGTTCCATATAAAGCCACTGCATTTGGCCTTCCACATAAAGCAGCTTTTCAGTCTTTGAAACAGTAAAGTCTATTTCAGATACAGTGCCATGTTTCACCCTGAACTCCCTGGTCTCTGCTTGAGGACTCTGTAACCAGCTAATCCAGAACAGTTTCCTTTGCTGATGCTTTTTCCGCTACAAGAAAATACATAGTAAAAGGAGGAAATAAGGGGCTGTGAGGATTTCTTCTCATGAAAACAAAGCCTGGTCTTTTGAAGTAAACACTGAAAAGTTAAAAAATAACTTGGCAAGCAGCTGAGGGAAAATCACCACAAGTTTTGTGTGTGACCTATTCAGTGAGCAGCAATTATAATCTCACATTGAGCTGATTTATCTCTTTCTGTAACAAATGCACCCAATTGTTCACCCCAGTCTAGACCAGCAACATTTACTGGGGAATATCTGCCAGTTCAGCTGGCAGGATCAAGGATTATGTTACAATAGCACCTATCGTAATTAGGCCTTTAGCCTCCGTACAGCTACAGAACAATCACCAGCCCTGCCTTTGTACAGTCCACCTCTAACAGCCCAGACTACAGGTGGAAGGAAGGAAGATGGGGTCAGACAGACCACATATTGGACTATTTAAGCACCAAGATTTTCACTGATGTCAGTACAACGCAGACACTGAAATACTTTGGTGCACCTGGTTTTAAACAGGTGCTTGTAAGGTAAGGGATCCTGGTCATTCTGCCAGGTACAAATACATTCTGACAACAGTTCAGTGTTTGCTTTTCTCTCCAGACTTCACAGAGCAGGAATTAAGAGTGGGATCTGCCACACCTTTGCTTTGACATCAGGGCAACTCAACCTTCTGCTCTGATGCATTACACTACTTCTTAGGAGCCACAGCGCAGTGGTTGTCTGGACCACACCCTCTTTCCTCCAGCCTTGATTGCTGCAGCTGGCCACGGAAGTGCCCCTGCGTATCGCTGACGTTGTTCTGAAATCTGCTTGGGGAAAACAGACACATGTCCTTTCTCTCACATGACCGTTATGATTGTATTTCACAAGGCTTCTATAAGAAACAGACCAAAGACTGCACAAGGCCAGAACAGGGCTGTTCTCTTCTACTCAAGAAGCACATGCTCTTCTCTGTGCTCTGTTTGTCCCACAGGTGCTGAAAGAGTCATCCTCCAGGACTGGAACAGCTATTAAGACCTTTACATCAGCAGGGCACTCGCAATTGATTTCCAAGTAGGACAAAAGCCTGCAAATTTCTAGACAGAGCAACAGAAAGGCGAAAAGAGTAACATGTCCTGAGACTCTCTGTAAACACCCTAGACCTGAGATAACTCAGTGTTGTGGTCCCTGGGAATTCACTGAAATGGACAGTAAAGCTAAACTCAGTACATTATATTCAGCAAGTTACATTCAGTTTCTCAAAGGAAAGCCCACTGAAGAGCTAGGGAGAGAGCTGACTTCCATTCTATGGCTTTACAAATATAACCAGCAATCCTATTTGCCGGGCTTTGTTTTCAGTACAGCACACGGTCACTTAGAGACTGAAGGACTGAACAGCCTCCTGATCTCCCTGCAGATATCCTTCTGACCCTGGCTGACATTATTCAAGCAGCCCGGTACCATGCTGCAGCAGTAATCTCACCCCTCCTCACACACCTTTTTCTTGTCTCTGTATCAAACATCCATAAATCCTTAATACTTAGCCATCAGGATTCCCAGAGTCTGTTTTATCCCCTTCAGACAACAGTTTTACGCATAGGAAGGACATGTGAACTGGCACAGCATCACCTGTCTTTCGCTTGTGTCACAGACAAAGCAGGGAATTCAGAGGACCCACAAAGTAGTTTATAGCCTGCCACCCTGCGTTGCCGTGTTTACCTCTTCCCCCAGCCCATCTAAAGTGAGTTTTATGCCCATTCATTATTTATATGGTGGCAGCACAGAGATCCCAGCCAACAGCCACACGCCACTCTAGGTTTTGAGGACAATGAGAGAGGCAGGTATATGTTCCCAAAGCAAACAAACTAACAGGAACCCATGAAGTTTTTACTCTGCAGTTTCACCCATGCGTGTCCAGAATGGGATCTGGGTGGGGGAAACTACAGAGTAAAAAAGGAAAGGCAAAACAAAATAATTTTGAATATACAAGGTTATTTATTAGAAAGCAGAGAACACCATTAGCCTGATTCCTCTACTAGTTGCTTAAGAACAGCATGTTGATAGCCCTGTTTAGAGTCAGATAAATACTACAAGCAAGGGACCAGCAACAAAGAGGTCCTGCGATCTATGAATACAATTCTCAATAGGTACTGACAAGTGTCTCCAGATTGTTGGCCAAAGACTTCCAGCATCCTTCAGACAGTCTACTTGAGGTGTTTCTGAATCACCATAATAGTAATAGATATGCCCTTTTCAAATCACAGGTTGGCAGCACGATGGAGGCAGAAGAGAAAACATGGCATGTTTAGAGGTGACTATAGCTGAATCAAAAAATAAAAAAAAAAACCAACCCAGAAATAGGAAATAAATCAAAATGATAATTAAAACAGAGCTTCAACTTTCAGAATCGAGAAACATTGGAGCATCCATTGAAGAAAATACTGTTGATTTAATCATCCAGAAAATGCAAAGATACTGTTACAACTGTGTGGTCCCACAGGTAGACAGGTGCACTCCGGTTTGGGTGACCAGGACTGAGCTTATGCCAAACAGTTGCAAAAATGTAGCAAAGGTTTCTGCAATGGATGAGACAATCACAAGGAAGTTCGACATAAATGGAAAATGCACTAGAAAACGTGCCACCATCTCTAGCCTCTCAGAGACTTGCTCATCCCTCCGGGGTAACAAACCTGCCAGCACAATAGCTTGCTTTTGATGTTTACCAATATGAGGGCATCATTAATATCAACCAGTCTTGAGCAAAACAGAAATTCCCCCCCTACCCCCCTTCATATAGCTGCTTTATTAACTTGCTCTAAAAATACTATGTTTCTGGTTCCTAAATACCCTTTTCCTACCAAAAGAATCTTGTGGTGTAAGGATAAGATGAATTTAATAGAAACAAGAACTGCAGAGTGTCAGTTAGCTCTCATCAAATCCCCCACCTGGGCAAGACAAGCCACATGGGATTTGCTGTAAAACCCACACTCGGCAAGAGACATTCAGATGATGAGAAAGGTGGTATAAAATACACGTGGTGACTAGCAATCATACACTCAAGTAAGTGAGTATAGCTCGCACACTGACATGCTGGGAAAAGAAATTGTAGCAGAAGAAACTAGCAGGAGATTGAGAAAATACAAGTAAACAAGGGAAGGTCCCTCATGAGCCCTCATGGCAAATCAGATCACATGGCTATGAAATGTCAGTAGCTGGAGCCAGCAGCAGACAAGGTCACATTTGCCCTCTTGCATCTTCCTCTAGGACTGTGCTTGAAAATAGTTACTCTCTAATATTGATGAATTCATAACCCCGTCACAGCACAGAGCTTGCAATAGAAGTCCCAGTCCTTGGAAACATGATTACCTGGGGCTGCTGAAGGAAGCTTTTAATCTTTTACTAAAAAAAAAAGCTTGAAAAAATTCTTAAAAGCAAACCAAACGACACAGGTCTGGGTTTGTTTTAAAGCCATGATATTTTGCCACGCATTAGTGAGCATCAGCCCGTTCATATCTTCCACCAACTTTATCCCAGGAGGCTCTGTAGCCTTCCTGGTCTGCAAACTGCAAGCCACAAGCCTGCAGGAAGCGGCGTTCAGCCTCTCGGGCAGAAGCAGTGTACCATTTTCCTGTGGAACAGATACCACAGCTGAGAAAACCCTGCTTTAGGCTGACATGAGCTGATATTGACTCAGGCATTTCCTAGCTTCTGTGTGATTATTCTTGTGGTCTTAACCTTTTTTTTTTAATTGAAGGGACAGTTACACATAGCTTCTCAAATTTAAAAAAATTAAAAAGCTTAATCGATCAAACGGTGTTATGTGAAAAAATGCCAATCCCCTATATAGGTCACCAAAGTCGAATCTTTACACGTACCATGCTGTTCTTCGTTACTTGAGCTAACTGAATTTGCCAGGACAATTAAAATGTGAATAAGGATGTGATACTGGAGGGGAAAAAAAATGAAACAAATCAGTTTATCTACTCTTGGTTGTCCTCTTAAACTGCTATAAATTCAATTCCTGACTCTAAACAGCAAGTAGTATAGCCATCTGTCTGACACAGCTTCTCCTTCTCAGATCTCTAGGGAGGCTAGCTTCAACTGGGCTATCTAATCTTTAAGGGGAAAGCCATTCAGTTACACTTCATGATTTCTCACTCAAAAATGGAACATACTTGAGCTTACACACACATACGCACTCGCCTGTTTTATTTCTCACTACAGCTGTATGTATTCCTGCAACAGGTCTGGAGCACAGTCCATAGACTGCTGCTTTCTGAGCTATGCCAACAGCAGCTGATTAAAAGCAACAATGAATATAATCTTGTTCCTTCCTCTTTTATCTGAGAAGAAAGAAACTAGTTTACATGCTAACAGCAACTAATGGTTTCCAAAAGTGTTTGAAAGACAACCTGCTGGTGTGAAAGTCTGGACTGCCCCAAGCAGATTGACACAGCAGTGCCTGTTGCTCCGTATAAGACAACCAAAGGCAACCAGTCCTAACAGGAGACCGGGGTTTCTTTGGTTTTTAGTGACTGAATGCCACAACTGCTGGGCCTTCTGTTGACTAGAGGACAGGGCTGCTTCAATCCCCAATCTGAAGTCACTAATCTTGGAATAATAGGTTAAAAATTTCCAGAGCAAAGTTCATCTCTTCTTAATGACAGCCTAACACACAATTTGCATGGGAGGAAGACAGACAGGAGTGAAATAAAATCTTTGCTAAAATCATAGAGTATGTAGGCCTACTTCTGCTCTATGCAAGCTCTGTCAAAAATGACTCTCACAGCATTCAAATGAAAATTGTGGATTTGGGGAAAAGACAGATCGTTGATGTGATAAGAGAGAGTCATATAGGGTTACGCATAAGGACAGAGATTTCATTTTAAGAGCATGAAAGGACACCTAATGCTATGTGTTCTTATTCTTCTTAAAAAGTGCCAAAAGGCAACACACAAATCCAGACTTCGAAAGTTGCAAAGTACCTACAGTTCAAACTTTCTCCAAAGTTCTCTGTCTTCTTGCCATGAGCAAGAGTCTATCAGAGCTGTTAGATTTCAAGAATTAAACACACTAAGGAGACAAATTTGCATATCTTCACTGATAGAGTTTAAGCAGGCTAAAGGATTTGAAAATATTCTGTCCCACCAGAATTCCCAATGCAAACCCTTAAGCAAAACATTTCCCTTCTTGAAGGCCAAAAAGAAATTCAAACTTATTACATCAGAGAAAGGAGCTCTTGGTTTGGGGCAGAGTGGTGGGGGTGTGTTTGGTTTTCTGTTTTGTTCTTGTTTTTTAATTCTGTTTATTTCTCTTTCTCACCATTTATACCCTTCGTTTACTTTTTGAAAAGGTTTGTTTATTCCTTCAGCCCAGACAGCAAAACAGCAAGATCAGTTACTGATACAAGCAAGCGGTACTATGGATTGTTTGCTTTAATGAGGAACTAAAAATCCAGCTATAAACAGAAAGGAAATCCCATCCTTTCTCTTATTCTTCTGCACATTCCCACCACCTCTTTTTTTGCTAGCCCATGTTGAGTCAACTGAAAACTAAGCCAGGAAAAAAGTTACTGTAAATAAAGTGAAGCACTCTTTTTTCTTAGTGGATTGCTTCTTATCTGGGTTAGTCCCCTGCAAAAGAGCTTGAAGGGTACAGTGCTAGTAAGGCATGGGGTAGGAAATGGCAAGGCCAGGACTACCTCTTCCAGCTGAGAATCATACCTAGATCTGCTTAGAGCAAAAGCCAAAATGCACCACAGGTAGGTGACTAGTGTTGTCTTTTCTCTCAGATTATTTCCTAGCCAAGCACAACTGTAGAACCTACAAAGTGCATTTGTTTAAATGCAATTTCTGTTCTCATTAAAACCAAGTTTCATAGGAAAGTTTGCTAACTCAATTCCAAAGAAAGAAGATTCTTCTAAAATATATAAGTAACTCTGGTTCATGTTGGAGGTATCCCTTAAAAAGTTTGGGTTTTGGTTTTTGAGTTTGGTTGGTTGGTTGGTTTTTTAACTGTAACACCAAACCCAACTTTGTGTACGCTAATGTAGTAGAAATCTGGACAAGCAAGGTTAGGAGCAAGACTCCAGCTGTGGAGTGATGATGCCCTGCTGATATGCTCTCATGCCTTGAAAAGGGACAGATCTAGGCCATGGTATGGATGGAATTGCCATGCAAGCTTTCCCAAACATCCATGAAAGAGGGAAAGGTTAGCAATGCACACCTTTCTCTGCAGCGCTCAAACACCTGTGACCCTCAGTGTTTACCTGGGCAGATGCTGAACTGGTGCTTGATGTGACGTTTTACTGCACAGTAGATCTGCTCTGAAGTTTTCTCCTTTTGTTACGCTAAGTTGCAATCAGCATTTCCAAAGCATTTTGCACAGCCTAATAAAGGATGTACAGCTTTACCTGAGCTTTGCTGTGCAGGAACATTAAACATTTCTTCCAATTTTAAGTCTTTCAGCAAAGATTGCTCAAATTACTTAGGATCACTGCATTTTTCAGTTCATCTCATTGACTAAAATCAACGTTCACTTCTAACATGAAATTACGGGAGTGGAGAGGTCACAGGTGGAAAAGACCTGTTTAGTGGTTCTGTTTCCCCATGCTCCAGGAGCGGTTACAGACTTAGTTAAAAAGTTGTTTTTACAGGCATGCAGCGTACACATTAGGAGTCTACTTTGGCTGACTTGGAAGGGGGTGAAAGGAGAGCTGTTTACATCAAAGAACTGTGATCATGTCTTCCCAACGGGAAATCTGCTCACTTCCAGTTTCTTGACTAGGTATGCTGGGCCGCTGCATTAAATGGAAATTCTTACCACCCTAAAGATGCAAACCCATTAGCACACACCTGTGCTTGAAATTTTCTGACTGAAAGATTCAAGACAGGCTCAAAGCAGACACGAGTGGCAACCTCTAAAGGAGACATTTGTACGCTCTCCAAGACAGACTGTAAGTACTACAGACAGGCAGGCATCACAGAGGCAGGGGGGAATTAGAATTCCTGGTTATTTGCAGGTCAACATTGCCACTACATAACAGGGAAATTTCTGTTTTTCCCTCAAGATCACACCAGCCATTAGCAAACTGCAAGGACTTTTCAAGGACTTGCTTGCAGTGACTTTCAAGTTGCAGAGTCCAGCATGCTCCTCCTTTACATTGGAAATGCAAATAAACCACAGTTATTTTGGATCTGTCCTGGTTTTGGCTCGGATAGAGTTTATTTTCTTCCTAGTAGCCGATATAGTTATGTGTTTTGGATTTAGTATGAGAATAATGTTGATAACACACGTTTTAGTTGTTACTGAGCAGTGCTTATAGTAGTCAAGGACCTTTCAGCTTCCTGTGCTCTGCTGGGTGCACAAGAAGCTGGGAGGGGGCACAGCAGGGACAGCTGACCCCAACTGGCCCAAGGGATATTCCACACCATATGATGTCATGCCTAGCATATAAACTGGGGGGGTTGGCCAGGGGGGCTGTGATCACTGCTTGGGGACGGGCTGGGTGTCAGTTGGTAGGTGGTGAGCAGTTGCATCGCTTGTTTTTCCTGGGTTTTGTCTCTCTTATTCTCTCCTTGTTTTCCTTTTCATTACTAGTATTACTATTTTTATTTATTTATTATTAAACTCTCATCTAAACCCATGAGTTTTCTTACTTTTGCTCTTTAGATTCTCTCCCCCATCCCACCAGGGGTGGGGGTAAGGGTGAACGAGCAGCTGTGTGGTGCTTGGTTGCTGACTGGTGCTAAACCATGACAGGATCCAAACCTGAACTTCCCCCAGGCTTTAGATCCAGACTTTCAGGTGGTTGCTAATTCTGCAGACCCCAGGCATGTGTGTAAGGCAAAGTTAAGTCCCTGTGCAGCTGCACTGACACTAAGAGGAAAATGTGCACGTGCTTGGAGTCCTGTTTTGTTAAACATTTAGCTATCTACCAACCTAAAGTGATAGAGAACAGCCAGGAAGTTCAGATACAGAATTAAAATCTGAACCCAGGGAACCCCAAGACTCAGAAGTAGCGAAGTTGACAGTTCTCGATCAGGCCTATCTTTAGTTTAAAAATATTTACTTGTGTGTCAAATTGGCGAGCAGGCTGTTACCAACCCAGGCAGGATGGGTCCCCGCTACTATTACATGCAGTGCTGCTACTGCTAACATGCACCCTCTAGGGTTTATTTCAGCTTTCTCAGCCACCCTCAGAAGACTCTGATATAGACTTCCTTGGGTGAAGAAACAGATTTTGCCACTTTTTCATTTTAACCACTCCTTGAAAAACAGTCTTTTGACGTTCTTGTTTGGTTGGGATTTTTTTGTTTGTTTTTAAAGAAAACTTCTTTAAATTGGTGAATCAAAGAAATCAGTGCTTTTCTCCTACATAAGTAAACTGGAAAAAAAAAGTGAAAATAAGCCAGTATTTTGATTTACTGTTGGTACATTCCACAAAAATAAATTGGTGTGTACAAATATATATCTATAGTCATACTTCAAGGATTTTGACAACTACTTAGTGTCAGAATGCACCATATATTTATGCACACATCTAAGAATCCTTCATTAATTATTCTCAATAAAAGCTAAATTATACAAACTAATATAAAATTCCTAAAGCATATACTCTCACTGTTCAGTTTAGGTGACTTCATATCCCATCCTGTTATGAAGACACTTGTTATAATATTTCTGCAAAATCATATGAGATAGTAATGATTAACAACCCTTCATTATACATTATGAACTATCCATAATCAGCAAAGAGCTAAAGAAACACACCATGCCACATCGTTTGCTCAGCAAAAGTTGTTTTTTTTGAGACAGACTACTTGACTTCACAGAGCACATGCTGAGATATTGGGGGGGGGCGATATGATATGTTATATCCTGCTCTCCCCAAAATAGAAACTTCCCTAATAAAAGGCATTAAAGGCCAAGGTCTAATCTCAGCAACAGCTTCAAGAAATTAATCCAGATTTACAGCAGCATGGCGCAGCCCCTTGTCTAGTCCCTCAGTAGTGAACACTTCTTGGTGGTTTCTAATTTTTGCCAGAGAAAAGTTAATTATTCTTCTTCCCAAAATCTGTGCTTCACAACAATGCTGGATTGCTAGAATACAAATTCCGGCTCAGACAACACAATGCAACAAAAGAAGGTTTCACGTTTCCACACTGTCATATTAAAATCCATCATGAATAACAAAAACCGCATATGGCAAACTGCAAAGCTAAAACACATTATCTACAATACTTGGACACTAAGCTGATCAAGAGATACGGCACACTGTATGGCAGACTTCATTCCTTCCTCCCCAGAGCTTGCCAGCTGAAACTGGAATTAGAAAACTGGAAACTGGAATTAGAAAAATTCCAGCCAGTGGCTCTGCTCTGAACTGTTGTAGACAGCAAAATTATTTCAGAGCCTGTTCGCATAATTTTTGAGGGACCACGCAGCTCAGGAGCTGAAGGACTGTTTTCTTGCTCAATCCTAAACAGAGGCCAGTTAGTTCAAAAAATATTTCCCTGCTTACTGCCATTGGAGACAAACTGGGAGCCACAGCAGCCATCACTGCTGCCAGCAGCACTCTATGTATCTCAGTAACAACAAAAATACTGCTCACGGCCGACCTCTCTGCCCCAGGAGACCCAGCCACCCTTCCAGCAGCCTTCTCTAAGCTGTCTCCACCATCTCAGTTCTGATGCCCATTAGAAAAAAAGCAACAGAAAGACACTGTGAAGAGTGATGCCTTTAGATCCACAGACACTCACAAGCATGTGCCCTCCCTTGTGCGGCAGGCTGGCTTCTCTGCAGTCCCGCTGTGGTAATGAGTTCACAAGAGGCAGAGGGGAGGGATGGAGAGAGGCAGCCTTCTGTGGAAGTGGTTCTGGATCTAACCAACGGTGCACCAAAGAGCTGACGCTCTCCTGCAGGAGACTGCACAAATTGCTTAGTAACTGCTTCAACGCAAACCACGGCAGAGACCTCTGACATACACCGTACCCAGGCTTTAACCCTCCCCAAGGTACAGCTGCCTTCTTCCCTTCCCACGCAGCTCTCCACTCAGACCCTTAGATGCTTCGGAGGCATTCACAGCTTAGCACAAACAAAGGTACATCCTGACAAGAGAGAAAACAGATTCACTTGCTCAGACTAAGGCATGGAAAGGGCTCTCATTAAAATAACTTTATATAGTAGGGTATTCAGGCCAAGGGAAAAACCAACAGCACTGCTGTGAATAGCTGCCTTGGAGCACCATCCCGAGGGCACACCCACACAACAAAGCATACTACTGTCATTTAAACACAAAGGAGAAGACTGCAGGAGAACTATGAATTTGACTGGAAACATGATGCCAGCTCCTGGACAGGGGAGTAATCAGTTCTGCATATCTAGTGCAACAAATTCTTTAGGACACAAGCTTGCACGGTGCATGAAGAAAGTACACAAGTACACGTGTGCTTTCATGTTGGTGTGACAGTGGTAACATGGCATTTATAGCTGCCTGAAGAAATACTGAGTCATCACTTTAGCATTAGGTTTATTGATAAAATTGTCCCTTTCCTATGACAAACGCCAGCAGCTCAGTAACCTTAGATACAAGTCACTCTTTACCTGGGGTACTGCAGAGCAGCCGTCCCCCAAGATGCATGATGCAGTAGTAACATCTTGTTTCTTGTACATGTCCTGCCATCAGTCAGGCTAAAAAGAGACAAGTGTCATTCATTTTATAGGTAGGGAAATTGAGGCACAGAGAGAAGAATCCAGATCATGAGTCAACCTCATTATTCCCCACTTGTAAAATGAGTAGACCAAAGTTGTCTACACAGATAGGCTACCAGAGTGGATCTGTCTTAAAGACAGTGCTTCCATCCTTCCCCCATCAGCTAACCAACACAAATTATCACAACGTGTATAGTATGGCATGAGAAAACTAACAGGATTTTGTATGTAGTTGCAGTTAAATGCCCAATCAAAGTAGAGCATCACCATGCTAGGTACAAGATACGTATGAGAGCTTAAGACACCTGTAGTGTTACAGACAGGCATTAGGTGGATATAGGTGGAGTAGGAAAGCAGCAAGATACATGTTATGATTTTACGTTGCTCTTTCTTTCCTCAGCCTCTCCTAAACCTCATGCTAAACAAATGAATTTACCAGCTGTAGTGCATTACTCTCTTCTGCCTATACTGATATAAATGTCCACATGTAACCAATTTACAAAATCTGTCTCCCATGCCAGACACGTTTTTCTCTCAGGAGGGGAGGCTGCGGATGAGAGATTCAGCTCCGGCTCTGGCTGCACACAGTGAACGGACAACAGCCCAGTTAGGCACCGAGACCCAGCTTACCGCCGCCGGGAGCTCTCCAGCCGAACTTCTGGTGCAGCGCACTGCCCTCTCCCGGGCAGCACTCGTAACCCTCCCGCAGAGACTCGTCCCCCTGGGAGCAGAGGCGGAAGAAGTCCCAAAGCCTTACAGGCAAGAGTCACATCAGTGTAAGTGGCTAATAAATATGCCAGATGATTACAGCCTAAAAATAGTTTTAACCCCGTGCGTAGAGATGCTGCAGAAGTAGCAGATCCAGGAATGGAGTCAGAAGACTAAATGCTACTCTCTGCAAGTGAGTGTAAGTGACTAACCTATGCAGACTCCTGAGACGAGGAGAGGAATGAACTCACCATAGAAGGGGCACCAAGAAATTCCTCTCAGTCCACTGCATGCTCAAAGGGAAGCTCATCAGACAGCACTTCCAGTTTCATAAACTAGATTTATAAGCTTCAGTTATTTTTTCATTTGCATAACTATTCAGGGTGCATCTGCAAAACGTCTTTCCCAAGCTCAAAAGGCTTAGTTTTGCCTCTCCCCGTGGAAAAAATATTTTTTACTACCCAAATATTGTCCCACCAACATACAGTATATGGAATAGATGTTTCAGTTTTTGATACTGGTAAGCGTCTGCAGTACATATGGAAGTTTACTTCAGAAAAAAAATAAATTCAAGGACCTAATCCTCGATTGTTATAATACACCCCGGTTTCACTGAAATAACTTGCACCATCCAAGCATCTGACCCCACATGTTGACACCTGTGGGTATGGCTCTCCAAAAGCATGACAAGGCTCGTACCTGAATGCCTCCAACTCAGAAGATCATCTTCCCAGATTCTTTCACTGCAGGACCAGGGGGGACCACTAGGTTCATTGTGTTTGACTTGTTGAACACACAAGAAGTTCACAGAAATCAGATTAAACCAGCATTTTAGAAAGCCCTTTAATCTTATGTTAAACACTCCAGGCAATTGCAAATCCACTGCTTCCCCAGGAGCTGGCCTAACACAAAGAAATTGGCTTGTGTTTCAAAGCTCTCACTTTAATTTCCAGCCCATTGATTCTTACTGTGGTTTTGATTTTAAAATTTGATAGTTGTACCCAATTTAATCGTTCTGGCAGATCTCCCTTCTTGAGTCTAGTGGTAAACTCAAGGGAAAATGGAAGAGTATCCCATTACTTTACCTCTTCCCATCTCACCTCAGTTTTTTCCCCAGTGCTAGCAGAGGATGACCTTACTGATTAACAGTATCCCAATTTCATAATCAGATCTTCAGCCATGAAGACCCTTGCTCCTTAGAGGCCCCCACAGCAGCACACTCTATCAAGGTGGGGACTCAAGAGTTTAGACAAATAGCCTGAACTCAGCAATCTCCAATTTAATGACTCATAGGAAAAGGTTCTGAATAAGAATGAAGTGCTGCCTCTGTGCAGAACAAAGTTGCTGAGACATCCTGGTTTAGAAAAAGGTGAAAAAAAGAAATGTTTGGCCAATAATTCTTGTATGTTGTAAAAGTCTGGAGGACTTCCCCCCCCCCCCCCCCCCCCCGTGAAATGGAATTAACTAATAGGATCAGAAATTTGTGCAACAAGACACCTGGCATAGTTCAAATATTCATATACAGGAAGTTGGACTGCTACAACCAGGCTTTATTTATCATTCTTTTATACTTGAGCACCAGTAATTCTGCTAGGTAATGTCCAGGTGGTGAATGAGGAGGGTCTGTGACTTAGAAACCTCATTGAGCAGGCTTATCCACAGCAAGATTCAGATAATAAAGAAGCAGCAGAATTTGTACACAAGATCAACATTCTAGCAGAGAAGTGGGTCTTTGGGGCTTGAAGCAGTAGAACTGGCTGAAATTGGAGAATAAGCGCTGTGGGTATAACCAGGGTGAGAGCTCTGCACAGGTGCTCTCCAACCTCCCAGTACATTCAACACCATTTTCCCCTGAAATCTTCTCCTCAGATCGTTTAGATGATACCAAAAAAAAAAAAAAGCAAACTGAGGTATTATCTTGTGGTAGTAAGTTCCAAAAGTTAACAAAACATTTCCAATTACTCTGACTGTCCATGTTTAATGGTTTTCCATTTCACTGAGTCGTTTCTTGTTCTGGTATCATGAGAGGAAGGTAAAAACAGAAGTAGGCCAGATGGGTCAGCTATAACTTGCCCTCCGAGATTTTGTACTCTTAATCTTCTCGGTACTACTTATCTCTCAAAACTCTTTTTAAATTGAAATCAAGCTATGACTTCCCTATTTTCATCACCGTTGTCTGGACTTTTCTGCTTAGGTAAGCAGGGGTCAAGTACTGTTCAATAGCAGCAGAGCAGGCTGCATATCAATGGGAACAGGTGAAGAGAGACACAAGCACCTACGATAAGGATCTTTTCTTAGAAAAACCTCTATGGAAAACAGAATATTTTATTTTAGCTATTTTCTTTGCAGTGAGAGCCAGCCAAAAAAATTTACCCCAGGTTCCCTACGTAGCATTTTACATTAAAGAGAATAGATACTGAATGCAAATAAACCAAGAAAAATTCTGAACAATGCATGAGGAGGCACTGTGACTGAATCTCAATGGGTTTAGGAACACCTTCCACTTACATTGCAGATTTCAGTTTCACGTGAGAGTGTCACATTCCCCAGTAACCAGCACTTTTGTAGAAAGGTCAGCCATGTGTGCAAGGAAAGCAATTCTCATTTATTTCATGATTGGAGGTAAAGAAGCACCCAAAAGTCTAAGAAATTTCAGCTTGATATCATTCAGATGGGATTTCTTTCTGGAGATAGTGCGGTCAAGGATTTAAAGATAGAAAAAGGCTTCTGTGGCACTAAAACCATTTACAATACTTCAGTCCCTTTTCTTCTCTGAACATATAGGTCTGAAGAACTGCTTTTCATTTCCAGCAGTAAGAGAGACCGAGCAGTAGGACCAAGAACAAGTGCCCATGACTGCTGGACAGACTGAACTGTGGCATTACTCTGTCCTCCAGACGAACAAAATCAGAAATACTCTGTTAGCACAAGAGACAGGTCCCCATCCTACTGGCAAGGAGGATCTTGCCTGGTTTTGCAGCAACAGCAAATTCCTGAATAGCCTCAGTAATGAACCGCATACGCCTTAGTGTCTGCAGATTCATCACCCTGTCTTACACAGCCACCAGCCTTGAGCACAGATAAAAACCACACATTTATTCACTTAAAAGTATATAGTCTGCATGCAGCCTGAGGCTCCACAGCATGCAGAAACATAGTCTAAACAGCCAATACTCATCCATCCGTGTTAAGCCCCAGTAGCTGTGTGATCCCATTGGAGGACCTGAGCATCACAAGGCAGACTAATTAAGAGCATCTGGGGACAGAGGGGGTCATTTTGGCAGGAGGTGTCCTCAAGCATAAAAGGTGTGAAACAGCAGCTGGGTGACATGAATAGTCATGTCAGTGCTGAAAAGACACATGAGCCACTGTCCAAGAATGTTGTATTTCATTACAAGAGGCTGTGCTTTGCTTTCAGCTTCAGTATCTCTTTTGTGAGGAACTGAGAGCACTAACTCTGGACTCGGGTCCCTGCCACATTTCTTGCCTGGCTTTCTGGGCGCTCCTTCCTTTTGGTTGTCAGTTATAGCACCTTGGAGCTGCTGCTCCCAGAGAGTCTCAAGGTCACACTCTGGTACTCAAAATAGGACTATTTGTACGTCAGACCTCAGAGGGGACTTCAGCACCCACAGGCCAGCTCATGGAGCTCTGAGCAGTCATCACATTGGCCATAGGGAAACTACTGCCCTTCAACCTCACCCTCATAGCAGCACTTTCTTTTTGTTAAGCATTCACTGTTTTCATCTCTTTACATGAACAGGAGACTACAACCACACTTTTAACCACTCATCAAAACAAATGACAATGGAAATGACAAGGAAGCCTTGAACATATACGATCCAGGAACTGGATTATTTTGGCACAGCACTGCTTGCTATGGGGTACTGCTGATCAAAGGTAGGCCTGACTGCAACCATGCAGCCTCTATTTCTGCCGTAGGTATCTGGGTGCCTTCCACCTCTTCTAGTTACGATATTTAGTACAAAAGATAAAATTGCCACAGAATAGTCACAGGGCTCCACAGACGTGCTCTGTATGTGAGAAATACTTTGGAGTGCCTGAAGTACTGAGTAAGCCCTAGCCAATTAGCCCTCAACTGCACTCCAGCTGGATCTCTGCATTGCAGAAAGGGTACCCCTAAGTGAGGGTCAAGTCAGAACATGCCACAGCATCCCATGATCCTTCATTGCCACTACTTTCAGATAGAGCCAGCCTGAGAAAAAGGCACACATCCACTCCTAGAGTTTGTGCACATGTCTTTGCTAGTAGTAAAGGTCTAAGAAGACAGGGAAGGCAGAGCCCAAGTCCTTTGGGACACATCATCTTTTTTCCCGTGTTTATGCAGCACCTGCTGCAAAGGGAAACTGGTCTCATCTTCAAAGGACAGTCATAGCTACATGATCAGGATCCACTATGGAGCCAGGTAATTCCCACTGCTTCTGCATTACAGATAGGAAAACTAAGGCCAAAACAAGACAAGAGATGAGTACAGGGTCAGAGTCAGTTCAGAGCAGGAAAAAAGAACCCAAGCAGTGTTGTTGTTATGAATTCCTGTGCCGCCTTGCCAGCTCCTTAGCCCCCTTCTTACATGGTCACCGCATGCAGACTTGTCACTGGTGTATTCTCACAGCTCACGCAGCTCTAATGCATGCGCCTTGACCCTAGCAATAACCTAACTTCTGCCACTCCTGTGGCCATTTTGGTTGAATTTAAAACAAAAGCAGCAAAGATGCTTTCTGCCTCTCAAAATGGCAACAGGCTCAGACTAGTTGACACACTATCTGTTCTCTAGGAGAAAATTATTTTCTAAGGGATTTCTGCCCATAATACCATGCCAGGTCATCTCTTAATGTGAGCAGCAGGGAAGGTGTTTGCCGGGGAACAGTAACCATGGCAAAGCTCTTACCAGTGCCTTCCCCTCTCTATCTACAGGAAGAAAAAGAACAGCAGATGCCTGAGCTCTGCCTCCAGCAGGCCCACAAGCCCCCAGAGCCATAAGCAACCTGGAAGCACCGGATCAAAGATTCAGGAAGGAATGTCAATTAATTCTGTTGTCTTTTACACAGATACCAGACATTTCTGCCATGCTACGCTGAACTCAATGCCTCATTACAAAGACTGCAACTGGAAACCAGTGTTACTGAAAGGTCAGCCAAATACAACAATGCATAGGTAGGCACAGAGCCCAAAAATCAGCACGGATAGATGGCCAACAGAAGCAGAGGTACAATGGACTGGCTTTGCAGTTTTCAAACCCTGGCATTGTACATTAGAGTCCTATTAAAGAAAGCATATGCAAACCCCAATTTGTAAGCAGTAGCTGCCAGCAGATGACCTGCTTCTGGTCCACCTCTTTTTCTGCAGAATATTCTCGATTTACCAGATTGAATGCAACTCTCTTTGCTGAAGAGCTAATTAAATAATAATTTAAAAAAATCAACTTGAACGTACAATCATATTGCATGCTTTTGGGGATCTTTTTGTCACATACTGATGACCATGTTATAAATTTCTGGATTTGAGGCTTGCTAAGTATTTATTCAAGTTAACAGAGCAAATGAAACCAAAGTGCTCCTTCCTTGGTTAATCTTTCTCTCAGATGACAGATAGAGAAAGTGTTCTATGATTCAGCAATCTTGATATGTGATTAAACAGTCAACAGCCTAGATTTCAACTATCATCACTGCACTTCAGAGTTAATGTGCAATTAGCACAAACTCCAGGGACACCATCTTTTATTAGCAACCCAGTGGAATACTACCCTGTAGATAGACTGACTTACACAGAGCACAAAAAGCTCGATAGTCCAAGTGTCTGTTCTGAGTACAGTGAAACCAGAATCTTTACAGTGAGAAAGATGGTGACCATCTACACAGTAATTTAGGAGTACAGGGTGACAGGGTCAACTGGGTCATGATACCCACTGCCCCATCTCCTTACATTCATTTCAAAAGCAAATACTTGCTCCATACATATACAGAAACCTCAGTGTCTAACAGCTGAGTGAACTAAACATTTATTCAGAATGAGTCTAGCATTCATTTTAACCTCCTTTAGGTCAAATCACTGCAAATATCCCAGAAATATACAGCCAAGTCAAATGATGCACTCATACCTGGGTTAATATCCAAATCCAGCCAGTTGTCTTTATTTACCACTGAATGCTCAGAGGAAGTATTAGAAAAATAATCTTTTTTCAAATCTCCTATGAATGCAATGCAGCTACCACTAAGAGAAGATGCTATTTCTTTTCAAGATGCTGCACATACCTTTCTTCGCCATGTGCTCCAGCCTAATACATCCTCCTATAAAATCATGATAAGATTTCATTTCTCCTTCTGTTATCCGGACAGCAGTGAAAGGTGGATTCCTGGGCACCTGTTGTCCACATTTCCGACACCGAGAAGCCATTGCCACAGCTCAGAAGACTTTTGTCAGGAATCTGTTCTCTCAGTTTGCTGGAATCCAGCCTGATTCTTCAGCTGTCAGTCCAGGCTGATGACTTTATCCCACTTAGTTCATTCAAGGTCACCCTCGCCAGCAGGATGTTCGCCATTGCAATTGGCTAAGACTTTTATAGGCTTACTGACTGTGTTTGTTTCTCCCTCCTTGCTTTCAATATCGGTTTACTTTATTCTCCATTCAGAATGGAAGCTGTGAACCTCAGCACTGCCCATGCCCTGAATGGCTTCCTTATCATTAATTTAAAGCTCTCTTAAAAGCAACAATGAAGAGACGGGATCCCAGAAGCATGTTGCAAGATCACAGAATGTCTCTCAAAGAACATGCCAGATGTTCACAAAGAATTTTTCTTTAAGAAAAGGTTTCTCTTCATTACTTTTGGTCCCTTTCAGGCTTATGATTTTATGATTCTTCATCACTAAGAATTGATTTTTTTTTTTTTTTTTTTTTTACTTCTGCATTTCAGCTTGGATGGTGCTTTGCAGAGCTGCTCAACCAATTACTCATATGTCTGGTGGTGGTACTGGGAAGCTGCAACTGTACAGAAAAGCCCTCTGCTGCTGTGCACAGTCCCTGCTCATAAGATCTGATAATCTAGATGAACAGAGTAGCAAAAGGAGGACAAAAGGGAAATACTGCTGGCAGACACGCTCTGCTGGCTGTGCAACCCCCAACCAAAAATTTTTTTAAAATAAGTAGTTGGAATCATCAGTCTGACACCAAAATGAGACATCTGAAACATATATTTAGAAATCTCTCTTTGAAAGTGCTGGATATTTGACTTTTTTCCCTTTTAACAATGACTGTAATACAAATCACTGATCAGACAGCCTTGTGAAGAAACTAGTACTTGGGGACCCAAGTGCAGACAGCACTCAATCCTGATGCAGTGAAATAAAAAGGAGCCTGCCCTGGCGTCATGAAGGACTGCACAGGAATTGCATGAACAGGCACAAGGCCAGCACTGGTGACAGTGCAAAGAATAGAAAGAGAACCTGATGAATCAGGGCTGAGCTGCAACCCAGAGCTCAACTGCAGGGACGTGACTGCTGAACAAGCTTCCTGCAAGGATCTTATACACAGACCAGGAGAGTCTTTGCCTTCCTCTGCCTCAAGCACTACCACCTGTTGGCACTTTACCTAGTTACATCCAGTGCTGTTCATCTCATGGCCCTCTCAGATGACAGCTGATCCCTAGGTATAGAGTGGGAAACGAGAAGCCTAATTAATACAAACCAGAGAATGAACTAGAGGAGACAAAGATGCCTAGGAGAAAAAAGCCTCACATGATGTCATTACTAAGATGGTGAATAATCAGATGGACAGGCATACAGAAGTCAACTCAGCCATACTTCCTCCCCAGCCCACAAATTTCTGCAGCTTCTCCCCTGCCAGCTCCACTGCTCCCCAACCACACAGTGAGCTGTTTCGGATCCCTAACAGCACACACAAACTGACCATGCAGTAAAACAGCTACCAGACCTGGGAAGCACTGAGTCTCAGGACCTCACCTTTTGATGAAAGGAAGCTATAAAGGGGATCTCCACTCTTAAAGTAAAAGATTTGTGCTCCCTTCCCCCCAAATTTGCTGCATGGCATGAAGCGTATCACCCTCCCACTCTTTGTCAAAACCCTGCCAGCAAAGTGAGGACAATGACATACTGAGCTGTTGGGTGGCTTGACTCATTAACATTTGTAAAATATTTATTAGAGCTTCCATAGAGAAATCCCCAGGAGAGTGCAATATATTGCAGATAGGGAGACCAGTGGCACTAGAAGGCAGAAATAATATGTAGAAAACTCATCATGAGAGAAGAAAACCAGAAACATAACCCAGCAGTTCAAAGTCTTTCTTCCACCTTCTCTTCTTTCATTACAGGGGCTCAAGGCATCCTTCCGTAAACAGGCAAACCATGATGTACCTTGGAAAAATAAGCTTTTCTGATTATATGGTCATATGTATGTCTGACATACACAGAACAACTGCACTTCAACCTTGAACGTATATACACACACAACTGGGGAGAATCCAGCATTTGTGACAACACACTTCTGTCTGCCATCCCCCCTTGCATACGCTGTTCCCATCGGTATCCATGTGGCTTAGCAAGAGGACGATCTGTGAGACACTGTTCCAAGGGGGAGACTTGATGCTGGAAGTGGGATGCAAGAAGAAATCTGCCCTAGGTGTGATCTTCTGAAGCACAGGTAGCCACAGCACACACCAGGAAAACTCTCTAAAATCATTTAAGTCTCAGTCTTTCCCTAGGAAAAACTGATCCATTGCAATGCTAAATATACATCTCTGATGCCTGGGGTACCACTGCCATCACCCAGCTTCAGACAAAAAAGATAAGCTGACTGTAGCTGCTACATATTTAGCAACCGGGCACATAAAGTTTACCTCAGGGACTGAGCGCTGTGCTGCAATGACTAGGATGGATGGACAGAAGGATCTGTTTATTCTCCTGTAAGTTTCATTTCATTCACATTTCACAAGCAGCTGGACTAGCTTCTCCTGACACATATCGGAAACCTCTGACATGTGAGCACTAAGAGGCCTGCACTGTTCCCTACCACACAAATTATTCTTCTGTACTGCACCGGATGTATCTGCACAGGAGCTGCTGCAAGGGCTGGCTTGCAGGAATGCTTTTATGTAGCATGTTACTAAACATGAACACAGCATGGATAATTGATTCTTCAGAATTTTCCTCCGTTAGCTAAAAGGAATTGGTCCGACTGAAAGCAAGTTACTGTTCTTTGCATGCAGAAGAGTATAGTGGAGCGAAGCAGGTACAGAAAATGGCAAGCGTGCTTCCTTGAGTCTTCTCCATAGATAACACAGAATGGAAGGGAGTTACTTTCCTGCTGCTCCAGACAACCATAGCAAAATATTTGGAAAAAGCTAAGGAAGAGGACATTTTCTGCTCATAAATTGCCAGCATTGCCTAGCAACATCATCTGGGTTGGTCTGTCAATGAATAAGCAAGTAAATAAATGTAAGAAGGTTACATCAGAAATTAAAAAAAAAAACCAGACCCAAACAAACAAACCCCAAAAAAACAACCAAACAAAAAAACCCAACCACCCAGATATCCTCAGGCACCATTAACCAAACCGGCCTGAGGAACTGCCCTTGTTCCTACTTTCATTAGAAATATCTGTTCACCTTGGAATTGGAGCTTGCTGGAAGGTGTTTGCTGTTATTACTGTATGGCCAGAAGATTGCCACAAATTTAAAGTCAACTCAGTTAAATCAGTTTAAGCCCTATATCTCTCTCGTGAAGTATGGTTCTGCCCCAAAAACCAGCACTCCAAAGCTTGGTATCACTATTAAGCATGAAACATGCAACAAACACTTTGGATGTCAATGATGCTGGGCACAGTGGACATAATCTCTTGTAAAGAGTCAAGAATTGAGTTTGCAAACAGCATTTATGTGCCAGAGGAAGGAGGCAGAGAAGTATGCTTCTGCTGCGGGTGTAAATGAGATAGCTAGAAAGTACTGTAAAACACTCCCTGTTTCCAACTTACCCCACATAGTCATTAAAACAATTGAGGGGAAACAGACATCCCTTTTCCAACAGAGCCTTCTAGGAAGCATCAAGAAAGTTCAGTAGATGAGACTCAAAAATTGCCTTTCTTATCCACTAATGATTTAAAAACCCAACAAACCCACTCAACAGTGAAATCAGCAAGAGATATCTTATTTGTCATGAAGACCAGCAGCTTCCCCCACCTATGTATAGTATTCTACAAGGCCGAGAAATAAGTACTCTAAATCCAATGCTGCTAAGATTGATATACACAGAAGCTAAGAAAAAAAAATGTCCATATTCCATTCCTGAAATCCCAGCTTCACATTTTCCTGTATTTTATGTGATGTTTTATCTGAAGTTTGAACTGTTCTTTGATAGCTATGCTGAAACACACCATTCCTTTTGCATATACCTCTGTGACTGTCTTTCTGCCTTCCCACCATCCAGATCATGAATTTTATAAGCCACAAGGCATTTCAGCAGCTTGACATGAAGGTTTATTTTCAGAGCACACTTAGGGCTGTTACAGGTATGATTCATTCCACTGTTCAGCTAGGAAGCTGAAACTGGCTTTGCTATTAACTTTGATTTATTCTCTTCCAACTAATAAAAAGCAGAACAGGATTCCCTCCCCCTCCTTTTTTAATAAAGGGCTACATCCCAGGCATTGTTTTAAGCCCCAAGGAGTTAAAGGAATGAGCAGAGGAAAAAAGATCTCTGCTCTTGAAATTACTTTTAGCATACAGCACTGTTGCAATTACAGCATGCAGTTACTGCACTAGAAGGCACTAATTCCGGTGCCATATGGCTTCATAACCTCATTACACTGATCTGCTTAAAGTGATTTCCTAACTGATATGCAAAACATTTTTTTGTTACCTTCAGCAGTGGGAAGCAAGAACTCTGCCACTTACTCCTATGTGAGCTGCTGAAAGCAGGAGTGAGTATAGCGAAGATCAGAAGACAACCCTGGCAAAAGAACTTTTGTTGCCATCTCAAAGCTGTATAGACATCCAGGGCTAATTTAAAAAAAAAAAAAAACAAAAAACAAAAAAAAACCAAAAAAAAAACACCCACAGAGCAACAACAAAAAACCAACCAGTGCCATCACAGCTGGATTAGAGAAGCTGCCAGGAGATGGGTGGAGTCTTCATAGGCAAAGCAGTGGACAGGACTTGCTGCTGCACCTGCAGGGTTTATTTTATCTAGCTCTCTTGACCTCTGCAGCGAAGTGCACATCAGCAAGAACAGAAGGCATTTGTGACCTGCTAGGCATCTGCTTAGCAAGGCCAACAAACAGATTCCCAGAGTTACCATCTGTAACTGGCAAAGGGGTCATTAGCACCTAGATCTTGGTTTTAGGCTTGGATGCAAAGTTATTCCAGTCTTGATCAAGAAAATGCCTAAGGACTCAAGTGATGCTAAGAGCCTCTCTATGCAACACATACTCAAAACATAGCTCTTGGCTTACAGTCAGGGGAATAAAATGAAAGACAAGTAAATGCAAAAGGAACAGATGAGAGTGATACTGGGTAACCCAGAGAAGGTTGTGATCCATGAAACTGGGTGTGTCAGGCCAATCTTCTCCCACGCTCCTAAACATCGTAATCACCTTACCACCAGTGCAGCATGCAACTGAGAGGTGGATGCACAAGCATAGTCTTTGTGCCATTGCCCTCCAGCAGCAGCATGACTGCTGGAGAAGAAAATCTTTAGACATTAAGTAAGAATGGAACATGTTTTCCTCCTCTCTGTACTCTGCCACTGACACACAGAGTCACCTCCAGTGTGATGATAACCCTGATTCTTGCTAGCATCCAAGGTACTGCACTGTTCCTCTTTCTCTCCCTGCAACCAACCACTGGAGCACTGGTAGTGCAGAACAGCTGCTGGATCAATGCAGCCAAGACCACCAGGACAGCTTCTATCCCTCAGGAGCAGCTGTGCACACTCCCTGACAGAAGCAGCTTTTTTTTTTTTTTTTTAAATTCATAACTTAAAGCAGATAAAGGAGAACCAGAAAGGCACAGGGATAAAAATAGGATCTGTAAGAATCACAAAGGCTGTTGATGCTCAGGGCTTTTGGACACATGCCAAATGTTAGCTGAACAGGAAGAAACAGCTTCTCACATTACAAAATACAGTAAAGGCATTTCCAATGTTTTACTGCCATCTCTTAAACGCCCATTATCAGTTACTACTTTAGGGACTTTTTTTTTTTCCCCATTTTGCATGTCTGTGCGCTGAGGTTCACTGAGTTACTCTGAGAAGTCCACAAGGAAAAAGGAGCTCCTATCTAGACTTTTCTGAACTCAACGCTAAGGCTTTGACAGATTGGGCTCTCTCAGGTAGCAGATACACACCAATATGCTTCTTTCACATCCCCTAGGGTAAGGCTTGCATCCTTCTAGGTAACTGAGATTAAAATCAGTCAAAGTTACTCCCTCTGGCCTGGCAATGTGAAGTACACACTCTTATTTTTTCCCAGAACAGGACTGCCATCAGAAACCAGAGGTCTGTCCTGAAGGACCAGCCCACAAGGTAGTTTCTCAGTGCTGGGCACCAGCAAATGAGAGGCTGCAGCACCCTCCTTTGTGTGCACCCACAAGTGGAATCATACAGGGCAGCTGGACAGTTGCACACACCTACACCCAGGCAGTAGGAGTTTGTCCTGCTCAGTGTCTGATGCTGCAGAGCTGTTACTTCCTCACATCCACCCACAGCCTAAACACCTGAGCTGTTCCTAGTTTATTCTCCCCAGTTTTGTCTCTAAGCCATCAGCTATAATGGGTTCAAGGTTCTGGAAAGACACAGTCTACAGGGTGATTTCCGAAGTTACACCAAAGCCTGGTGTGTAGCAGAAAAATAGAGATGGATAACCTGCTTGCATGTGCATCAGCGTACATCATGTACACACTCTCCCCACACAGAGCACCACATCAAGCAGCGGAGCACAGCAAGGCCAAGATGTTGCCTCACCACACACAACCACGCTCCCAGCCCTCTTCCTCTCCTCCCCAACCAGCACGATTACTCGTTTTCATCACCCTACTCTGTCTTGATTCTGTAATGTCTTATAGTAGGGTAAATTAATGATCAGCTCTCTGACAACCTATTTTCACAAGATTTACAGGAAACCAAGAGTTTTGATACTTTGTCAAAACCAAACAAGAGCTGCGAAAACAATATGGAAAAGGGCCAGCTGGGATAGACAAAGTGTGAGCGTAAAAGCCTCATTTCCTTTCATAGCAAGCCTAAAATTATCCAGGGAACATATATATTAACAGGCAAGCATGTCCACACAGTGAAAAAAAGATGTCTGTAAGTCAGGTTCAGGTGCAGAAACAGTATAGAGCTGCATTTGAGATAACTTCTACAAGAGGCAGTCAAGGGTTTCTCTGCAACATTGCACTAATCCACAAAGACGTTCCCTGTCAACTCAAGTGTCCTGCTATCAAGACATGCAGCATTCGTATGCTGGGATGTGCTAAACACTATACACACAAGGATAGACCTTCAGCCAACATGAAGTAAGAATGGTGCTTTGCTTTCAACAGCACTGTGGACTTCAATGGTGTAAAGCTGAGTGGTGCAGTGTTCTGACAAGACAAGAAATTGCTCTTTAGTCTGCCAGGAAACTGTACTGCAAATGCATTCTGTTGACCGACACAGATTAACTCAATAAAATATCTAAACCCCACGTCCATTTATGGACCTCAGTGCCAATATGCATAAGTCCACTTCATAGAATATAGCATTAAATAATGCTTTGTACCTCTCCAGTGGTTCTCAGCTGTGCACTTTGGCACCACAGAGAGATTGTTACTCACACGAGAGAATTTCCCATTTAACTGCCAATAAAAAGATACAGTTTAAGAATAATTTTGTTTGTTTGTTTTATTTGAGTATGCACCTGAGAACCGTTTGAAGAAGGCTGGGGAGGGAGAGCAGGAATTATTTAATCTGAAGATTTGTCCCACAAAAGCCAAAATCTGGGGAAGGATGTCCTAAAAGCAGATATCCATATACCTCCCACTCGCTTGAGAGCCCTTCAAGTTGGTTTATACTGAGGGCAATCTTTAAATGCAAAGATGTTCTACTTAAAGAAGCAACAGCAAAATAGTTTGAAAGCAGCTAGAAACAATAGGTTCACAGTTAGAACTATTCTGTTGTCAAGAATGAAACCATGTCAGATTTAACATATGAGACTGCTGACATGACCTCAAAGTGGACAGGGGCATACAGATCAAGGGGCACACCATCCTCCTAATTGCTCCCAAATGTCTACACTGGACTTTGGATTCTCTGAGGTACCAAAGACCCATGCTTGCACTGGTACCACCTGGAGTTAGAGGTATTAAGTCCTCGTTTCAAAGACTCATAGCAACACTGATGTAGATCAGCATGATCTCTCGTGGACCTGCGAATCAGAAATATCTGCCAGCACCGTCTCAGTAGCAGAGCACCCTTTTCAGTCAGCTGTACTTAGAGCATGGCTCCAAAGATACTAACAGAGGCACGCTGCATATGGGCAGCAAAGAAGGTTGAACCATGCATTATCAGTACATATGCACCATTAAATAAGTATATTTGAGTAGGTAACACATCTGCTGGAGTCTGCATTCATCTAAGAGGGATTCCAGCTCCCAGTGCATCTGCTGCTGCAACAATGCAGACAGTTGGCAGGGATCTCTCTTACTATAAGGACTTTTGTGCCATCTGACCCCACACTCTGGCAGAGAGCAACACCACAGACAAACTTCAAGCACCATCCTGCTTACCTAGCTAGTGCTTCTAGAGAGCATAGAAAGCCAGCTGTAGCACCCAGAAGAATGTATTAGAGCTATCCTCCATCCAACCTATCACTCAAATTAATTCTCAAGTGATATAAAGACATTCAGAGTTAACAACCTCTTCTCTTCCTTCTCAAACGCTACTTCCTCTTAAGATGCTATAGCATCAGAACAGTCTCTACTTTTCCTTTCACCTCCTGTAGCCCTGAAGGCTCTGGGAGCTCTAGGTTAATAACTGACTCTACAAGATTACTATCTACAGTCCCCCTGACTGAAAGAGAATCTAATTGTTTCATGTGACATTAAATAAACCATAATTGTTGCTTGGCTCCCGAGGCTCTGGAATGTCCATGGGATCTCTTACAAATAATTATACTTGTTTCTTTCTTAAGTCTCTGAGTCATGTGAGCTGATAACATTGGACTCAAAGCTGGTCTCTGGCTTACCCATAAAACACATGAATTTCCAGCTACCCACCTGGCCTCCAGATGTCCCATGTATCCTTCCAGATTCCTAACAGCCCTTAATCCTCCCATACACCCTTACAGCTTCCCACATAGCACACACCCTTTAGGTCTCCATGCAGCCTACAAGCTTCAGTCCTCAGATCAGACTTCCACACAACCTTTAGGTCACCCATGCTGCTTTCCAACCTCACCTTCCATGCATTGTACAGGCTTCCAGTCTCTTTTCTATATTTCTTTCTACACCTAACAATCTACCTTCTTGTTTCATTTCTTCCAGCTAGTACCTCTTTCACAGCTCCTTTGGAATAGGCCCTGTAGCCGTTCTCCTTGCCACTATTAGTGACAACACCTGCTCCCAATTAGTACCTGTTTCCTGGTGGGGAAATAACAGTTTCATCCCCTCTTTAACCCTTTCTTTGCTGCTCCTTTGTGGCATAAATTCACATAATTCTACACCATATTTTCCCATGTGTCTTTTGTTTTAAGTATACTTGGTTCATGAATAGCAATCAACTGTACAAAAAAATAAAGCAATATATCCTGTCAGAAGCATTATAAGAACCCATCAATGAGCTTTAAAATCTTTTAAAAGCTTTAAAATCAAAAATCTTTTAAAAGCTTTAAAAGTACAAATAATGAAGCATAAGGAAAAAAGCCTTCATCTGGGAACTGAATTCCAAGGCATTAATGCAATTTGTCTAAGATCAATTACAATTACTGCAGTAAAGCTGGAAGATAAATGGGGACATACCCAGAAATGTCCCTTTCTTGGCTGCAGCTTTGAACATGGCACACAGAGTGTTTCTCAACTTTATTTTATATCATTTGTAGATATTCTCATCTTTTCAACACTGTGCTTTAAAATAGTCTGTTGCTCATTAAGGTTTTGCAGTTCTGTCAGGCTAATTACTACTACATACACTTTCAGAGGCAGCGGGTCTTATAGTGAAGGCTGATGAACTGAAACTACTAAGAATGAGCTAATTGGTTGAAATAAAAATAAAATACTAACATGGAGTTTTAAAATCAGGCTCGGTGACTGATCCCAAATATCAGCACTGGTATGGGACATGGCAAATATTTTAGATCAGGTGGGCTGTACTAAGAAAATATTTTGCATTTGGCAGCAGCATGTAGTCAGGGTCCTGAATGCACGAATCAGCCTTAACTGCCAGAGCATTCTCACCTGAGGCCCCCACCAACACACCCTCCACCCAGTGCTCCAGATACTCCATTTGAAGAGGACCCTCAGTCCCTCTTCTCCTTATGCTGTGGGTAATACTGTTTTTGGCTGTTTTCTTGGCTGTTCCTGACCTGTGGTTTAGACTTGTTAGGTTAACTTAGACCTGATATATCGTTTGAATCTGTCACCATCTTTGCTTAGGTATTGGGGGACTGTTCTCTGGGGGGTGAGGGCGATCGTACTAATGCCAGCCTTGTTTTCCTGTAAGGTATGTTCCTAGCCTTTGTATTTCCATGCAGGTGTTTAAGACTTTTAGTAACTTTTACAGTGTTCAATTCAGTTATCAAAATCACAACAGATTCTCACATTTGCTGAAAGGGAAGCTGCCATAAGATTAGGCTCTTTCTTATATTTTCCAGAGATTAAAAGGAAAGGATGTGCTTATACCTAAATAGGAAAATGGCTTTTATGTAAAAATTTGAGTATGGTTCCTAAAGAGATCAAGAATTACACAGTCAAATGATGTCCTTCTATTATATATCCTAGTTTAGATGAAGAGCTTAAATAGAGAACTTGTGTATCCAAATTTTCAAAAGTTCAGCACCCATCTCACAGGCTATTTATCTCTGGAGACTATGCCTCTCTTTGAATTTATGCTGTCTGGGTAGCTTGCAGTTGGATGCTATCATAGCATGAACAGGGAGATGGCCTTGCTCCTGTGTGCTTTATGCAGAGAAATGGTCGCACCCTCTTGTGCCCTCTGGTGGCTCCTCATCAGAAGATGCAGTGGTGGTGACCACCTGAATCTAGATGGATGGGGCTTTATAGCTTGAGAGAGTGAGACTCCTCTGAGAAAGGAAGATAAATGGTTTGACCCTATGCTTGAGGGACTTTGACGGTAGAAATTGTAGTGCAAAATGGCACTGACGTGCTCTCTGCTGTCCTCTCCCCTGCGGTGGACAAGGCTGTTCCAGTACAGCTGCCTTTCTGAGACCAACAGACACAAGGCCCCCTTCTCCAGGCAGCAGCCCTGCTCTGGTATCCTGCTGGACAGAGGAGGATGCAGGGGATGACTGCTTGTGTTTCATCTTGCCACCTTCCCATGGCTGTGATACCTGATACCAGCTTTAAAAGAATATACGGCTCCCCTAATTGGAGCAACATAGCTAAGTTTTTTAATACTTGGAATACTTTACAAATAAGATAGTCCTAGAACTTGCTATATGTGATTAGATAGAAGGGAGTCTGGAGACGCTGTATCCTTGAGTAGAATAAATAAGGGAAATGTACTAGAATAAGCTACTTCAGTATCAGTAGGAATTGCGTAACCAAGCCAAAAATGAACTGAGCATGCCCAGAGACTGAGTTCATCCAGCAGACACGGAGAGAAAGACTATCGACGACCACCAGAGGACCCTGGAAGACCATGTGAATGTGTATGTGTTAAGGACATTTGCATATGTTAATGAATTCCAACAATAGGATGAATATGGTAGTTATTTCCTAGAAAATTAATGAATACTTATATTTGGGCTGTATATAACCCCTGTAGTAGAGCAACTCGGCACACACACTAGGTGGAGTGATCCCCTGTGTGTCCGGCGCTGCAATAAAGACTGCCTGCTTTCTAAAACTACAAACTGAGTTTTAGAGCGTTCTTATATTTGCTGATTTACAGTATCAGCTGGACTGGGAAACTCTGCATGGTGGTGGCACCCCAACTCTGAAGGGGAGAGTGGGACAGGCAGAGTGTGGCCTGCACAGAGCTGCTATTACAGATACTGAGGTGGAATGGGCACAGAATATCACTGACAAACTCCTCTTTGCTTTTGTTCAAACAATATTGCTCTTCAAAGTACATTTAGCTGCTAGCTTTCTTTTCCTGTTCAAGATACAACTGTGCACAAGGCTCTGCTGTATAGCCAGAGTGTAATTCAACACGATCCAAAATGACAATTGTACATTGTTGAAAATGCATTCTCCCCTACCTGAAAACAAAGCCAGAAAGCAGGATTTTTATGAGCTACAAAAAAAGGACCAAAAAGTCTACCTCAAACTGCACTGTGACTTTGAAGTCTGCTGTGAAGCCTCTCCTGGCTTCCCCAGTGTGGAAAGGGAAAAGATACTAGACATGGATAACAGTGCAAATATCTGAGACAGGTGAAATGGTGAGAGTAGCTGTGAATCTGTCTTTTAAAAAATTAGGAATTTTGTTTTCACAAAATAAGCTGATCACCACAACAAGAATTAATCAGATTTTCCCAGCACCATTCCTGTGCCAACTACTGGCATGTAATTGCTGGGAGCTTTCTGATTACAACTCAGGGTCATACTAAGGGCATAGCTATTTCTGTTTGAAATAACCTTTCCTCTGAATATTGCAAGATCAATAGTATGGCTCCTATGTATGTCATCAGCTTTGGCTTTTACGCTGCAAGCACCAATATTGATCACTTCAGAAATTAAGCCTTATCTTCAGAGACCTCTGAACCAAAGTGTGATGGGTAACAGTGAACTTTGGACCCAAAAGGGGGAAATATTTATAGTCATCCTTTGTTAGTCAAAGAATTACTGATCGATAACAAGAGGCAAGCTCCCTGATAGTAATTCTAGCCACAGCAATTATATTAGAATATGAACTCCATTCAAGAAAAAAATGCATCTGAAGTGTTAAGGTTGTAACACATATAATCAACAGACAACATATCCAAACTTCACACATCCAAATCATCTTGTTTCTATTTATCATTCTTACTAGAGCAGCACGTTTGCTGCAGTTCTTTCCCCCAGTACCTGTCAGTCAGCACTTGGACATCCTCATAAAGTTCTAACTAAACCACAGATATTGCAATAATAATAATAATTGGAGATGCCAGTAACTGTGGGCTATTCCTCAACATATGTATAGTTAAAATATGGCTGCTACCTTAAAGGCCTCAGAATTCAAAGGCAACAATCACTCTCCTGAAATACTGAAAGATACCATCTCTGGTTTTAGATTTTTCACCTCTCCACGTTCCAGGTATCTTGAAGTGGTTCTCCAGTGTTAACTAGGAGTAACTCTCACAAAATCTCTCGAGCTCAAGGCATGTATTGAACGAGGAGAGTCAGATCCTGTCAGCAGTTGTTGCCAGGCGGACCAAAATGCTGTATATTAGCATTGTTTGCCTTGTTTTTATGTCTTGGAACAGCAGATAACTGTTTTGTATCCAGGGCGAGCTGTAGAGAATTCATTGCCCAAGGGAAACTGGAAATCATACGGCTCACAGTCAAGCACAGAAAGCAATAGCTAAATGGTTTGCAGCCCCTCGTATCTTGTTGCCCTAGGCAACAGTGCACTGCAGAATTGGCAGATCCAGCCTTTCACAAATGAAGTCTGTAACATATGGTGTTAATATATGGATTGATACTATGAAAGCCCTACTGTAGTACCATTGGGGTGCTCCCATATTGGATGACACAGGTGGGTGCATGAACAGTCTCAGGATAAGAGCTGCTGGTTTCCATCCAAGATTTTTGAGACACAAATGGAGGTAGCTGAAAGCACAGATTATAGTCTATGCTCACAGATGTGGGGCATCGGACTCAAGATCCTCTCGGCTTGGCTTCCCTTGAGCTCTTACAGGAACCGACCCAAGATCCCCAAATGAACTTCAGGGCAATTCTGATAGGTCGTAAGTCTCAGTTCCCAAGGCAGTGCCTGCACTGTGCTGCCTCTGAAATCTGTTTGCAGCAGGGACTATGGCTGGGTCAGCTACAGCTGAGTACACTCAGACAAAAACGTCTGGTCCCGCAGAGCGCTGAGTGCCAGCAGTTCCCCATTTATTTGCACAGAAATAAAGAGCTTGTTGCACCCTTCTAGATCAGAGCCACTCTGTTGTAATATTGATGAGAGATCATTTCCCATCACCTTGTTGCAATGTTTCAAAGGATTTTGGCTTCTGCAGCAATGTAACCTTTACTCCTATGCTTGAGTAATACAGGTCAGGAATCCGTGACTTTTAAAATCAAAAGCTGGACTAACATCCCAAAAAGGATCTTTGTATCTCTGTTTAAGCTTCCAGAGAGTCACTTTGCATTCAATGTAATAGTCCTGTGCTTACTGCAACAGAGTCCTCAGAGAACTCTCTCTCTGTTGCATTCGTGTAGCTCCGGAATCAGGGAAGCTCTGCCAATGGGAGGGAGGGCTGGGCTGGCTGCCTTGAGGTGCCAAACAAGCCCCTGTGTCCTCAAATCAGGAGGGCACTAGATGGTAACACCTTATACCGGAGTCAAACCATGGGTGCAATCCATCTTTGAAGCAGGCAGGGTAACGGTGTTGAAGTGAGTTGCAGTGCATTTCTGAGAAGGCATGGAGAATGTGCTTTGGCTGTGCTTGTTCAGCTCTTGACTGCCTTAAGGATTCAGGACTCCGATTTCATGACAGCAGTGATTTTGGAACAATGCATTTTCAAGAACACCAAATACAATGCACAGCAGCTGCAAAGCTGTTTCTGAGGTATTGTGTGCATGTTGTTCTGGTAAACAAAACAGACAATCATTTCATGACAGCATGGATTTTTGATCCTGGTAGCCTCTTTCCTTTGGCCATATTGTCTGGGATATTGTTCTGTACTGTCAGGTCCCTCCAGTGGCTGGAAAAGATGGAGACAGAACACAGCAGCTTTGTAAACTAAATCCTAGGGTCCACTGCAGCTGGGGATTGTCTGTCTCAGCGCAGTGCTTCATTCCTTACTACACTGCAAAGAATATTTTAATAGAAAACCGGAGAAAGGACTATTCATTAATGCTGAAGTATTTGCAAGCCTCTGCTGAAAAGACATCAGCCTTCTGTAATGCTACACTGCAAATGACAAGAAGTGTGTGGGTACAAGTGTAATGTATTTCACCCTTGAATAAATCTTGTTGCTTCAAACTTATGCCAGCCTGAGTTCACATGCTGGACATGGCTGTCTTCCAGTACACGAGCTCAGTCATTCCTCAGAGGTGGTTATGTCTTTGGACTTACAGATGTTATCTATGTTGTGCTTACATGACAGTGGAGCTTCAGGATACTGTGATCTCAACCTGGTTGTCCCCTCCACATCTGTCCCTACGCCAAAGTAGAGCCTGCTATCCTTTCTTCCACTAAACTCACAAGCTTTTCTTTACAGTGTTTCTGCTCTCAGAGCAGTACCTCCCTCCATGCCATGATTTACAGATCACTTTAGGTACTCACAAGTGATGTTTTTCCATATATGCACGTAAGAGTTGGCTGTTTCTTCACCCTGTTTCCCTCATTCCTCAGTTTCAATTCTGGCCATGCCTGCTACACTGGTTAGAGTGAGTCATGAAAGCTGACTGACTAATATTGAACCATGTGCTATGTTATCCCTTTCACATCGTTCTCTAGCATTTTATCATGTGAACAGGAGCAGGCAGCTCTCAAGAGAACTCAGATTTCTCCCAGTCACTGAACCACTGACCACCTAGGGAAATCCGGATGTTAGCGTGCTGAACTCTAAAGTGAGGTACAAGAAGCTCAGTCAGTGGGCTACAACACATCAGCATTTACACAAAGAATTTGTGGTTTATCTTTTCCCAAACACTTGAACACAAGCCCAGCACCAAAAACCAAGAGAAAATATACAAAAAGGGCTAGTATCAGGTACCAGGCACTGCTGTCGAAATTATTTTAGCAGTCATCCAAGCCTTATCCAGAGAGATTCATCCCAGATTGAATGCTGAGTCATTCCTCAGGGGCTAAGAGAGGCATCAAACACGGTGCAGAAGAAGGGAGAAAGGAATAACGACAATTAAATTGTTTAGCTTATTCTCTGTTCACTGAGATGGCCTGGTACTGCAAGTACCTTCCCAAGTGCGGAACCTGTTTCCCCTAGGGAGATGTCCTCTCAGGGGATCTCTACGATTCAGACACCATATGGAAGGTGAGAAAAGGAATTAAATAAAAGATGAGTCAGGAGGTGGGAAAAGGCCCCTATATTTAACAAGCTGCCAGGAATTGTGATAGATGTCACTTTAGTCTAATTTCCACCGAGGCCATCTGAGCTTCCCTCTGCCACAGAGATGGGAAAACACAAGGCCTCCTCCCTACCTCCTTTTGGCCCTATTTGGTTTTTAATCTTGGGACTTAGTGCAGAATGGTTGCAGCTGCCTACCACGTTAGCAAGTAATGACTTCTGTCAGCACCAGCAGCTTTCATGGTGCCTGATCCAGAGACCTCACACAGGAGGAAAACTCCTATATTTGCTTTCTCCCGGAAAGCCGACCCTGCCTCCTCCTTCCAAGTAGCCCTGGGCTTCCTCTGGGGTGTTTAAGAGGAGAGGAGGAAGTGCCACAGTCTGACTAGCTCATTGAATGATGCTGCAAGAAGTCATTTTTCCCTTGCTTTTGACCTAACTACCTAATTCTTCCTTTTTAAAAAATTATTATTTAATAACCAACCTCCCTCCCCACCGCTCCTCCCTCAAAAAAAACATACAACCCAAACCCCCAGAAAACCACCACACAGCATTTGCAAATGCCTGCTCCGGAAGTTGGTAGTTCCTCTTTTGTGCTATATTAAAACCATCTGAAATACAGTCCTGAGACAGAGGCGGGTTCAGGAAAGCCATGAGAAGAGCTGACTCCAATAGCAGATATATAGACTGGCTTGCAATCGAAACATGCATCTTAGAATAATTCATTGGAGTCACAACTACTTTCCAGGCACCAACAGATAAACTACAGAGTCCAGCAGAGCTTTCTAAGAACAGCCAGGACCCAGTGCCCAGCATGCATACCTGTGGAAGGGACCATGGGTGCCACCAGTACTAACAGCAGAACTTGGATCCCGCTGCCTGACTTTAATAATTTCCTCGCATGTCAAACACTCCTCCATGCATTCATTCCAAGAAACAAACACCTACAAGCTGTTACTGAGGTAGGCTGGAAAGTAAAGGACAGAGGGAGACTGCTGTAGCATTAGATACAACAGCAGCAATTTGGAGGCTTTTGAAACAGTGACCTGCAGATTGACAGAATGAATCACACCTCAGTTCCATCCAGCCTAGTACCCTGTCTCCAAGGGTTGTCATCACAAAATGCGTAAGTAGAAAGTGTGAAAACCCTGCAGCAAGCAGATGGTGGATGGTAACTACCCCTATTCCCTTTTAACTACTCCTATTCCCTTTTCTCCCCAAGATACTAGTCTCTCACTGGCTTCAGAATGATAGCTCAGGGTTTAACAGCCAGTTTTGGGGAGGATATCAATAAATGAGAAAATAGCTAGGGCCGTAAGCAGCCTTTCAGTTCCGTGGGGCTCTGCATGGCTCTGCTTACTGCATGCTGCTGTAAGACAAATGATTAATGGTAACACACCTGAATATTGGGGGATTTTTCTAACTTTCTCTTGAATTCTGGTAAGGATGGTGGAGCGAGGGTCACATCCCATATGAAAAAGTATTCAGCTAAAGTAAAGATGTAATGGAAAAGAGAAACACCTCCGAGCTGTTCTTTCCTGAAACAGAAGCAGCCTTAGTACATGCTACTGTTTCTACCAGTTCTTAGTCACCTCTGTCTCCCTAAACACAAGGCCAAACTATCCCATAAATATTTTGCCTTGAGGCAAAGACAAACTAGTGTTTTGGATCCAAAACTCATAACAATTTCTTATGTTCTTTGTTTCTGATCATGCCACAACAAACCAGGTTAGAATGTGGGCTTGATGCTACTTGTAATATTCTATGTTTTGGAGAGTGCACTAGACACATCTGCACATTTTTCATGGATTTCTGTGGAAGCTTGGTTTCTGCTTTTTATAGGCATAAACTTTTCAACATTAGCAAAACACTTCTAAACTATTAAGCAGTTCCCGGTGAAACAGCTGCACAGAATAAGCCACACAGAATGGGATAAAATTAATAATGGCTACCTAGGAACAAAAATGAAAACAAGTAGCTTTTTTAAGCTGTGAAACTAAAAAATATAAATTGTTATTACTGCTCCTCTCCCCTGTTCCACTTTCCCATGTGAATTCTCTGAGGTCTAACAGAATGAGCTTATTAGCCGTTTCTTCACTAATTGCATCTTTCTCTTCTCTTCAGTTACTATTTTCATACTTTCCATGAACTTATTATTTTATGACCTTCGTCACTTCATCAGATTTGGTAAAAATTGGCCAACAGTTCAAAAGCTTTATTGGGGTACAGAGAAAGATGCCAATAACATGATCACAGAAGGTCTATTTTTTAATAGAATTAGGTTAATTACAGAAGGAACTCCAAACTACCACTTCTTGTCAGCATGAGATCCCAAGAAAATTTAACAATATTCTATTGTCCTGTTTCACCGGGAATGCAGTGATAGATGCACATTCCACACTTGTATCTTACTTTTGTGTAAGGAAACCTGGTGTGCTGTGGTCAGTGGAAAAGACCAGTCACCCCTAGCCGCCCATCAGAAAACTGAAAATAGGACAGAGCTGTATAATCAGTGGTTTGAAAAGAGTTCCTGAAACACAGGAATGCTCTAAAACAAAGGGAAGAATTTTCTGTTGCAGGCAGGGAAATTTCCATTGCCTTGATTTAATCATTTGCATAGAAGTAGCAGAAGGCCTATTTCATATGGTTCCTTGAAAGCTAATTTCTTAAAAAAACTCTTCTGAGTGTCCTTGCTGTACTCTGACACAGAGCAGAAACATTGCAATTGTCTATCCAGCTTTGACATATTGGATTATTTGTGGCTTTGCAGCATAAAAAAAATTTCTGTGACTTGTGATGCTAAGCCATTGGCCTCAGACAAGTGCCAACTCAGGTTATTCCATTCTGCTGACCTAAACTGCTCTCACACGGTCAAGTGGATGCAGTATCATCCTTCACTTCCCGTCCCAAATTGTAGCACAGCTGCTCTTCACATACACAGATACTTTACACTGCTCCTCAGAGCTGATAGTTAAGCCAAGAGTGGTAGGAATTGACCCACCATGGTTAATGGATAGGAATTTTAAGCAATCGTGTAAGTCCTGAGGTGTCCATCCTAAACCAAGTTCTGCCACTGACTTTCCTTTTGATCTCCATCAAGTTGCTTAAATTCTTTTTTCTATTCATAAAGTGGGAGACTGGGCAAATAGGAGTGTGTAAAACCAGATGAAGCTGACATGAATGTATGGGGTTTTTATTGTATATATCATTTGTGCAATGTACTGCTTTCTGCAATTTTACACCAGTGCCTCCCCTACCAGGGACGCTGACAGACAGCTCATCTGGATCTACTTGTCATTTGAAGATGTGAGGAGCTCTTACAACTTAATTGGAAGTTAAGGGGAGCCTCTAAGAAAACCTTGCCTCTAACGTGCTGTGGAACACTGTACTGGTAATAGAGAGGAGCCAAGCTCGCTGTTTCCTTTTGAGACAGCTGACATCGGTTCTAGCAGCTCCACCTTATTACAAATTAATTTTAAGAATAAAAATCTGTGGAAAATGGGGCACTGGGTGGAGGTGCTTCTGTGCGTAACTGTGCCCAGAACATTGCCCACACATAGCAAAGCTGGCATCAGACTTCTGGGAACCAACTGCCAAGTGTGGGTGGGTAGCAAGTGCACAAAAGCATATTCTGGTGGGCTTCACAAGCTAGAAGAGCCACACCATTCCCACATGTAAACAATCCTGCTGTCAGCACCAGGCCTGTCACCCAGCACAACTTCTTCCCTCCTCATGACAGAAAAGCTGCCACCTGCCCACCTACCCAAAGGACGCACTTTTTGCAAGAGAGATGCGTGTTTCCCCAACACCGCCCAACAATCAAGTTTAATGAAAGTAGGTTAAATTAAAAAAAGAATCTTGATGCAGTTTTGGTAACAAGATTGGATAACATTTGTGCTACATCTTGGATAGCAAGCAGAAAGCCTGCTAACATTCACAAACTATTCCTGTTCTAGACACCTGTGGTGGCCCTATTACCTGACCCACACCAGGGCAATCAGGAATAATCCGAGGGGCTGAGGGAGCACAGCGCTATTTAAGAGATCTTATTTGGTCCTCTATTGTTTGACACTGTGTAAAGGTGTGCTACAGGACAGGGTACATGGTACTAGGAAAGTACCAAGTTAAGATAGCTGCTGTGGAGGAGGTAGGTAACTTCAATGCTTTGATTTTAACCTGGCTGAAGCAGGTAACTATATGTATGAAGTCTGTAGCAGGATAAGAGGCATTTTTTAGAAGCACATGAACTGTCTAACACAACATGAGTCAGCTAACGAAGGATCAAACCCTCTGCCCAGGACAGATAAGTTGAGCTCCAGGCAATTACCTATGTTTGTGACACTCTTATTGACACATTAAAAATAAATTGGTGTGTCATCTACTTCACACAGACCAAAATGATCCACATAAAGGTTTTATTGCAAATATAAAGTTTTTTCCCTTTAATGCTCCCATAAAGTTCTCGTTTGGCTTTTTGCAAATCTTGTGGATAAGTTTCTTCCCTCCTGCTATTAAGCAAGCTGAGAGCTGTGGTCCCAACGAAGAGTTGGCTACATTCTAGACAGGTTGAATGGCATCCGTCCAAGTGGTTATATGAGGGTGAAAGATGCTGTAAAAATAGTACACACTATGAAGTATGTTCATGGTGAGGGATCCTCTCAGTTTACTAAGGATGAGAGCCCTTTCACTTGTTTGAGCCATAAAGATTCACACTGAACTTTCAAGACACCCTGCAGCTGCCCAGGAGTTACCATTGATTGAGCTAAGGCTACTCTTGTTACAAGGTGTGATTCATAAACATGGTGCATCATCAGTGGGTTTGGAAGAAATGTTCTTTCATCAGCCAATAACAAATTTTTTAATATTACTTGCTTCCATTTTTGTACAGCTGTTTATTCTAGTTAGATGATTTGATAAAAAATGAGTACTGTCTACAAAAAGGCAGGCAGACTCCACAAGTGGTGTCTGATTTCTAGGTCTTGAATGGCTGGGAGAATGGTGGGATTATCCTTCCCTGTTGCAAGCTGGGGAGCTAGGCTCTTGCCTCAGTGTGAAATGGAAAAAACCCACAATCTGTGACCATCATTCCTCTCCCTAGGACTGACATCCGGGAAACCAGTGAGACTCTATAGCCTCAACCACATGACCCAGAAACCTCTCTATTTGTAAGGGAACAGTAGAAAGATTCATTAACATCTTTCTAGCGTCCAGAATTATTTACTACATTGCTAAGTGATAACATAATGCTATGGTACCTCTAACAAATCCCTCCTGACATCAAGGAGTGTCCTCAGTATGGATGATGGGGACCTGTATTGAATCTAACAGAAAAAACAGGTGATGCACAAATCTCTTTGGCTCCACTGAAATACTATTCCTAAAAAAAAATTAAATGTGCCTCATATTGAATCCCAGATCTTCATCATAAAAATGTGAATTTATGTGACCTTTTGTCAATCTGAATTTGTACAATTGCAGAGCAACCTGTGTTGGCACCACTGGGTCGAAGAGGCTGATGCTGCAAGCTCTCCTGACAAGCATACCCTCTCTCCCACACAAGGCCCCGCTGAGGCTACCATGAGCACCAAGAGTGACCCCTGGAGAACATCTCGGAGAGATGGGACCTGGTCCTAAATATTTTATTCAGCTTAAATCTGCTTTTGTGCTGTTTCTTTAGGTAAGCTACAGATTGCATTTACTTTCTTAAACTTAGTATAGCTACTACAGCTAATATCAAACCCAAGAAGAATTTTGGTCTAAAATCTTAATTGTTTATTCTCCAGAAGACACACTTTGGTCACACCCTGTTTCAAATACAGATTGAGCAAAGTCTATGGCAAAGGCATTTCATTTCATCTTTGGCATTCACAATACACAATCCATTATAAACACCGACAGCTATAAAATTTGCTCCCATGCAATTTAGCTAAACATGTTCTCTTTACATGATGCAACACAGCTACAATCTGTTTTAACTCAATTGTATGTGGCAAAAAAGGGTCCCAAAGGCTTTTCTCAGTTGATATTTTACTCACCAGCATCTCTTACTGTCTTGCTAGTTTCAGATTATTTGGTTCCTTGTAGTTTGGTCACCTGTGCCAGCAAGTGGGTAGCCAACTTAGACCTACAAGGATGGCAGTGCATAGTATAGGGCCTCACCTGTATTCACTAGCATTTGAAGGTTAGCAAACAGTAAAATCAAGCCTGAAATGGAGAAGAGCTTTTGGGATCCTGTCCTAGCACCTTCCAGAACCCTTGAAACAGCAATGGCAATAAAAAAGACTATCTGAGAATAGGCTGCTATTCCAGTATCACAAGCAAACGCAAAGCACATTAGCACTGCTGTTGCTCTAGCATCCTTCCACTACCCCCTTTTCTCTACCACCTCCCTGCAAGAAGGACTGTGCTCGGGTATTTTACACAGATCAGTTCACAGGTAGGACACTCTCTGCTCATATTATTTCTGCTTTCCAGAGAACTGCACCCTTGAAAAACAAACCAAACCATCAATAAAAGGCTCCCTAATTGCCCAAAACCATGCATTCACAATCTGCTGATGGCTCCTATTTCATGCACAGGTGTGATATTGTCACACAAAGGCTTCCTGTCTGTACAGAGCATCAGCACCTTCTGGGGGAATAGAGCCCCCAAATCTGCACAAATGTAGTGAGGAGAAAAATAAAGACGTCTTACCCACATGGGTGATAACCGTAGTCAGTCTCTGGGTGAGCTCCTGATGTGACATCTCTTCTTCTTTTAACCAAAAAAGCATTTCACACAGGGAACTGCACAGCATCCAAAAATAAGATGCACCCAGAGTGGGAGGCTGCACACTCACTGCCTCGCTTGCACACAAAGCAAGGACCACTCCCACTGCACAGCCCTTCCAGCTCTCACATCTTTTTCTAGATGCTCACCTCTTCCAATTTGCTGCTGTCCATGCATGGACATAGAAAAGCTCCTTCCAAAAGGGGTTTTATCCCCCTTGCCAACAGGAAGGAAGCAGGGTGGGTGAACAAAAAAAGGAATAAGAAGCAGGCAAGTTGATTGCTTATGGCTTTTTTTCTCCCTTCTCCAGCGGATGAGGCAAAGGATAAAGAGACAAACCAGCAGGCAGATACCTTCCTCCAGGGACACTTTTGGATGGTGATGCTGTGAGTCAGGGAAAAATCCTGGAGGTAGGAATGGCATCGGGAGGAGTGGAGCTGGCAGGAGAGCTGTAACAGCAGCAGCTGCTCTGCAATGCTCTCTCTTCACCGGCATGCCTGGGAGTCGAGAACAACCTGCTGGCAGCCTCCTGCACTCCCCCTTGGCCCCTGGGGCCCAGATGCCTTGCAGGCTGTCCCCAAGTGGAACCCCTCAATGTCCCCAGAGACCCTCCTCCCACTCTCTCTAAAAGCCCTGACAAATGGGGCTGCTGTATTCATGGAGGGGGAGGGAGTCAGCGGGCTTTTTAGGGGTGTTGTGGCCAGAGGCTTTGTTTCCCTCCTGCATGGACAGGGTCCCTGGGATCCTGGTGTGACTGAGCCCACAGGACCCTCTCCAGCTGCACATGTACAAGAAGGGTGAATTAATTTGCCCTGGGTGCGAGACAGGTGTCACATGCAATCATGGCCACATGAGAGCTCAGCTATGCCCATGGGCAGGCAGGCACTGGTGGACATCGGTGGGCCAGAGCAGGTCTGCGGGGACCAGCTTCCCCTGGGTGCCAGGGACTCAGCTGAGCCTTGCACGGGTGCATGGTTGCCATAGGGCAACTGGCTGCTGAGCTATGGGAAATCTTCATCAACCCTCCCGGCTACACCCCAGCCAGGATCTGGGAAGAGGAAAAGTGAGGCAGGCAAGAAAGTGAGAAAGGGCAGGGCATGCCAGAGACTCGCATGTCTCTGTTCCCTTTTTGCACATCCTCCTTTGAAGTCTACCTGGAGCTCCACGCAAGATACTTCTGGAAACAGGGAACATTTATTACATATCTAAAAATGAAGAAATACAGAAGGGTGCAACTGCCTGCATGATCAGCTCTATTCCTGCAGAATGGATTCAGCTTTAATTCCAGATTTCCCTACCCATCCATAGGTTTGCTTGGGTCCAACTTTCCAGACATGCCAAAGAACACGACATCATGTATACACAAAGCTGGAGCTGTAAAATACCCCTGTGGACTCCTCAGATCTTACAAAACAATGAGTGCATCAGTCCTGACGTTGCAAAGGGTTTTATCTGCCTCTGCGATGGGAAGATCCTATAATCAGCTGGCTGACCTACAAGCCAGTCTGAGCATCTCTGCTGTTGTTCTTATTTTTGGTTGATTGACCAACTGCACTGAGCAGTTTCTTGCATACTTCTGTTGGGTTAGTTTAACAGCAAGCCTGCCTGAAAACCAATGAGGAGGATGACTTGAGAGCCACCCACCTGCCAACATGCTGGAATTAAAGCAAAAGCCATTTTTTTTCTGAGGTCCTCTTCTTACTGCCCATCTGGGCAGTAAAGTTCAAACTGTGAAGACCTTGACTAATATTAAAAGGATTGCCTCAACCAGGGAAGAGATGCCATCATCAGGGAAACAAAAGCATATGGAAAGCAGACTGCCACCCAGACATAATCTTTGGAGGGTTCTGAAAGATCTGGGGTGCTTTATTTTGTTTTTGGAAGGTCACAGATTGCAGGTAGGAACACAAGACTAAAAAAGTCATCCTGTTTTCAGACACTGAACAGATTTTCTTTCTTCTTTTTTTCTGCAGGGAGAGACACTGTATAATCCCATTCATAAATGAATTAAACTCTACTGAAAAGCAGCATAGATGGTTTGCTCTCACTACTCCTACAGCAAGGCTGCGCAAGAACATTAAGGATAGCTAAGAGCCTTTGTCTTATTTCTAGCTAGATTTATTGTGTTATTTTAAGACCATATGCTCTTACACCAACATTGTTATTCACATGCATATTTGCTATTTTAAGATCCTTTTCCTCTTATTATTTTTTCTTGCTATGTTAGTCTACTTTCCAGTTTTCCACTATATCTTCAATAACTTCGGAACCTTTTGGTCAACTGCAATCCAATGCAGGAGACAGAAATTAGTTCTTACAGGTTTGCTGAAAATTAACAATGTATAAAAAGCCTGAAAGGGGAAAGGATGCAGTGGGGACTAAATAATTATTCTGTGCCGCTCCCTGACCAGCTTATGCTGTGGGGTGGGTTACACAGGATTCAGCTGGAGTTGAAGGCACTGTGCTATGATGTGAGGTATAATGAACAAAATGGGGTTATGTTGGTGGGAAGTTTTAAGCTGCAGGATGCAGCCATGGGATAGCAAACTCCACTAGTTTTAGCAGTCACAGCATGATTTCTTTACACTGCCAAGATTCAGCGGTACCTGCACTAAAAAAAGGCTGCTGTTCATAGTGTGTATTGCCACAGGGACCCAACCAAGTCAGAAATACTGCAAAAGCACTGGTGATCCACAGTTCAAAACCCAAGTTGAGATGGGGAGAAACAGAAGCCTAGACTACAGGGATCTCTTGGAGACAGAGAGAAATGAAAGCTCTGTGCCTGTCACTTGGGGAATGACTCAAAGATACTGAAGCAACTTAGTCCATCACTGTGATGGTAACAATTTCCAGTGCTGCATATATTTGTGAAATTGAGCCAGCACTTTCACTACTACAAATACAGACTTCCCCTCTGAAGGATAAAATCACTTGCTGATATACATGTGTTAGAGGTCCAGAGGATGATGATTTACATTTTAGGCATGAGCCAGGGTCTCACCAGAAAGCAGAGCCAGGGCTGTACAAACACTGCGATTCCACTATTAAAATAGTGGCCAACAGGCATAAGAATTTCATTTCTCTATAGAGTGACAGCCTGACAAATCACCAGCCATTTATTAGATCCCAAATCAAAAAGCTGAGGCCAAAGAATTGTAAGCAATTTTAATAAACAGTAAATTGCACACTGCAAACAAAATATGTTTACAACATCCTGTGGCCTGGCCAGATAGAAGGGGAAATTTTCATGGCAAAAAAAAAAAAAAAAATTAATCTAATATTTCCTTCTTTTTCATCCTATGTGGCTATATGTCTCTTTCTTCTGTCACTAAAAACCACTCAGCCAACTGACATTGAAGGGCTATTAAAGATCAAAATTAGATCCATCCATGAAACTATCTTCTTTACTGTATTGGTTACCTCCATTTTCCCAGTCCTACATAACCCTTACAGGCTCACCCATCTCTTAGTTTTTCCAGCAAATCTCCTTCCAGAAAAAGTTCACAACCTTATGGTGTACAAAGTGCATCTAAAGACACTTTCATACCAGAAAAAAGGCAGGCTGATGGAATAACAGAAAATTTTAGAATCCTTTTCCCAATTTTCTTCTTCTGCAAATGAACTGCTTTGGTATCATACCTCTTCCTCCCTTAACTTTTGTCTATAGACTGTCTGATCACCATATCAAAGACTGGTGCTCTATTACTGGCTGGGAAGAACTGTAACACTGTTGGCACAATCAGGAAAGGTCACTGTCACCACTTCTGACTGGTTATGGCAGTACTTCAGATCTGCAATAAACTTCCATTAGTAGAAAAAACTGGTAAATGAGTCAGATACTTCTTTGATGCATACCTACAAAGAAGGCACACAGAGTGCTGTTTCCTTTCTGTAACATCAGTCCTATAGTAAAGGAAAATACCACTACATATTTCAAGTTTTCTTACTTTTGTTCTTTTTGGAACACTTCAGTCAACAGTGCTCTTGCTTAGCTTTTAAGAGTGTCACAGTGCTAGTGCTCCTCTGGCTGTCCTCAGCTTTCCACTGTCCTCTCAGTCAGCTCATGTGACAAATCTGGGCTTCTCTGCTGAAATGTGCATGTACGCTCTTTCTCCTCCACACAGCTCACCTGGCAATGCCTAGGTCTCAACCTTCATGCTTAGCCCCTCGGCTAAGCTTTGCAAAGCCTGACCTGCTTTGTCTCAGATGCTGTTTGAGCTACTTTACTTGAAAAGGAGCACAGCTGCTTCTAACATCAATTCTGAAGGAAAAGAGGCTGGTGAAGACACTAGTTTTAGCAAAGTCTGTGCTCCTTTCCCTTTCTTCCCCATCATAAACCTTTTTGTCACCATCATTTACATCAATCATTCACCATCTGTGCTCCTGACATAGGCTCTGGCAGCAGCCCATATGTGAGTAGGGCCATTAATATACCCTCAGGAAAGAGTGAATGAAGCAGGCCACCTGAAGAGGGAGTCCCTTTTCACTACTCACCTCTCAGATTGCAGCAGTCTGTAGTTCATGGACTTTCTGAGCTTAAGTTTACATTTGACTGATCACATTTAATACTCCATTTCTTCATGAATCTGTCTAGTTACTTTTCGAATCTATTTATAATTTTGACAGCCAGAAAGTTTGGTAGCAACATGATCTGCAACTTAAATAGGCATTTTGAGAAAAAACACATTTTTTGGTTTTAAATTTCAAGCCTGATAGTTCAATTTCAGGCCTCTGCTTCTTGCATCTTGAGAAGGAATGAATAATTCCCTATTCGCAGTATCCATCTTAGCCATGACTTTCCACACAGTGATGATATCCCTCAGTCACTCTTTCCTGAGCTGAGCCAAATGCTGTCCTACTTACTATCTCTTCATAATAATAATAAAAAAAAGCCAATTCATACCTTTCAACATTCGTGTCATCTTGCTTTGAACCTCTTGTTTATGCAGCTTGGACAATGAAAACTGCCAGTTTCAGTCTGCTCTGTGTCGCTTACATAATTCTGACAGAAGTCTTCCAATGCTGAAAGTTATTAATGCTTGCTGTTAAACTTTTAAGAAACCCAATATATACCTATTTCTATTGCATTCATTTCTTTCAACACATTCTAGCATCTTTCATCTTTTAAAACAAAGCCTGAATTTTGGACAAAGCTGTTGGACTGTGAGCATGTAATTTTCAGGGTCAGCTTACTTCCTAAACTCTATGTAGTTTATTTTAAGGAAGACACTTGTCCACTTTCAGTGTCATAAAGAGACCAAAGCTCATCTCCCAGGAAGTGTTAACATCAACTGGCTGAAGGTCTAGATTGATGGATGCATGGGCAGCTCCCCATGGCAGAAGGCAGAGTAACTTATAAAGACAAATGTCCTCACTGTAATCAATTCTTCTGCCCTGCTACTGTCCCTAACCCCAACATGTTGGTTTTCTGCCAGATGAACTCTTGAACCCTCATTCCATCGTTGTGCACCTGCAAGTGCTGGCACAGAAGATTGGGAAGGAAGGGGACCAGGCCTCCTATTTAGATCAACTCAAGCTGACAAAAAAACTGCCCTGCAACTAAAAGATGCAGTCTGCACCTCCCTACCCACCCCACCATACGCTCCCACTTCTACCTCCTGTTTGCTATAGTAGTAGTGCAATGTAATGGATCGTTTCACTCAGCCGGTTGATCTACTTGTACCAGCTGTGAAACTAGACCTGAGGTACTTGGAAAATACTAGGGTTCAAGCGTGACTGGAGGACCTGGCTACGATGAGAATGAAGAACGTTGCCTTCAGTCAGTGTCAGTTATGAGGCATCTGCCACTGGGGCACTAAGGTTTTTAAATACCAACACATCATGGGTTGTATAGCTTCATAAATTAAAATAAATAGTCTTAAATAGTCTTACATAAGAACAAATCCAGCATGTGTCAAATGATTAGCATTTTAAGCTTAAACTGGCCTTTCTATGCATTAGACTAGCTTGGGTTTGATTATTGCTTTCTGGAATTTTTACTTTTGTTAAGGTAATGAAAGACAAAGTTGTGTTATGAAGTTAAGTTAATGTAGCAGACAAAGTTCCATTGCTGAACTGAACCTGAAGCTCATACATAGTTGATAAAATGCTCAAATGCCAGGTATATTTGAAGTGGCCCCATTAAGGAGAGTGGATTGAATAAAGACCACCAAATAGACTGAACCTTCAACAATACAACAGAGCTTTATACAGTTTCAGAAAGCAAGCTAATCAGTTCTAGCTGCTTGTACGTCCTTACCAGTTCCAAGTTACCATGACTTGGAAGTACCAAATAAAATCACAGTGGGAAAGAAAAATAGCATTGTATTTTCATCTAGAACAAGACAACATCAGTAATTATATGTGATGGCTTTTCTTGCTGCTAAGGCAACCATCTAGATTTCATGCTTCTATAGCAGAATGCCAGATGAGAGGAAACAGCTTATTTAAAATTGCCCAGACAAGGATCACAGGCTTGTCTCACTGATAGAATGATCTATTTTTAGCCTAAATTTTTTGCCGCATCTCCATTTCCAAAGATTGTTCATCTGTTGCCATAGAAACAATCTCCAATCCACTCTTGTCCCTTGCACAGGTTCTGTTCTGGGTGGTCACTACCGCAGCTGCCCAGGCCGCTCCCGCTGCGCCTCGTGCCCAAGAGTAGCCGAGGGGAAACAGTACAGCTGAACATCTGCAACCACACAATATACCACTGCTGGTAGCAGAACTGCTTGATTTTTTTATCTACAAAACTGGGAGAATAAGCTGTAGCTACCCAGCGCATGACAACGTGAGTGTGCATCACGACTGCCAAATCTACAGGGACGCTTTTTTGTCTTTTAAAGGGAACGGTCACATCAATCACATCCCTCATTTTTTTCCCTGACTTTGCTGTAACGGAGATGATTAGAAGTAATGGGAAAGCAAAAAAGATGCACTTTCGCTTCACTGGAAGCTTTTGCACAAACAACCCCCGCACCTGTACGCCTGGGGGAGCTGCTCGCACGGCAACAGCAAGGGCCGACGAAGGTCTGAGCGGCGATGACAGTACAACCGCAAATCGCCTGGGGCAGCTGGAGCAGAACAGAGCTGGCACGGACTCCGGCTTCCGTCGGTTTCAATGCCAGAGACGCACCGACACGCACCGTAGCCGGCAGGAGAGGGAGAGCGCCCCCGCCCCAGGGCCGCAGCGGCTCCCACCTCCTGACAGGAGAGGCCGCTCCTCCGCTCGCTTTCGGCGCTGCTTTTGTACAGAGCGGGAGGGGTGGCGAGGAGGGGGCGCCAGCCGCCTGGCACCCCGCCGCAGCCGCCCTGAGAGGAAGCGCGGCCGCGGCGTCCTGAGGTACCGCCACCGCCCCGCCGCAGCCGGCCTCCCACTCCGCGCCCAGAGCGCGCGCACCCCTTCAGAAAGTAGAGCATGCGCAGCACTGCCGACCAGCGCCGCGCGGCCCTTGGCGCCGAGGCTCGGAAGCGGGACCGAGCTCTGTGGTTGGCCCCCGGCAGGCGGAAGCAGCCCCGCCCCAGGGCCGGTCGAGGGTTGGCGGGAAGGGCTGGCGGGGGCCTGTGGTGAGGTGGGCTCGTACACTGCGGCCGTGTGTGGGCCGTACTCGGCCTAACGGCTGGGCTGGGGAGGCTGTGAGGTGAAGCCGACGAGCGGATCGGATCGGATCGGATCGGATCGGATCGGATCGGATCGGATCGGGTCGGGTCCAGCCCGGCCCGGCCGGAGCCATGCAGGCCTTCCTCAAAGGCCCGTCTTCCATCAGTACGAAGCCCCCCGCTGCCAAGGAGAGGGGCGCGGCCGGCGCAGCGGGGAGCAGCGGGGAGGGCAAGAGACTCAAACCCATCCCCTGGGTGGAGAAATAGTAAGGGCTGTTGTGGGGCAGTGGGGTCGCTGGGCGGGGTGGTAGTGGTTGGCTGTAGGGGGGGTTTCGGCTCTAGAGAGGGTGTGTGGAAGAGGGAGTGGGCGCATAGCAATGGAGGTTACAGCTGTAGCTGTCTCCGCCTGGGAGAACAGCTTTAACTTTTTCATTTATAGGGCAAAACTAGCATTGTGGGCTACTATAAGAGGCCTTTGTTGGTGTTACTGAGCAGAAAATGCCTCCGTTGCCCGTGTCAAGCGGTGCAGTTTCATTGCTGTGGCTTGGCTCAGAAGCGCATTAAATGTTTTGATTTTGAGAAGTCTTTATCAGCTTACACAGTGGTAAAACATTGCAGTCTGCAGTAAAGTTCTGCTCCTAAAAACAGCTCAGGCTCGTGTTTACAATAGAAATAGACAAACAGCTTCCTGAGAAATTAGATCACTTCAGTAATACAGACCAGAGGCATTAGGCAGATATCCTGCTATGATTTTGACTTCAACTACAAAAATTGCTGTAATTCTTCAGTACCTGGTGTAATCAGGAAGGGAAATGTTGTTTTTCTCAATTTGAATTTTTTTTTCTGAAACTTTGATAACTAATGAATTGCATTTAATGTCTTTTTATTTAGTCGCCCCAAAAATGTAGATGAAGTCGCCTTCCAGGATGAAGTTGTTGCTGTGCTGAAAAAGTCCTTGGAAGGTGCTGATGTGAGTGTAATGATAACATCTACCTAACCAGTATGTTTAGGCAGAAACTTCAGCCAGTGGTAATAGAAACTTCTCTTTTCAAACTCAGCAATGATCATTTTTACAGCAGTACTTTACAAACAAGCTAAGTGGCTTCCTTGTAGTATGGTATGATATATGTGTAAAATTGGTGATGTTTCCAGACCTCTAAACATTGTAAAATGTCAGCTCTGTGATGCAGTTTGGAGTTTTTCTGGGAAAGCTTAATTTGTAAATTTATTGTTAATAGTTTCAAATCTGGAAAGCCTTTTTTGTGTCTACACTACTATTCAGCTGGTACTTTTGACATTCATGTTTAAGAGGAGAGGGGAAATTTTTCTTTCATAGAAAAGTCTGGATTGCCAGTCATTCCTAAACAGTTCTAGTCATCTGTCAGTGCTTCTGTGATGCTGCTAAACGTTAAAACAAATGTACTGTTTGCTGATGAGAGAAGTGTAGGTTGTAAGTGCCAGGTCTGCTACCTAGATAGTGATCCCCAAACTCATTGGTTTAAAGTTTCCAAGTCTGTTTGGCTTTAGAAAGCTAAGTATGACAATTTCACTATACCACAGTGTTGGCATCTGTGCCCTAAGAATATAAAGAGGATGAGCAGCAGACCATTTTTAGTTGCTTTTGCTTACATTTGTATTTGCTTTTGGATAAAAATGTAATAAATATTCAGTATGAATGATGGTTATTTCCTCCAAACCAGGTGATGGGGAGGCAGAGGCATCAATGGGAAAAATAAAGTAGGTAGCCACAAGATGGCTATGCTTTCTTGCAAATCTGGACAATTCCTTTCTTTTTTTTTTTCCCTCCACGTTTTACCTAGAAGGGTCATTCTTGTGCTCCAGAAGCTGTTCTGTTTTCATGGACTGCTAACACCAGCTGAAGTGGTTGATAGCTGTTCCAAAAATTACATTTGTCATCTGGCTGCCTGCTCTACCAAGAGCTAAAAGGAACAATTTGGACTTTTCAGAGTTTTATGCCAGAAGCCTTTCACCTGTAGTGTGCTCTAATGTGCAGTCTGTACAGGTAGCCTTTGGTATTTGAAAATTTTATCTTATGACGATTTACTTTGCAGTTCTAGTTTTGACTAATGTGAGTCTATTACTACCTGAAAATAATGATTTAATCAGAACTTGCCAAAGGAGAAGTACTTCATTTGTTTGAGCATAGGGAGCCAACGTGAAGCTGGTATGACAGCACTAGGAAAGACTTGTATAATTCCTTTCTTTAGTTCATGTCTCCAGATTCAGTTTACTTTGACAACGTTGTTATAATGTGTCCTTGTCGTGTAATGTTGCAGCCATAGGAATCTGGGTTTCAACAGCAGTGCTGCTATATTAGGATATTTGTACGGTTGACATAATTAGTAAGGAACTATTAACAGCTAAGGAGAAATGAGGTTCTGCCACCTATTCTGTCTGGACATATCAGTCACGTAAGATCACTTAGGTGATGGGTTATGAAGTTCTATTTTGAGCAGCAGCTATTTAAAACCTTACGGCTTCTGGATCAGCAATGTTTCTCGGATTATGAGTGTAGTACACTTGTGTTGACTTTTTGCCTCCTGAGTTGAAAAGACAAATTATAACTTTGGCTTATAGTTACAGGCTTTGTATTTTGCCATAGATACCCAAACTCAGCAAAGCATTTAAGAACAAAACCATGCAAGTACTTTAAAATATTTGATGCTTTTAAAATGTGGACATTTTTGTTAGTTCTTGGAAGGACTCATTCTGTCAAAAAGGCAAAAGTGTAATTTAAACTCTGAGGTGGCTGGTACTTATTTCAGAAGTTCTTACTGAATTTGGAGATCTGGGGAGATCAAAGAGTCAGCTGGGACAACACTGTGTAGGTTTGTGTAATGTGTTTTATTTAAACCTTAGTGTTGAAAATGGAGGCCAGTCCTTTGTTGATTGGCCTGTAAATATTTGTGGGCCTTGGTTTGGGAGCTGCTAAATGGAGAAGGACTTTTAAGTCCCTGATATATCTCCATCTGTAATAGCAAGCATCTGTCTTGTTATAAACTGGGAAGACCAGAGCCCAAGAGGTTTTGAACTGCAGAAATTGATTTCTGTCTGCCAGGAGTGTTGATTTGTTGTTGTTTCTTGCAAAGAAACTGACAAGTGTCACAGTATTCTTTAATGTTCATTTGCTTGATGATATCTTAATAACTGAAAAGAGAGGTAGATATAGGATTATCATTGCAATTTATTTTTTCATTTGTACTGAAACGTCTAGAAAAGGGCTTGGGGTTTGCACTGTATGTGGTAACTTTCCCATAAGCAGGATGATGCCTGCAGGTATCCTGCTTACCCCTGGCAAGCATGGAAAAATGGATAACCAGATCAGGTTGCAGTCTGTTTAAAAATACTGCCACAGTTACATAAAGGATTAGGCTGCGCTTGGTGAAAGAGTAGTGTAAATATTGGTGATAACTTCAGTAAGAAACAAGCATAAACGAGGTTGACACAGAAGCAGAAGATGTATGTGTTTAATGGAATTAGGAAACAGATTTTTATTTAAACTTTTTACCTGCTAATGCTTGTTTTGAGAACTAGTAGAGTGTGAATTAGCACAGAGACATAAAATTATGAATCTCCACAAAAACTTCCACCCTTGCAGTGTGCTAACCTAACATGGTTGTTGGTGAATTTTCAGCCGTCATTCAGTAAACTTTTCCTCTTCCTGGAGCTTTCCTAAAAGATATAGGGGTAAAATAATGTGGTATCTAATTAAACTTGGAAAAAAGCTTTTCTTAGTAGTGAATGTTGTTTACTTTTTAGTAACTAGGGAAACAAGTAAGGAGTGATTGGCAGAAAGAGCAGGCAAAACTTGAAATGGATTTATGTACTATAAATTGATTGAAGATTGGAATCCTATCTGTGCTTTTATAGTACATACACAGTTGAATCTGTTCTCTCTGTGTTATCTTGACTCTTTTTTTAAAATATAACATTTATTAAAGGCTGGAAATCAAGCCAGACTGAGAGGTTTGTCTTTTTGCTATTGATTGGAGGGGGCTGTTGCATTCTTGCTCTAAGAACGTACAACTGAAACATCCCCTACTCTCAAAGGCAGCAGTTTTGAAGTGCAGCCTGATAATTTGTAAGAGAGATTACTTGAAATAGTAGTATAGAAAGCAATCACTCCTATGCTAATTAGAAATCTTCTCGATTTCAGCCAAAATTTGGTCATGGCTAACTTATACAAATTTGGTTTATGCCAACTTTGTTCTTTGTCCCTGTGCTGCTCTGATATATTTATGGAGATCAGCTTCTATTTTGCTGAGCTAACTAAATCAAACTCTTTAAAAACGTCACTTCTCATAAGACAGGCTCTTGCCTCCGTTGATCACCTTTCCCAGTTTGGATTCATCATCCCTGACTAAGGGTGACCTGAACGGTGTGTAGCTTTCCATATGAAGTCTTACTAGCTCCTTGCTGACATCAGTAATTTGCCATCTGTACTGCAACTGCACATCTTAGGACCACATGTTACACAGGCTTACACTGTTCCTCTGACAGACAGACAAAACAAAGTCAGCTTCTATTTTATTCCAGCTGATGAATTCCAGACATCTAGTTATATCCTCAAATTCTGAGGTTTTATGCTTTGTGCTGCTCAATGTCATCCTGTATTATTTTTGTGGTCTTTGCTATGCTGCTTTGATCTTCCTGTGTCAGCATATTTCTTTAATACATTCCTATTTTTCATGCTGAGGTTATTAATTAAGTTATTTGAAAGATCAGTTAACCTAACCTCTTTAAGAACTGCCGCTGGTCTCCTCCTTTGAAAAAATCCTTGGGTGGATGTAGAAATTTGCAAGCGCTATGCATTCCACTCAGTTGTTGCAAACATCTCTGTGATTAGTGTTAGGGTATGTCTGCATTGGACTCACTGCCTTGTACTTAGTGTGGTGGAGTGAGTTAGTGGGAGCACAGAATTGTCAGCATGGCTTGAAAAGGCAGTCTGTGGAGCTGAAAAAGTACGGGGTAGTCAACCTGTGCCAAATTTTGTCGCAGCTGCACTGCTAGTAGTATCCAGACTGTTTGAAGGGCATCCTTGGATAAATTTGCATGTCACTGCAGTCATAACAGTAAGTTCTGTAGGCTTTAGTGATCTCAGACATGGCCTGAAGGGAATATATCAAAATAAAATAGAAATTGAAGTATCAGTTTTGGTAGAACATGTGATGGTGTCACAAAATAACAGCTTGTTCATGGTGTTATAAACAGAAACTCTTTGCCCTCCTTTAGAGCACTATGTGCAATGAACTAGAAGTGAAAGACTTGATATTATTTACCAGGAGGAGTAGACAGTTTCTGTTCTATTAGGTGCTCAGATTTTCAGTAGGTTTCCCTGCTTGGGGTTTGGTTTGTTTATATTTGCTTTTTTTTAAAAGGGTGCCTTGTTGTTTCAGCTTCCCAATCTGTTGTTCTATGGCCCACCTGGAACTGGAAAGACTTCCACTATTTTAGCAGCTGCTAGAGAACTCTATGGGTAAGCTGGAATGAAGTTGCTTTGTGTAATTGACTATCACGTCTTCTAATCATATGACAGAGTGCCTCTGGTCATTGTCTGTTCTTATGTAGCTTCTAGGTCTTTTTCAGGAATATCTTCACATTCTAATTCAGCTCTAATGTGAAATTTCTTTCTCATTTGTCCTGTCACAAGTCATCGATTTCTGTTACCAGTATAGGCTTGCAACACTTGAGACTAGCAGCCATGTAACCCTATAACAAAGAGCATGAAAAGATATGGCCTTACTGAACTTTGTAAAGGCTTTCCAATTTTAATGGTGTATTCAGTAAGTTGTTACCTACACATAGATCTCAAAGCACTTCATAAAATACCTGAATCGTCATCTTTCCGTTATGCATCCTTGAATTGTGCCTGTAAGTAATATTGGGAGTCAGACTAAAATTCAGCATGGATACATTCATCAACTCACTTGTAACACTTGAGATTTTTTGAGTAGTGAATTCAGTGACCTATAAGCAAAAAATGGATGAGAAGGTGGTTTGGTGTTCTGAGCAAATGTAATGTTGACTTTAGCCTCTCCCCCTGCCACCCATCTTTAATTTTTGGGTCATGTTTTTTGGAAAGAACCACTTCTAGTTTAGTGGTAGGAAGACAGCTCCACATTGTGTGTCCATTTGAATTCCCAGAACTTAAAATCCACTGGTGTGGCCTTTTTTTTTGTTTTGGGGTTGGTTTTTTTTGTTTTAATTAGTGGTGCTGCTATATAGTACTGCTGCTAAATACTGCCTGTATTATACTTTCTAGATATTTCTTTCTGATAGCATTGCAATGGCAGAGCACTGCCAGTGACTGTATCTGGGAATTTTACTTGTTCTTCCACATTGCTCACAGCATATAAGCAGAAAGGCAAATAGTATAGTGCTCTGAACTTGTGAAACCCATTTCCTTTTTTTTTTCTTTTCCATGGATCACTTGTAATTTTACATTTCATTGTTTTTTGCAGTCTGGGAGGAAACTGTAAAAATAGCTAATGGAAATTAATACTTAATGTTTAATGATCTTATTTTAACTGTCTTTTAACAAAGTATGTTATTTAGTAATGCTGGCAAAAATAATACCTGCCATTCAAAGAGGCCAGAAGGGTTGTTGACATACTTTTTAATATATCATTACAGGAGTTAGCAATTAACATGTTGTCATAAAAATTTTGCAGGCCTGAATTATTCCGGCAAAGAGTCCTTGAGTTAAATGCATCTGATGAGCGTGGAATACAAGTGATTCGGGAAAAAGTGAAGGCTTTTGCTCAGCTAACTGCATCTGGAAGCCGTTCAGAGTTAAGTGCTGGATCAAATCTGGCTCTGTTTGATGGACGACTTGCTTGGGACAAACCATGTCGTTGTTTTTGTTTAGGTCAACTTTATAATTCTAATCTAAATGATGGGTCAGCACTGCCCAGACGTTTGCAACACATATAGTGCTTTGGCTAAGTTTTGACTTCATTCAATTTTATGTTGAGAGTTTGAATACCTGGGAGGGACTTTTACTAGTGCCATTAGAGTTAGAGAGAGGCAGACAAGGAGAACCCCAAAAGATCAAGCCTTCTGGATTTGGTGATACCTTGTTGCCTTTGCAAATGTTGCCTGGCTACTATATAAAGGCTTCTTTGGGTAATTGGTGGTGGAAGTTACTTCGCTAGTACCTCTAATCTGCAGCGTCTTATACAAGATAGGTGCTAGTTTATGAGATGCTAACAAGATTCTGGTGTTAGGTGGTAAGAAGCCCTGTACGGGTGAAGCCGTTACGTGTGGAAAAGCAGACTGTGGAAAGTTGCAGGAAGAAAGTACATGGCAGGACTTAATGTTCTCCAAGGGAAGAAATTGATTATGGACAGAGATGGAGCAGATATGTTTTAATGCTCCAGGGCCTTAAGGATTATACATTCCATTCGCAGCATTTGTATTTTAACCCTTTGTAAGGGCTGGTGCAGTATCTAAACTTCAGAAAACTCTGCGTAGAGTTTAACAGGGGGAATCCGTGCATTTGGTGGCTGACTGACACATACTATTCCTTTAAGCATGCATTTGTTCAGCAGATATTATTTTACCTGTTTGTTTTTTTAACTTGGTCTATATATTGCATGTCTCCTGGATAACAGTTTTCTCTTTTTTTTCAGTGGTAAAGTTTGTCCTCCTTTTAAAATTGTAATTCTGGATGAAGCAGACTCAATGACTTCAGCAGCCCAGGCGGCCTTAAGACGCACAATGGAAAAAGAATCTAAAACAACACGTTTCTGCCTTATATGTAACTACATCAGCAGGTATGTGTGGAATTTGTTGGTTATTGTCATGGTTTTAGCTGGGATAGAGTCGATTTTCTTCACTGTAGCTGGTACAGCTGGAACAGTGCTGTGTTTTGGACTTAGTATGAGAATAATGTTGATAACACACTGATGTTTTCAGTTGTTGCTGGGTAGTGCTTACACCAGTCAAGGACTTTTCCAGCTTCCCATGCTCTGCCAGGTGCACGAGAAACTGGGAGGGGAAGGGGCACAGCTGGGACAGTTGATCCAAACTGGCCAAAGGGATATTCCATATCCTATGACATCATGCACAGTGTATTAACTGGGGGGAGCTGCTCTGGGGAAGCAGCGATCGCGGCTCAGGGACCGGCGGCGTTGGTTGGTGGGTGGTGAGTGGTTGCATCACTTGTTTGTTTTTTTGCCCCCCTCCCAGGGTTTCACATCTCTCCCTCTCTCTTGTTATTTTTCCTTTTCATTATATTATTATTGTTATTATTACTATTACTGGTTTATTTTAATTATTAAACTTTTCTTATCTCAACCCGTGAGTTCTCTTACTTTGGCCCTTCTGATTCTCTCCCCCATCACACTGGAGTGGGGGGAGGGAGTGAGCAGTTGTGCAGTGCTTAGTTGCTGACTGCGGCTAAACCACAACAGTTATTTGGACTTGTCGATCTTCCTATTCTGTACACTTCTTTTTTTTAAATTCCTTTTTATTTCTTCACTGAGAGGTTGATATCTAGTTTTCTTAGTCAATAGAGATGTAACTATGTGAATACAAGACTGAAGACACTGTTTGGGTATCAACTCTTTTTTTTTTTTTTTTAACAGTGTTGCAGTTTTAAGGTTATGCTGCCCTTTTCTGCCTTGATAGCTTTGTCTGTATGAACTTGACCCGTGCATTTATTTACCAAGCACTTACCTTCCTTTCTTTCAGAATAATCGAACCGTTAACATCTCGATGCTCCAAATTCCGCTTCAAGCCTTTGTCAGACAAAATCCAACAGCAGAGGCTATTGGACGTTTCTGAGAAGGAACATGTGAAAATCAGTAGTGAGGTAACCTCAAGGTTGCTGTGTAATTTTATTGCTTAATCTAGTGCATAACTGCATTACTGTGAAAGGGGCTAAGTCAGCATACTTTTCCAGACAGCTCAATTGTATTAAATAAAATATATAAATTCATTTAGATATTATTCTCCTTCCATAGATGGGATGAATTTTAGACTAAAACCAGAGAAATGTCCACCAGAGAAAAGTGAAGCAGATCTGTAGGGCTTTTTGTTCTGTGCTCAGTATACTTGCATTAAACCATGCTTCATTCTTAAACTGCACATAATTGAAATATACATTAGTAGAGGGGTTGCACTGTAACTTCTGTGTTGTGCCTGTCTCTGACAATCTGCTTTAGGCACTACCTGATGTTTTAAAATCAATATGCTGAGAAAGTGTACTGGATTTTAATTAACAGTGAACATATAACTTGGCATTTTCTGACATTATTTTTCAGGCAATATCTTACCTTGTTAAAGTGTCAGAAGGAGACTTAAGAAAAGCAATTACTTTTCTTCAAAGTGCCACTCGCCTAATAGGCGGGAAAGAGATCACAGAGGAAATAGTCACTGAAATTTCTGGGGTAAGCTGTGCTTTACACTTCCTCCTGTAATTCGTCTGAAAAGCATTTGTGTACTTCCTACCTGTATCTACCTTTGCTTGAAGTTTGAATAAAAAAATTGTTCTGTACCCATTAGTATTGCAGTATGGTACCAATACACTATCCACCAGAATTTTAAAGACTGCCCGATCCTGTACACATACTATATAGGAAGTTGCTAGCAACTTATTCTGTAAGTCAAGCAAAACTGTAGAATAGTCTTTTAATTCAAACTGAAGTTGAAATATTCTGCCCGTGAATGCAAAATGTACTGCCTTTTCTGTGACAGTAGACTAGAACATCTTTTAAGTGCTTTTATATATGTGTGTGTGTTTTTCTATGTATGTAAGTATAGATCACTGCAAATTATGGTTTGGAAACACCACAGGGGGATGATTTTCAGTAGCAGCTCATTTTCAACTTAACGTTCACAGTGCCAGTATCTCTTCAAGGATCTGTGTAGGTTTTGCTTTCTTAACAAAACAGCAGTGATTTCTTCCGGAATGATGTAGATAATACTGACAGGGAGAGGAGAAACCTGAGAGGAAATGCATTTAATAAAACTGTGTGAAGGTGTTCCTATAGCAACAAAACACTTACCCCCTGAAGCAGGAAATTTGAGCTGAGGTGCTGAAAAATAAATGGATGTTAATGATGGACACACTTCCCTTGAAGGTGCTACTATCATAGGTAATGGTAAGCATTGTGAGGTTTTCATTTTGATGGAACCAGAGGCAATTGCTACGGTGTGCATGTTTTACAGAACAGTCTTAAACCCTTTTCTCAGTCAACCCATCATTCAGCTTTGTGTATCTAGCTGCAGAAAAGAGCTGGATTTCACTTACAGATATCCATCATGAAATGTGAAAATGGCCTCCTTCATAAACAGTTTATATCTGTTACTGTAAGCTTCAACTTCAATTTTAAGTTTACGAAGTTGAAATTAAGAAATGTAACTTGTTTTTACAGGTCATCCCTAAAGAAACAACTGATGAACTGCTATCTGTCTGCCGGAGCGGCTCATTTGAGAAACTGGAAACATTGGCAAAGGTAAGGGTCTCCTCTTAGTGCTCTAGCCTGGGTATTTTTCTAGGTCACTGCACTGTGAATCCTTTGTTGCTGGGCTGCAGCTAAAGAAAGTTTGGATGCGATGCATCAGTTGGGATAACCAGTTTCCTCCCTTCTGAGGAAACTGTCAAAGCTGGATATAAGATTCCCTGGCTTTCTGCTGAGTTAAACGGATGATATGTGGAGCTGTTAGGCTGAATTAGGCAGAGTAAGAATTCCTAGTGAGACGCTTGGCTTAGGCCTTCAGAACTGCATCTGCAGTGGACTGGACTAGTCACCCTCTTCATTACATGGAATCTGTGTTAGATGAGAACTATCTGAACAAAGCTGTAATAAGTCTCCAGTTTTAAAACATTTAATATTTTAGATGTAAATCTAAAGATGCTAATCTTACAGTGCACTAGTGAGTAAGTTTGTCGTACAAACTGCAGTAACTAAAATAGATCTTGCTGGAGAAGGCACAAGCTACTGGTTTATAGAGGTGGATTTATTTTCTTTTAATACAGAAAATGTTCTTACTCTGTTCGAAGAATGGGAAATTCCTCATCTCCTGAGTTTAAAGGAGGCTGAGGCAGTCTTGAACTGGATTTTAAATCAAGGAGTTGTCCCTGACAGAGGGGAGCATGCCATGGTACTGTTCTCCCAGGGAAATGTTCCATGCCTGTGTGAAAAAAGCCAGGATTGGTCAGCCTCCTGCTTTTTCCGTGGCTGAGCCTCATTGGATAGTTTTGGCAGGACCTATGGTTTTGAGTCTGGATTTATTTATTGCAGCAAATCTTAGAATTGTTGTGCCAGGATTTGTGCAGGTGTCACTGCCTTACACTTTCACATTTACTTATCATGATGTCTAATATGTGTTGATCTTAAGAGGTGATGACACGGGTTTTCTATCCTTAGAGCTGGTATAGTCTTTCGTCAGACCATGATCTGATCTACTGCAGTAGTTTGGAACTGTTCTCCAGTTTCTAGAGTAGGTGGGGGTTCTGTTTCAGATATTAGTGTTAAATACGCAGTTGACACAATCTGAATCATAGAATCATTAAGGTTGGAAAAGACCTCTAAAATCGTCAAGTCCAGCCATCAACCGAACACCCCCAGGCCTCCTAAACCATGTCCTGAAGTGCCACGTCTACATGGTTTTTGAACCCCTCCATGGATGGTGACTCCCCCACCTCTCTGAGCAGCCTCTTCCAATGCCTGACCACTCTTGCAGTAAAGACATTTTCCCTCATATCCAACCTAAACCCTCCCTGATGCAGCTTGGGGCCGTTTTCTCTCATTCTATCGCTTGAACTGGGAGAAGAGACCAACCCCCCACCTCACCACAGCCTCCTTTCAGGCAGTTGCAGAGAGCGAGAAGGTCTCCCCGCAGCCTCCTCTTCTCCAGGCTAAACCCCCCCAGCTCCCTCAGCCGCTCCTCCTAAGACCTGAATACATACTTCTGGAAAGCATGGATGTATATTTTGCTGTACAGAAAAATCAGGCCGCACCAACTCTTCTTCTGTTTTGATAGACTACTCTCTGCTGACATGGCTTTGTGGACTACCATTCTCAATATGTGCTTTTTTTGTAAATGGCTATCTTCAGTTGCCATGGTTTTTAATTTATTAAAAAAGATTTGGCCCTACAGAACTCTGTATGCCTGAGGCTAGCAACTACCAGATGACAAAAATAAATCAAAGTAGGGGGCACTTTAAAATGTGAAAGCTGTGAAACTGCCACACGATATTGTGGATGCTAAGCTTTCCTAATTTTAAAATAAGATTGGACAGGTTCAGGGGAGGTTGTTAAATGCTTAAAACATTTCTAGATCACAAAATGCCCACGATGTAAATTGTCAGAAACTGGAAGAATATTTAGGCAAAATTATTGCTGTATGCCTGCCATGCTCACCTAGTCTTTCCTGGGTGCTCACTGTGGGTCACTGTCAGGCAGGATGCTGGACTACCTACAGGCTACTGACTTGTCCTCTGAAATATAGAAGTTCCAAGATAAATTACAGTACAGTCTTTCAGTTCAGACAGAATTTTTCAGCTTGGTTTTCCAGTTTGTAATGTTTCTGCTGCTGAATTATTTCCATTTTCTTTTATCCTTGACACAGAATCTCATAAATGAAGGGTATGCCGTTGCTCAGCTTGTAAACCAGCTGCACGATACTGTTGTTGAGAGCGAAGATTACAGTGACAAGCAGAAATCTGTCATAGTCGAGAAACTTGCTGTAAGTCCGTAGCTTGAGTTAAAAAAAAAACAACCTCTCATTAATCTCCACTGATTAATTTTGGTTTACTCACTCTCTCTCCCAAGAAGTATACATAATGACTTATTTTGATTTTTAGTTCTGAATGTTCCTTGGTTGAACCTGAATTTTTGTTCTGAGAAATTTCATGAGAAGGAATGGAAATCCAGTGAATTATTAGCCATATTATATTGTTCTAATGGTGCTTAAACAAGAGGATTGTGGGTTTGTTGGGTTTTTTAATAGAGAGGGAAAGTTAAGGCAAGATTTTAAGTCAGCACTTACTTATATTGGGAACTGCAAAATACAAGTTTTTGCTCTGTTGTGTAAAATATGCCTTTTCAAAAAAAAAGAGTTAATTAATGAACTTGCTGAATTTTGACCAAGAAAAGACAGCTGTGGTGGAAGATTTACTAAATTCACTGAAGACAGACACATGGCGTTGATGACCTGCAGAGCAATGCTCCTAGCAGTTAGTTGCAGTGCAAATGATGCATCCCTTCCTGTACAAGCTGTCACATCTTGCCCTCAAGAAGGAGGCCAGAGGGGTAGTTTTATTTTTTCCCAGTTTGGCATGATGGGTGTGTGATGTGCAACTGCTGGAGTCATCATTGCCAATTAAGTAAACAGTTGGCAAACTTCATCTTGGTGTTCTCTGTTGTAACCTAAGAGCTGTCTAGAGCACCACTAGCTTAATGGGGTTTTAAAACCTTCTCTTTTCTGTTTGCAGGAAGTAGACAAATGCTTGGCAGATGGTGCTGATGAATACTTGCAGTTAATGAGCCTCTGTGCCCTTGTGATGCAGCAGCTAACAGAGAACACTTAACTCCTCCAGCAGTGACTGGCAGCAGCATACAGCAGCTTTTTGTGTCATGGGTGGCTGAGGTTCCAAGAACAGGGACCTGTGTACTTTTGTACTGGCTTTTGCAATAAAAGGACTGCTCAGCAGCTGGAAAAGCTCATGCTGGAATACTTGCATATTTTTTTTTTTAACACTAGGATGAAGAGGTCTCTGGCTGCTGAGGGGCCAGTAACACTCCTGCTTTGTAGTTCTGTTGCAGATTTACATACAGAAAGGTAAACGCATCGAGAACAAGCGTATATGTGCTGTACTTAAGTCATCACGAGCTGAAAGCAGAGAAAGGATGAGTTGTTCCTTTCAGCCTATGATGCTTGGTTTTAAAAATGCAGCTTGGCAAAAAACATCACCTTTACTGAACACAAGGCTTCAGAATGAACCCAGCACCTGAGGCAACACAGCTCATGCTCCTCCCTCTTGTATGGGAGGCTTCAGCATTAAATGCTGTAAAGATTACTTTCTAGTAAATGTCTTGCAATGCTTTTGCTCAAGTTACATGAGGAAAAAATGTGGGGTAAAGAGTAGGTCATGTTCTAAAAGAGTTACTTAAGAATTTCCCAAGTGTCTCCATTCCCTTCTTGCTCAAAAAACTGGTTTATGTACAGGTAACAGCTCTAAATACAGCTGTCAGTGATGGCTGAGTATCTTTGGAGTCTTGGACCTGTTCCTTTCAGAGATGCTACTTTGAACACCTGTTAGATTCTCTTTAAAAATTCTCTGTACTGCCCCACCCTCCTGAATACAATAAAAAAAAAAGGCAAGCCATGGGCAAGTAGCAAGCATAACTGATGCAGGCAGGGGGCTTTTTAATTCAGTCAGTATGGACTACGTGAGCCATTTTCTACTCTGATAAAAGGGTATGTCACAGCATTAAGGCACATGTCTATCACCCATGAGCTGTGGCCCACAGGGACAACCTCTGGCACATCAAACCCACCGTTTGCTAGTCCAAAACCAGCCCCTGCAAGTAGTGACAAAGCTGAGAACCACACAGAAGCCCAGTAACTGATAAATCACAGGAGGCCTGGACACCAAGCACAAACATAACCCTGAACTACTGCAGCAGCTGGCACTTCTACCTTCCACACTTTACTGAAGAGCTCCCAACCTAATACAGGTCAGACAGAGCTGCTATCACCCTCCCCTATAAGGAAGACACCCCTTTTAACCAAAAAGCAACTGTTTACAATTTAAGTGAATATAGAAGTATTTTATTGAACATTCAAACTTCATTAAGACATGTGCAATATGGCAAATTTTACTGGGTTTAACCCTAACTAAGACAATAGTATGATTGCTTGCTTGCTGGGGCTTAGCAACAGGGTCCAGATCACACGTACTTACCACTAATTAAATACTTTATTGAATAAATACATATGAAACAAAAATGCATTTTAATGCTCTTATAAAAGTTTAGATTTTGAAAGGCCTTTCCAATTCAATCTGAAGTGTAAGTACATACAATAAAGGAAGGTAGGCTAGTTTAACATAATTGGCTGACTTTATACAGCACTTATATCTTTTAGTCCATAAGTAAATTATTAAATGATAAAGAACATCTAATACAACCACTTCTATGGAACTAGGAAATAAATTTCTAATAAAGAAAAAATTTACAGACCCCATGACTTTCCACCCAACCCCAACAGTCTAACCCTAAAGTGGATAAAGCCAATGGCTCTCCCCACAAGAGCTCACGACAAAAGTCGCTTTGCTTATCAAAAATCTGTATTTCTGATCCGTTATGAGCATTGAGACAAGATTCAATATATCCCCAAAGAAAGAAGCAACAATGCACGTTGTGAACTGCCTATTCAGCAACAGCGAGCACTGCATTCAAAACCACCTCATCCCAGGGATTAAATGAGATCAGCCACATTCATCGGCATCTCCTCCACTGTTGTATTGTAGAAAGTCTCAATGTCTCGCAGGATCCTCTTGTCCTCTTCAGTGACAAAGTTTATAGCCACGCCTTTTCTGCCAAAACGACCACCCCGGCCAATTCTGCACAAAAAGGAAGCACGTTTACACACAAGTTACTACTCTAATCCACTTAAAACCTGTGTGAGATCCATCCATTAACTGTTGCTCTCTTGTCTGCCGCTGGCAAGTTTATCCTGTATTTACAGGACTAGCCGCTACCAAAGTCACTTCTGGTCAGGAAAAAATAGCAGTCAGTGCCAACAGTACAGAACTGTAAGCAGCAGAGCAGAAAAGGTTACTCTTTGGCTGCAAAATAAGATCTTTATTTAGTGGTTGATACTGTGTTATGACATCCTAGCTAACACACCCATGCCACATGCATCCGATCCCAAGCACGTGGCATACAAAAGATAAGCTTTTCTTCAAAAATCAGACTGTTCCCAAGTTAATCCAGTTATATCCAATAGCATAGAACAGCACACTCAACTTGAGAATTTTAATTCAATGTAACATAGGTAGCTTTTTTTTTTTCTTTTTTGAACAGAAAAATCCAAGCTTGACATTTTTGTGGAAGGCCAAGTCAGTCACTAACACATCACAGTGCAGTGGCATCCACCATCAGTTCTACCTTCCTACAGACTGCACCTAGTCAGCAAGAGCTAAACTCAAAAATGGCTCACCAAAAATAAATAATTGTGACAAAAATAAATACCAACTCACTCTTTATGCAAACTCTGCCACTTAAAAATTCACATCCTAAACAGCAACAATGCCATTTCTGAGCACCATCTTGTGCTATCAACTGCTGCTATCGACTCCTGTATTTTTTTACACTGAGTAACAAAGCGGAGTTTACTTAATTTAGGGACAGTCACTCAGCACTTAACTAAACCTAGGGAAGCAAAACTTGAATTGCCGTCAGAAAACACACCCCACAAAGGGAAGAATCCCCCTTGGAAGAGGAACCACCAACAAGGCACACAAAACACGAACACGGCTGGAGCTCCAAAAGCGAAGGCAGCCCTATACAACTGGTTTGCCAAGACTATTAAGGCCTAGTCACTGAGCAGCAGCAACTGAAGATGAGCTAGGACCTACAGATGAAACTCACGCTGCTGTCAAGATGCTATTGTCAGTAACAGCTTTTGTAATCATACTCCACAACCTGCGCAACAAGCCTGTTTAGTTGCTGGCAATTTCCACCTATCTCGGTGATGAATGATTGATTAGCCATCTCTGAACTCAGACCTAAATTTTCCCAGTGCTTTGTTTTGTTGTCCCAAAGTTCTGCTCCTCCCTCACTTCAGAGCCATAGCCACACAAGTCGGGGCTTTTTGAAAGCAAAGCCACAGTAGTTTTATTCCCTGCTAGCTTTTAGCAGTTGCTGTATGAACGCATGAGTAACACCTCCCGCTATTTTAAAGACTAAAGGGAAGAACAGGTGAGGTTCTGTGCAGGTTTCTGTTGACGACATGACACTCAGTGTAGCACACCAACTAGAGGATAGAGACAACTAACCTGTGAATGTAGTTTTCACGATTGGTCGGCAGGTCATAATTTATAACCAATGAAACCTGCTGCACATCAATGCCACGAGCCTGAAAAACAATACAGTCTTTAATGCAAGCCACAGACTTTGAATTATTTATCCCATGCTTTTGTCGACCACAAGGTTAGTTATGAACTACAACTGCGTAGTCCATAGTGGAGCATAGTCTTTACTCTTCCAAGAAGCTCCAAAGAGTTCAGGCTACAAGAACCTTAACCGAATCATGAAGCTTTTGGCACTGGATTTGAACAGAAATGTGTTCTGTGTAATGTAATACTCACCAGCAAGTCAGTGGTGATCAGGACACGGCTTGATCCTGACCTAAACTCCCTCATGATAACATCCCGCTCCTTCTGGTCCATGTCACCATGCTGTGGAGTTAGAAAAGTTTAATTACTATAGTTCCAATACTCCAGGCTAGAATATCCTTTAAAAAACAAACTGATGTATGAAACCCAGCGTCCCTACCTGCCATGGGAACAAAGCAGGTAAGGATAGAAGGAAGCATTTTTCTTTAAGCAGGGGGAACGATAATACAGCACTGCACAGCTATATTATAACTTTCCTGCTTTTCACTCAAATGTACTTCATTATGATTTGTTTTTCAATACCTACATGGCATTTCAGAAGCTATGCAGAAGTATCAATTCTTACCAGAGCTGAGACCGTGAAGTCCCTGGCATGCATCTTCTCTGTAAGCCAGTCTACTTTTCTCCTTGTATTCAGGAAAATAACAGCCTGTGTAATGGTCAGTGTCTCATACAAATCACAGAGAGTATCCAGCTTCCACTCCTGAACAGAACAAAGGACATCAGGAGATGCATCATGTCACTAGGTCAGCACATAACAAGAATCCCAAACAAGGAATAAACCTCCAAAGCGACAACCAATTAGGCATGCTCTAGTATGCAGTAATATTCAATATGACCGGAAAGGTTGGAACAAGACACAAAGCAAAGTTTCTGCAACAACTGTTGCACCAGATCTTAAGACACAGGACATGGGACATTAAGAAAGAGGTCCACCCTAGTCATTTTTGATCCAGTGCATCGTTCTTCTTCTTCTTGCGTGTACTCTGCTAGCATTATTACAGAAACTAAAGCTCAGCCTTGGTTTCTGCGATTTTAGCACAGTGCTTTAACAAGAAGGTAAGAGAACTTAACTCATCCAGCCAGAGCAAGTAAAACTGATACCTACCTCTCTCTCAACATTAATGTAGAATTGCTTGATACCCTCCAGAGTCAGTTCTTCCTTCTTCACTAAAATACGTATAGGGTCTCTCATAAACTTTTTGGTCACTTCCAACACATCCATTGGCATTGTAGCTGATAGCAATACAACCTAGAATGCATTGCTCTGTGTTAATACACGCCTAGGACACCAGCTTTGATTTAGACAATTCAGCAGTCTTCAGCTATACTGTAACCAAACCTGCATCCATCAATTTAACCACGCAAAAGGTTTTTTTACCTGGATGTTTGTGCTTAATTTTTGAAAGATCTCATAAATTTGATCCTTAAATCCACGGCTCAACATCTCATCAGCTTCATCCAGAACAAACATTTTGATCCATTTAGGTGCTATTAAAAAAAGAAATGAGTATCTTGAAGTTTCAGAAACACACTAAGTTGTTTTATTACGGTCACTCCCCTTTTAGTTCAGCTTTCCAGTACAACTCTCTACAATGACAGCAAATGCACTGAGCTCTTACTGGGTGTGAAATTTGTATTGGAGATTACTAATTATCAAGAGGAAAAGTAAATTCATACTCACAAAGGTAGCGTCTGTTTAACATATCAAACACACGCCCTGGAGTTCCGACCACAATGTGCGGAGCCTCAGCCTGAAGTTTTTGCATTTCATTGCGTACATTTGTACCACCAATACAAGCATGGCACGTTGCTCCCATGTAGTCTCCAAGGGCCAGAATTACCTTTTGAATCTAAAATAAAACCCTTCCATTAGTAGTAGCTCCTGGTACATTAAAGATTAAGCCCTGGTATCATTGGTGCTTATGGACTTTGGAAGCTAACAGAGGTAACGAGGATTATGCAGCTCTAATGGTTAGAAAGGACAGTTGCTGATGATTTTGCCCAAGTGTCTATTTTGAGGTTGTTCACTAGAAAGCATGACAGCACTTAAATTTTAGTCCTTACTGGTTGAAAACTAGCTGAAGTGACTACCATGCATCTGCTTATTAAGTTAAAAAGCAGGGCCTCCAGAAGTGAACTCAAGTTTTGAACTGCTACGGCCTGCATGTCAAGCACTTGCAGGAAATCCATAAAAGAGTGTAGAAGCGCACTGCTATACGCCAGGCTTCAAAACAAGTCTCACCTCACCAATGTCTTCAGAGCAGAACAAAGACTAAACATTCTGATTGGAGGTTCCTGTTCCACTGATCTGCCTTTTTTTTGATATGACTTATTCCTGCCCGATTTATTATGTTTAGTTTTAGCTTCAAGAAGAATCTTCACTACACCACTCACATCTCAGTATATTCTCATTGAAAAAGACACAAAGTTGTATATAATTTATTTTCTACTCCGAGTTCTGGTCCAACATTCTATATTAAGACCCCACATTGCTGATATCCATTAATCCTAAAAATTAAGCATCCTGTAACTTTTGTTAAACACTCCCACTTAGTACAACAGAATACCAACCCTCAAACATGCAAGAACAGTCAGGAAAACATCAAAAATACAAAACCGATGAAGTGACCGCATGCGTACTGCAGTTTTCACGTTGCACAACTGCATGCAAGTTCAAATAGCTTCCAAAAAGTGCATTTGTTTCCACTCAGAACACTGTGCTTTAATAACAAGATCTAGTATTTTGTTTCTCTGCTGAAGATACTCCCTCAGAACTATATGCAGCATAGCAGCTGGCTCCTGCAACCCTGCCCCAGCACACCCTCCATGTGCATCAGCTCAACTTTTCAAGCAGGCAGAGAACTTGTGGGGCAGAAGCCAGTTTATATCCCCATTACTCAACACAAAAAGGGTTCTGAATGGATCTTAGTTACAGCCCCTTAAGAAGTCTGTTTATTGTCTCACAGTTGTGAAACATGAAACCTATGCAACGCACAAGCAGCTTTTTTTTAACTACACTATCAATACCTGTTGAGCCAGTTCTCTGGTAGGGGCCAATACTAGTGCTTGGGTCTCCTTGAGATCAATCTCCAACTGCTGCAGGATGGAAATAGCAAATGTGGCTGTCTTGCCAGTACCTGACTGAGCTTGAGCAATCACATCATACCCTAAAAAAAGTAGGATACACATTTACTGCTCCCACACAGGTCATTCATATTAAGTTTTATTTTATTCCCTTTGAAATAAGTGATCAGTATTAAGAGTTCTCTCCATTTCAGGTCAGTCCCGAAAGATGGTGTACCATCACATCACTTGTTCAATAAGGATTAAAAATAGTATTATCACACACTAATAAAACAGCATATACTTTTTGCAACACTTTCCTAATTATCCAATGTTGATATCAGCAAATGAATCACCTGCATACCTTTGATGCACGGAATAATAGCTCTCTGCTGAATAGCTGAAGGCTTCTCAAAACCATAAGCATAAATGCCCCTTAGAAGGGATTCTTTTAAATTCATATCATCAAAATTGTCAACAATCTCATTCCAATTGCTCTGTAATGAAGAAAAGATAGAAAATATTAAATCCAACACCCATCTTCATCAGCGCATAAATTCTCAAGTCAGTTCACATGTGCTCACCTCAATGACACCATCGGGGTCCATTCCCTCCGGGCCGCCATGGTCTCTGTCGCCAAACAGAAAAAACTGTTAGCAAAGTAGCAACTAACATGCAGAAGCGAGTTGACACTCTGTCTGCCAAAAGCCATATCTGGTACCCGTGACAGATCATTCTAGCAGGTGCTCTGACATTATGCCAATGGAGGAACTTCTACCCTCTCCCTACTGGCTGTGGTGCCACTAACCCAAGTCCTCGACTCTCAGGGTGACACAAGATCATCCAAGCCTTCATACCACAGCGAGGCTCACAGTGAGTAAAAATCCACCAGAAAAGCATAGCTCAATCCCAGGTAAACAGTCTTGCCTATTGAAAACATCAGCCGGCAAGACACCGACCGCACGCCGCAGCGTAGAGCGCCCCCCTCACGGAATGAAGCTGGTTAAGGCGGGGCTCTGCGCGCTGGGCCCCGCAAGTGCGGGGAAGGAGCACGGCAACGGCTGCCGCTGCGCGCTGTCAGCGAGCTCCGCTGCGGCGCCCGGCGTGTGCGGGGGGGGGGGGGGGGGGGGGGGGGCGGGGGCCTCCTGCTCCGCTGCAGTCCGCCGCCCCGCCCCGCCGCCGACAATTCTCGCGAGAGCTCCGCCCCTGGGATTGCGCAAAGCGGGCGCCGCGCGGGCGGGGGAAGGCGCCGGGCGATCGCCCAGGGGGCCGCGCCCCTCCCCCCTCTCCGAAAAAATGGTCTCGCCCGCCGCCAGGCCCGCAAAACGGGGACGAGCCAACGGCGGAACGCGGGCGGGGGGAACCCGGACGGGGGACAGAATAAAAAAAAATTCCTTAACGAGGCGCTCAAGCAATTTAATTACAACTCAGCTCAGAGTACGATGAAATTAAAAATAGCCTTTTTCGGGGGTGGGGGTTGCTACAAATATCAGCAACGAACCAGAGAACCCCGAGGAGCGGAATTAAACCCCCGCTGAATCGCGAGTAAGGGGAAAGATGGGGCCGAAACGTCTAGAACCGGGAGGGGCCGGGACACCAGGCGCTTTCTAACCGCAGCGCCGAGCCTTCTTCAGAGCGCTGGCACCCCCCCACACACAAGCTCGCGCCTTCCCCCAACCAATCAAGCCCCCTTGCGAAGACAGGGCCCGGGGCCTCCGCACGCCGCGCCATACCTGCTATAATCCGCGGAGCCGCCTGACATGTTCCGATCACCAGCTCTGTCCTCAACTGAAAAGGCAAGCCCTCCGCCGCGCCCGCATTATATACCCGCCCCGCTGCCGGACTCGTTTCGTTCTGCTCTGCGCATGGATATATACCTCACGCCACAGGGAAAAAAAGACGAATGTCCCCGGATTGAGCCCCCTTCCCAAGAGATTCACCTCACCCCACTGTTTGAGATGCTCTGAAGGGGGTACCTGAGCCACTCGGGGCTACGAGGTCAGGGGAACGTGGGACTACTTTTTTCATCAGGACGCGGAAGGATATTGCACCATTGACTGCGTGAGAGCGTCACGCTCCTTCCTCCCGCTCTGCTCCCCCCCACCCCCGCGCTTGCTCATGTGCACGGGGTTTCCCGCCCTTGCCCCTGCTGCAGTGTGGGGGGTGGGGGAGCGTGTCGGGGGCGGGGAGGTGGAGGGGCAGTCGGCGGGAAGGGGCGAGGGCGGGCCGGGCCTGGCGGGGAGCGGGCGGCCGGACTGAGGGGAACGCCGAGCAGGCTTTGCGGTAGTAGCAGGGGCGGGCGGAGCAGCGCTCTGTCGTGGCTGCGTTTCTCCCGCCATGTCGGTTGTTTCTAAAGTCTCCATGCCTGGAGTCAGGGTGGCCGAGGAGAGCGGCTTCCTCGGGCGGGAGGAGGCGGCCGGGATCGGGCTTTTGAGCCGCCGGGTTCCCCCCACCCCGAAATGGCTCCCTCTTCCTCCGTGCTAGGCAAAACACACCCTGATTGTTCCCTCCTCACCTTCTGGTGAGGGGCGGCGGCAGGAGGGCCGTGAGGTGGGGGGACAGCGCCTGAGGGCTCCCCGCAGCCCGGCCGCGCAGTCACGGGGTGCGTTTGTGGGGAAACCGGCATCGCGGCGAAGAGGCCGGCCGGACCCGGGGGCGGGCGGCGATGCTTGGCCGGCCGGCCGGCTCTGAGGCAGCAGTCCCCTGAACCACGCACGTTTGTCACGGCGCGTTAAAGGTGGATAATTCCTGCAGGGGGATGAAAGCGAGAGTATTTGTAGGCGATCGGCAGGGTGGTCCTCGGGGCGCAACTGAAAATGCGGTGCTGTGATATGCTGCAGTTCACAGTATAGCGATGTCTAAGAAAAAATCTGTCACGACTGATTTAAAGGTTAGTGCAATCCAAACTAAAGCAGTAAGGAAAATGTTTCTGTGTAAACCGATTCAATGAAACGGTCGGTGATCATGCCCATTGATTCATATTGTTGTAGCAAAAAAAAAAAATTTTAACGCGCTTCTCAGGCTTTACAATAATCTGTTCATGAATATTTCTTATGTAGGCAAATAATATAAATTGTACGCAGTAATTTGTGCCAACTTTAATGGTTTTTTTTGTATCACTTTTCAAACTTGTTTCCATAGTGATTATATATGAACAAATGGAGGCATTGTTTGAAAAACTCGACCCTTTTCTTGTCTAGAATATTGCGAATTGTCTAGAACCATCTAGAACGTCTGTAAAGGGAATCTCTGAAAGGCTAAATGTACATTACCTCTTCCTATGGTAGCATCTGCTGGGGCAATAATATCTGTAGAAATAATGCATAGAATAAGGTATGAATATCCCAGCTAAATTATATAAATGCAGCTTCTCTGTTGACCCGCCCTAATGCTCTCAGGTTTTGTGTGCCCGTGCTGGGTAGAAAACATTCTTGTATTTGCAATTTAGACAGCCACACAACAATTACTGGAGGCCTTTTTGAATGAATGATAGCAGTTTGCATGGACCCATAAACCCCTGGTTGTAAAAGAAACAATATGGAGTGAAGAAAGAACACGAACATAGGTTCTAGCTGGCACAGTTAGATTTCCCATTAAAATGCCTTTGGGTCTAAATGGAAGAAATAATACTAGTGAATATTTGTTTTTATTAAGAATCTTGAACATTTATTAAGAAAGCTGTAGAAGGTATATATACTTTTTATTTAAGTATTGCAATTAGGTCTTAGTATATTTGCAAACCTGAGTGGAAAAGATTTCTTGACATGTTGGAATTTCAGGAAGGTAGTCCATATTTTCCACAGACTTTAAATATCTTTTAAAAAAAATATTTGCTATCTCAGAAAAAAGTATCTAGTTTATCTTTTCCTGTAAAGAAATCAGTGTCATTTTAGATTACCTGTGTATTCAAACCACTTTGAAAGTTCGGTTTTGACAACAGTAGTTTTTAACTAACGAGGCTTTCCTAGTTTTCTTGAATGATAGTTACAATAGAAACTGTTCCCATTGCTCTAACTTGCTGCAAGTACTCAGAAAATGTTTCAGAAAATGTTTTTTTACTATTAACTGCATTCAAGGGACAATTTTTAAAACTGATTTTGTTATTTACTGCCTGCAGTAATGGCACCTGGGAGTCTCGAGCAGATGCCAAGATTTCTTTATGCAGACATTAGGCAACTATGGAGCCAAACAGTGCTACCTGCCCCCCCCCCCCCCCCCCCCCCGAGCTCCTGATCACTGTCCTTTATAGAGGAGCTTGAAAGTTCCATATTTCTGAGGATTTTGTTCATCTGTGATTTACCCAATGCTGAAATATAAAGAAAAGTCTGTGGGCGTGTTGGTATCTCCTGTCACGTGGTCGTGGCAGTGTTTGACAAATCTGATTAGCTGGCTGTGTTATTTGCTCTGGTTCATCGTTATTTTAATCCACTGCTATGGAATCAGATAGTCCCTAGTCAGGTGGTGTCTCGTCAAGATGCTCTCTATTTGCCTTAAGTGTTGTATGAGTGCAACTATGAAATTATGCTTTAAGAAACAAATCATCAGTTCCCATGTTAAAGAGATTCATATGGGTGTTCCACAACAAGGCACGCGAGGAAAGGAATCCAGTGTTTCTTCCAGCAAAAATCATTTCACCAAATGAAAAGAGGAAAGAAATTTTGTTTCATTAACTTTGGATAAGCAAAGGGTTGGAAACACTGAATCAGTCCTCTCTCTGGGTGAAACAAGATAGCAGAAATCCAGGATTGTTGTCCTAGCAATGACCCTAACTGTGCTAGTGGAAAAATTTTTGATACTTTGCACTCTCTAAAATCTGTGCACCTGAATACAGTGTTTGAGAAATATCTCTTTGGTTATCGTAGGGCAAACAACCATTTCATTTGTGATCTTGTATCTAATTTGTGTATTTTTAGACTGGTGGTAGCCATGCTCTGCCTGGGATTATTTGTGTTCTGAACATGAGGCGTCACAGTGAGAGGTATTGAAAGGTCAGATTTTGTCATTGCCAAAAATCTTGGATTGACGCTGGGATTTGTTATGGGCCCCTGGCTTTAAATCTTGTTAAGCTTTCTAGAGCAGTCTCAGCTGAAAACTTGTTCCTCAAGGAGCAGGTTCTGTTATCATCGGGCAGAAGAGATACCAAAAAGATAACTAAGTGGTATGTCGGTGCTACTAAAGATAGGATCCATGGCCACATTTATATGTACACATAACATACTTAAGTAGATGTCTCTCCAAAAGACAATCCTGGTGAATCATGGGCTCTTTAGTGAGAGTGAACCTAATTATACATTTATTAACGGGGGGTAACAGATGGACTAGCTGGTTTAGCAGCTGGGTTTCCAGTCATCATTCATGCAGATTGAAGTAAAGAATGATGTATCTAAAGAAAGCAGTAGGAGCTGACACCTGAAACTGAGCTCTAGTTGAGCAATCCCTGCTCATCAATATTCTGGCAAAGGCAAAGTCACAGCTTGCATTAGGAAATTTCAGAAATCTCCTCCTAGAAATCTCATACCATGATCTGAATTTACCATGAAACTGTCATGTACTTCATGGGAAACCTGGAAGGTCCCGAGTTCCTCTCCTGCATTTGCAAGTCTGATGCTAGAGAGCACACTGTATATTATTTGATTGCCACAACTAGCAGGGCAAAAAAAAGTAATTGTAAACAGACAGTTTAGTCACAATAGTTCACGTTAAGGATCAAGATGATTTGTTAGGGTGGTGTTAGCATGAAGTAACATTTCTCAATTCATCATTCCCAAAGGATTCTGCCTAAACAAAAGCGTGCTTCCTCAGATGTAGGAGTAGATAGGAAAGATTCTGGAAAATCTCCAGGGGAGAGAGAAAGTCCAAATTCCAGCAGTCCCATGCTTGTTATTTAAATACAGTCGCAGGGTTTAATTAATGCTAGCTTACACTTTTTTGTCATTCCACTGAACTTATAATGTAAACAAAGTAAATAGTAAGAATTTATAAGATACAGTTGTTTTAATGCACTGAGAAAGCTTGCTTTGTATTCTTTAGTATCTCAGTGCAATTTGAAATCCACATTATGACTTTAGTACATTAAGCTGCTAGGCTTGCTTTGTCATACTTTTTTTTAAGGTTATTTTACAACTTTGTTATGCTTTGACGGGTATTTCTACTTCTTGTAACTGTAATCAAACTTGTGTTGTGAAATCTCAACGATGTCCTCACTGAGTGAATTGACAGTACATACAGACTCAGAATTTTTTCTCCCAGTCAAAGTTTTGTCTCACTGAACAGTTACTCACTAGGCCAATAAGGAACATGTTCAAAAATTCTTAAATTATTTAGGAGCCAAGCACTATGGAAAGACAGTGGGATTTAACCTACTTTAGTTTATTTAATTGTCCCACATGCTGAGTCTATTCAAGATATCCAGACTTCTGCTGAGGATATAGGGTGGATAGTACCTTTTGCTGACCGGCTGACTCACTTGTCTGAAATGTGTACGTGGTGGTTTGTCGCTTGTGCTCCCTAATTGCTTCAGGCACAAGTCTCCAGTTCCTGCTTCAGTTTTGCACAGTTTTATTCTTGGCCTGAGTCCTCTCACTCCCAGAAAGACCTTTTTTTTGCCTTGATTATATTAATTTGTTAAACTTTGTAAGACTAATTCATTTGTTGTCTTTTAAAGAAACAGGAGGGTTGTGTGAATTATCTGTTTCAGGTTATTCATCCATTAATCCATTCCCTCTTAGAGTTTGAAGCTTAAATTCAGACTTGTAGTGACAGTAGTGCCTTCAGAGGTCTCTAAGTTATCAGTTACATATTTCTTATTCTGGAATAATGAAGTTCTTTATGAATTTTTAAGAAAGATGGTTTCTCTTTTATACAGTGACAAAATTCTTGTAACCTGCTGCTGAAAGGAAGTGGCGGAAACGTTCTGGGGCCTCAGAGGAACCTGGGATTCTCAGCCCTGTCTCAGAGGGTCAAAAATCTAAAGAACTAAGGGAAGTACTTCTTACTTTTGTAATAGAAACATACAGTTTCATCCAGTGGCCTTTGAACTTGTGAAAAATTTCCCATTTAGTTCAGTTAGCATTTCCTCGGCCTTCTAATAAAAAACTAGTGTAGATTTCAGAAAATTAGTATTTCCTTTCTTAGAGGAAATATGTAAATGACTGTTAATTCTTTACATTAGTATAAAGTAAGAAAACTATCATATGAGTTCACTTATGGTGGTCCTGTGAATTTAGTAACTGTTCTGGTAACAAGAAGAATGTTGTCATAATAAAATCCCAACCAAAATACCTGAAACAGAAATATACTTTTCTTTCTGTTATTTTCTTAGTCATTTGGTCCACTGCATGCTATAAAACTTGATAGTCCTACTTTTAGGTCTTGAATGTTCTCCTTGACTGAGTGATAAGATTCTTTCCTGCAGTTTTTAAGGCTTGTAGTCAGGCCCAGGACGTGGGAGTCCTGGGCTTAGCTATGTTCTCTGTTGTGTTAAAGACCTGCAGTGTGACCACAGACATGTAGTTTTACTACTAACATTGAACAGGTGACATTTATTAGACACTTGCCATTGACTTTTATTGGAATGGGAGCTCCTTCTGCACTTCAGTTTTCTCCTCTGTAAGGCGGGGATGATAGTGTTTGCCTCGGACGTTACGTGTTGGCAAATGTTTGAAAAATGTGGAGATCAGTAACGGTAGGGGGCTTAGATATATTTGATAGAAATTACATGCATACTTTCAGGGTAGAGTTTGTCCTTTCTATTACAGAAGTAAAGAAATCTGGAGAGATTAAACAGGTGGCAGTTGCTGCTAACACCCTGACAGAGTACTGTGGTCACATTTATTTTCTAAGTCACGTGGAAGACTTCTGCACTACCATGAAATAGTGCATGTTGTATATTTCTGTGAGACAATCCACAGAGAACATTTTTTCCACTTCTGAGAGAAAGGTAAATATGAGCCTATGCATTCTTTTGAAGAAAACATTTTTCCTTCTGATATTGGTTAACCATCTATGTAACTTATTTATTCTCATCGTTCTTCAATTTGGAATCCACTGATGGTGCTTGAGGTTTTTAATCACTAAGCTGATTTCAGTTGTTTAATTTTTGGAACAGCCACTACAGGCAGACCTATATTCTGTATTTAATTTTGAATACCTTTCCTCACTGATAAAGAAGTTGAGTGTTATGTTCTTAGGAGGAGGAACTAATGCGTGTGAACCAAGTCAGGATGAAAACACCAAAAAGGCCGAACAGTATATATACACACACACACACGTACATATATAATATATATATACACACACAGGACCAGAGTTTATGATTTAAGAAAAAAAAATCTCTAGTGTATGTTGTAGATATGCTTACCTGGATAGATCCCCTGTTTCCCGACTGATGAGGCCAAGCCATATGACTCTCTTCTTCCCCACCCACATTGCACTTTTAGACATCAGAGCAAGCACACTGTGCTTTTCAGAGTTTATGTACAGTGCTATGAGTTATGAGGGCCCATCTCAGATTAGTGACAACAGAATGGCCAGGTTTTATCAACTGATAACAGCATTGCACAGAAAGCTTTGCTATGAGTGTCTTACAGGCCTTTACTGTCAGAATATTTAAAACGTACATCCCTGAACAGCAAGAGTAAGAGATCATAGATATCATTACTTTGTTGTTCTTTAACAGAAGCTTTCTGTCCGTATTCAGCCTTCTGTGTTAACTGAAGTCTCTTCCTCCTCTAGCACAGCATTTTAACCTCCAAAACAGTATTTTGCAGTTTATAGAGCAAGTTATAAAGCTTGTTACAACTTGTGAACGTTAACAAGAAAGATAAATACTTTGTCGTTAATAAAATGTATTGACCTAAATAAAATGACCTATGTAGTCAGAAGTATTGCCTCAAGGTGAATCTTAATTTCTACAAACTGAAAGTTTTCTACTGAGCTTTACTTTTTGTAAGAAAATTGACTCTGTTCAGTTCTGCAGGTAATTATAGCTCAGATTCCCTGAGTCTTTTTTATGTCACTGATACTGGCTTAATATGGAATTATAGATGAGTAGTTTCAAGCTTTGTGCCCTTGTTTTGCCTGCCTGTAAAATGGAAATTATAATCTCCTGTCTTGGAAACATCTCTTAGATTGTAAGATGTTTAAGGCTGGGACTGATTGCTTTATGTGCTGTGCTTCCCCCTACAAAGCAGTCAGTTTGGGTGGGAAGCTGAGGTTCTACCTGGGTGAAAGTTTAAAAAATTATTCAAGAAAAACATTGTGACTTGTTTATTAATTTTGTTTGTTTTGTTAATCCTTCTGAGATTTTTTGGATGAAAAAATGTAAATATTGTAAGGCTTTTTGCTTTAGCAGTGTTACAGATGCAAGCTATTGTCATGATTGGGTCTGAAATGTGCACCCATCAAGCTGAAGCTGTCAAGTGGGCCTTGACACTGTCTGTAACTTGTCTTAACTTCCTTGTAACTGTTCTGCTCCATTGTTTGTGGTGTTACAAAGCCTCTGTAGGCCAGTCCTTAATACCGTTTGTGCTTTAACCCACCACAGAATGCTATTATGTATTACTTTATATGCTAATTGAATACTGCCAGATGAGACAAAAAGGAATGTATAAGGTGCTGGATACAAGGGAATTAATTCTTTTCCTCTCAGGTTGCACCCAGGATCAGCTGCCCGTGTTTTTCTGGGCTCCGCTGATGTAAGCAAGCATGAACATCCACTGTTCCAAGACCAGACAGGGTGCCAGTGATCACATAGTTTTAGCCAGGAGTTAACTGTGGCATTGCTTGTGCTAATCCAGGGCATGCACTTTAACACATCATGTCGCAGCAATTGTCAGTGGCCAGAAACCTTTGTTCTTTACACAGCAGGGGACAGAAATGAGAGTTAATGCTGAATTACAGACACATATTGATTCATGTATTCCATGCATGTATTGAAAGTGATTAGATTACAATTTACTGTCTCTTTTTGCAGTAAATAAAGAAAATATATGTGCCTCCAGTCAAAGTAGTTTTGTCTTGTGCTAGGTTCTGTAAGAGCTTTTAGTAATACTTGTTTCTGAGTCTTAAGGAGTTGTTTTTTTGCTATCTTATTCAACATTTATTTGTAGCTCATTCTTCTGATTAATTTAAAAGTGGCAAGGTCAGGAAATTCCTTATTTCTAAGCAGGCTGATACTATAGTATTAGGTAACCACTCAGTTACTGGTATTTTTTATTTGCTCTTTTGTCCTCTGTAGCTTGTATTACCATTTATAAATATATTCTGGTATACATTTTCCATGGGTTACAAGACTACAAAATCTTGTATGACATTATTCCTTTTATTTCAGCAACAATTTAACAAACTGCTGAATTAATTTGTGTTAATAACAAAGAAAGACTCGGTCAAACAATGGCAAGATACTTAGAGTTTCAGGACTTCATTTGGATGTGATATTTTGTGTATCTTAAGCTCAGAGTTTTCTTTTTTTTTTTCACATTTCTGTCCAAGAAAACTGAGTTATCACAAAGGTGATTTCACAGTTTATTACACAAGAGAATTTCCTTTACTCTTATTAATTTGCACTGCTAACATTCAGCTATTCTGGGAATAAAACTTTGTGCCCCCAGGAGCACATTCTTTTTTCTGAAATCATATTGGAATTGTGTTTGTTAATTTACATCACATGGGAATTGTCTTTGCTAATTTAATGGGCAAACAAGCTGTGTATCTCTATGCAGAAGGAAGGAGAGAAGACTGAAAACCATAAAGGACTGCTGCCTCAGAGCTGCTGTTGCCATAGAGCTGCTAACGAGGAAAAAAACTGCAGCATGGATTTCTTCTGCTGTTGAAGGTAAGATGAGGGCACGGCAAAGACTGTAGGAGGGGGAGGGGAGGCAAGGCAGAGGGATGGAGAAGAGGAAGAAAGTCTGCGTCCTCGCTGTCTAAAAAAGGAAATTCAGTGTTCATGAGCAGAACTGCTGGTGCAGAAGAGCAAAGCTATCTCAGTCGTTTAGGGTAGCAAGAGTGATGAACAAGCAAGTGCATTCCATGCTTTCAGGGGGAAATACTGCAAAGAAAGGAGGGAGAGGAAGAGTGACTTTATAATTTAGAAAACACTCACTGCTGCTTCAAGATAGCTGCTTTTTGGTATGACTTTGGCATTGATATTGTTCCCCTGGGTAAAGACAGCTGTGAAAAAGCTCAGTAGGTAGATAAGCAAGAAGAAAAAGTGGTGCTAGAAAAAAAAAATCAGCATAACCTTGAGGTGATGAATTCTGTCTGTATGTATTAAAATGTGTCAGTTGTTATATTCAGCTGTGCAGTGCTGTGAAACCTTTCAAAATGTAAGCAAAATTGTGGTTTTTGTCTTAAGATTGTTATGATAAATTGATCTTTTATCAATGATGTTTCATCTTTTGTGTAAATGTCTTTTGACTGAAAATGTATAATAAATAACTGAAAAGTAACTATTAGATGCACAAGAATACTGACTACAGAAATGACATCAGGCATGCTTTCTGTGGTAGCTCTTTAATGGGTTGAGCTTTGTAGGCTAAGAATCTTCATGATCATTGGACAATTATCTGCACAATGCTCATCCAAAAACTACTGCTGCTTCTACATCTGTCTAGCAATTCCACTGTGGCCCCGGCCTGCCAGTGGCATTTCTCCTGCCGGCACCTCCCTGCCAGCGGCATTTCCCCTTTCATGTTCCGCCCTCCGACAGCTATGGCCTGCTAGCAGCATTTCCCCTGCCTATCACTGCCTGCTGGCAGCATTTCCTGTGCCTGCCAGAGGCATTTCACCCGCTTTCCCTGCCTTCTGGCAGCATTGCCTCTACCGGTGCATCCATGTGGGTGTCATTTCCCCTGTCGTCTCCTGCCTGCTGGCACCATTTCCCCTCTGGCACCTGCCTGTCAGTGTCATTTCCACTGCTGGCCCCTGCATGCCGGTTGCCTTTCACCTTCCAGCCAGCAGTATTTCCCCTGCCTCCCCTTTGCTGATGGTGGCATTTCCCCTGCCGGTGCCTGCCTGCTAGCAGCATTTCCCCAGACAGCTCCTACCTGCTGGTGGTGTTTCCCCTGTTGGCCTCTGCCTGCCAGTGGTATTTCGCCTGCTGGTGCCTGCCTGATGGTAGCATTTCCCGGATGGTGTGATTTCCCTGGCGTGCCTCTGCCTACTTGCTGGTGATATTTCCCCTGCTGACCTCTGCCTATGGGTGCCTCCCTGCTGGTGGCATTTCCCCTGCCAGCTTCTGCCTGCTGGAAGCATTTCCCCTGCTGGTGCCTGCCTGCCAACAGCATTTCCCCTGTCAGTGCCATTTCCACTGCCAGCCCCTGCCTGCTGGTGGCATTTCGCATGCCAGCACCTGACTGCCAGCAGCATTTACCCTGCTGACCTCTGCCTGCCAGTGTCATTTCCCCTACCTGTCTTTGCCTGACAGCAGTAATCCCCCTGCTGATCCCTGCCTGCTAGCAGCATTTCCCCTTCCTGCCCCTCACTACTAGCAGCATTTTCCTGCCAAGACCTGCCTGCCGGTGTTACTTCCCTGGTGCGCCCCTGACTACTAGCAGCATTTCCCCTACCCGTTCCTGCCTGCCAGTGGCATTTACCCTGTTGACACATGCCTGCCAGCACACACCTGCTGGCAGCTTTTCTTCTGCCTGCACCTTCCTGCCGGTAGTATTTCCCATGCCTTCGTGCACCTGCCAGCAGCATTTCCGCTGCTGACAGCATTTCCCCTGCCCACCTCTTGCTGATGGCAGCATTTCCACTGCTGGCCCCTGCCAAGACCTCTCTAATCATTGTGACGATGACTCGTTCTGTCAGAACCTTTGCCAAAGCCATCTTTGTGCTCCACAACAGTCTGTTTTTCTGTCTTATACTATGTTTCTATTTGGTATCTTGTACCCCAATGATGTCTATCGTTCGTTCAGATCTCCTCTTGAGTTTTTCAGAGAAGGCAATAGCCTTCATCTATTTTTATTGACACACCTCCCAAAGTGTTTTTTATTGTGTTTTGTGATTTATTTTTGTTCTAGTTACTTAGGTGTTAATTTGGCTGCTTCATTCAGCTTCTGATAAGTTTCCTATATTTCCCCGTTTCTTTGTGTTTTCTGTCCTTTGGGACCCAGCTAGTGCTGTTAAGGGTGTCAGTTGGAGAGAGTGTCAAGGTGACCCTGATTCATCAGTGATTTACAGTAAATAATTTACTTTGCAACAAGAAATATTTTTGACAAGTAGTTCTTAGGGGATCTATTTCTGCTTTGTCGTTCAGTCTTATCCAGAACATAGCTCTGGTAGAAGTTAGGTAGCATAGGTGGTCTTGCAAGAAATGGAGTGTCACCCCATACAATTTTGGTTTTTTTTATAGGAAGCTAAGGCACATAATTTTTGACAAAAATGCTGTTACTGGATTTAACAAGCTGCTTTCCTATGTAGCTTAGTATGACATCTATCTTTTTCTACCTACACCCCAGAGAAATTCATTCCCTACCCGGTCACGTTGCTGATGCAATAGATGTAGTAAGAGCAGGCATTGTCATTTCCAGTAAGGATCACTGTCTCTATTCAGTACTTTACATGCTGTAAACTTAGGGCAGATGAGAGAAGTTCCTGCTACACCTCCTCCAGCCGCCTTTATACTGAGGGCTCGGCCCACCCCTTTCCCAGGGCGGGGGTCATTGAGCCCCAGCCTCTGCTCAGGAGGCTCATTCTGCTCCTGGGCTTCTCTGGTACTGTTCCTTGAGTTGGTTGCAGGTTTTGAGCTGTCCAAGCTCTTTGGGCAGGTGTGTTTTGACATCTAGAGAAGGGGAGATTTTTGTCTGAGGTAAGGGATTCAGGACAAAGTTCAGTAGCATGTATAGTAGAAAGTATGCTTGCATGCAAGTTTGGTTTTTTTTCAGGTCAGTTACTTTGTACTGGGTGTTCAGGGGTGGCAAGATGGCTTAATAATAAGCTGGTTTGGTTTGGTTCTTTTTTTTATTTTCCTAAGTGCATTGTGTTTTCCTGGAGTTCCTGACTTTATTGAAGATAGAACCTTGGTTTTTTCACCAGTTTTACTGTATACTGTACAAGTTGTTGACGTTATCTTTTAATAGGACTGATGCTGAGATGCTGCAGTAGGGGTTAGGGTGAGCGTGTTGTATGCGTCTGTATATGGAGCTCTAGCCTTTCTTCAGAAAGCAGCAGGGACGTAATGCATAGTGTGTTTCGGGGTACGGAACTGCTCGTCGCCTTTCCCGATCGCCCGCAGAGTACCACGTTGTCCCGAGAACCTTTGGAGCTTGCGGCAGGTCCCTCGTAGATTATAAGCATCAGGGCTTCTGTTATTTTGTGGGCCTGTAGAGAGCACGGAGTCTGCGGGAAGCCGGAAGGTAGGAGGTGCTCGCAGAACGCGGGGCAGAGGTGGGAAGGGCAGCTCTCAAGGAGTGGCTGACAGAGGGGCTTTAGGGGTGCAAATACAGGGCAGGAGCTGTCGGGAAAGAGATGGGTTCCTTTTCTTGTTTTCAGAAAAGCAGATTTGTTGCCTAGTGAGCAATGAGTCGATAACTGCACACTCAGGAGAGACGTAGCTTATTTAGTTCACGGTTATACAAGGCTGGGAGCTCAGTGGTTTCCCACAAATCAAGCACACCGGGTCAAAATTGCACTAGGTATTTATACAGTTAAATGTGTTAGTGGCATGTAATACTTGTGCCCCTCTAGCAGGTCATTGGTTAGTTTCTTTCTTGCTTAATCTTAAAGGTCCAGCCTTTTAAACTTACTATGCATCCTCAGAGAGTAAGGGGTTTATTTGAGTAGAGGGCTTTCTAGCCTATTAGTGTGATTTTTAGTATTATAATGAGGATAGTTCACGCAACGGACACTTAGTTCTTACCAAGTTGGCAACATACATAAAGCATCCTGATTAGTTGTTCTCCTTAAGGTCTAATTTCCCCGGGATGTCCTTGGTTAAAGGATACTGACTTTGTACTTTATCACCCAGCTGAGGCAGGAGTTTTCTTGGTCCTTCTCCAAGGATACTGAATGTTTGGTCCTCTAATCAGAGATAATGAAGTGTCCTGTACTTATAGCTTAACATATATGAAGAACATCTTGCCCTAATACAATGTTAGCTAAGTTTCTTTAACACCCTGACAGTTCAGAAGAGAAGGAGTTTCTAAAGTTTGGGGACCAGAGCATGGTTGGGAAAGGGAGGTGGCTTCATCAGCCTTTCTCACATGGGTTTTGCCATTGGATGTGGGTGTCGATGAGGTCTGTTCCATGTTAGCCTCTCCGCAGCTGATGTGAGGTCTTGGCAAAGTCACAAGAGATGCAGTGTAAATTATCTGGGCCTCCGTACTGCAACATGCAGGGCTGAATGTCAGACAAGTCTCATCTCAGAATGCATTAGGTACATTAAGGTATGTTACAATATTGGCTCCAGAACTGAGGCCTCCAGTCCTCCATGCATTTTACTTACTTCATTCCCTGACTTAATTTTTACATCCATCCCTTCACAGTCCATCTGGATGTCACAGTCATTGTTACTAGGAGGCATTGGTCACTTATTCCCAACACAGGCTTGTGTCGCTGTCTACCCTGGAACTTGCTGGCAAAGAGGGTGTGTGTTCTTTGTGCTCATAACAATCTTCATCCAGGGTCTGCCTTTTATTGCAGTCACAGGCACGCAAGCTTTTTCTATGATTCGCTCTTTGCCTTGCCTTTTTCCTTAAGTGTCCAATGAGGTTTGCTCCACTGTCAGTGATGACAGTTTTGTTCTCTTGTTCTCATTTAGCTATTGTGGGTTTTTGGCACCAGTTTCTGTAGTTGTAAGGTGTCCATTTTAGATCTCTGAGTCACTGTGTCATGCTGTTGTGGTTTTTCCATCGGCAGACTGCCGTGATAACTCCCTAAGGGGCTCTGTGGGGATTTGGGCTCGAGGGTCTGGAGCCACTTTTGTGGCGGACCTTTTGTCCTTGCAGCTTCATCTGTTGGGCAGTCTTGGTTGCTGTGTGGTACAATGTCCTGTCTTCTTGAGCTTCCTCGGTTTTTGTATTTTCTGGGTTTTGGTTGGGATTTTTTTTTTTTTTTAGGATTTCTGTTGTTTATTCCTGCAGGTAAAGTCAAGTTGTCATTTGACATCCAGGTCCCTGTGGCTCTTCCCCCCCCCCCCCCCCCCCCGATATAATTTTCCCATGCCAGGAGCAGCAGAGAGGGGAGAGGAGTGATTGGGTATCCAGGGATGTTGAGTTGGGTTTCCTCCTGTTTTGCAGGGCTGACCCAGAGGAAGCGTGGTACGTGGGTTGATAGTGTTAATATATATTATGTGGGTGCACTAGTACCTTTCAGAGTGTGTCAGAGGGTAAGGATTTTGTTTCGTTTGGTGTATTTGTCAAAGACGCGAGTTTTGTGTGGGAGGAATTGTTAACCTATTGGTCCACATCCAGGTGACTTGTTTGAAAATACTGTTGTTGCAGATGCCAAGGGACGAGCTGTGCAGGGCGGCAGCGGAGAGCTGAGCGCTGCGAGAGGGTGAGTCGGTGTGTGGTATGAGAGGGAAGAGGTGACTGATGGCTCTATGACTCCATTACAGTATTTTTATTTGAGGGTGCGAAGCGATGAGCCAAGCAGGATCTGTATCCACTGGAGGTGAGTCAGGCAAGGTGAGTGGTGTCTGGTGGGCTGAAGTAGCCGTTATGTTTGGGATGTTGTATTGCTGGTGTAGTTATAAGCAACCCATGTTGTTTGGGTCTTACAGGTGGTGGGCGAGCCTCAATGCAGGAACCAGACCTGACAGAGGCCAGGCGGGCAAGCTGTTGAGGAAAAGGAGTGTGAGAGAGGGATAGGTGCAGGTAGGCTGTGGTATTGGGCAGTATCTCAGGATGTGCCTCTTTCCTTAGACTTTTGCAGGCACCACATGCAGGCTCATAGTGGCGATGCCACATGCCAGTGAGAGGTGTGAGAAGGTGAGGCAGTGGTCAGCATCTAAGATCAGAGAATCCTGTGGCATCGTTGTTAAGCTCTTTAGTTTTGCGGGCACTGCCTTGGTAATCAGATGAGCATTTGAGGTGAGCTTGGTAGTAGTGAGGAGCACGGGGCTGGTGACCTCTCACAAGTGTAATGGTAGTTTTCTGTCTTTTGATATCTTTGGTGTCACAAGTGATGAACAGGTGCAGTGTGTGATGCTGGTATCTGTGTGGAACAGGTGAGCAGAAGGCCATGTTCCTTTTGAGGAGGGGGGTTTTGTGGAAGAGGTGTGTGTCAACCCATGTGATACTAATTGCTGGCACGGTGCTTTTTTTTCAGATGATGATGAAGCACTTGGCAACGGCAGGAATACCTTGGTTAGCTGACATGTTTTTTGTTGAGAAAGGATTCAGAACCTGAGCCATCTGAAAGCCCCACAGTGTATAACTTTGACTTCAACTGGAAAGAGGTTTTTAAAAATGGAAATAAATCTCATTCAATTAAGTCCCATTCTATGAACTCCCCATTAGAGTGTGGGTCTTCAGAGATGATGTGTTTGGCAGTAGAATGCATCAGCACAAGACTTACACTCTGTTTTGTTTGTGGGTTTGTTGTTTGTTTTTTTTTTTAAGAAAAAAAGTCAATGTTCCTTGCAGAGATCCAAGCACAGCACATATTCCAAATGTTGACAGCATTGGTAGTGCTTGGGTTCTCAGTTGTAACAGTTGAGATATAAAGTGCTGTTCCCCTGCATGCCTCGGTACGGCCAAATGCATTAGCATATCTGCCGGTCCTTTTTGGTAGCCTTAGGTATTGCAATGGTAGGGATTTTAATTTTTTTTTCCCCAAAAAGTAAAAATATATTGGGGATCTCTCCACTCACTGGTTTTTCTATCATAAATAAAACTCTAAAAAAAAGCTAACATTGTATGATTTACAAACTCACTTGCATTGCTTAAACTGTAACTGCCAAATACCTGTAGCCATTTATTAGGTGTATTTAAGCAGTTAGGTATGTGTTGTAAATGTTTAACAAGAGAGGCAACTAAATCTTTGGGTTTTTTTGCTCTGATATTCTGAGGGAGTACTCTGAAGTACTTGACTTTGAAGTACTCTTGCTTTCAATGGCATGTTTTCCTGGCAGTTCAGCAGCTTCTCTTGGGCAGGGCAGCTAGCCACAAGTCACTCCTAACTATGTACCACACAAAAACCCTTAGTCAAATTATTACTATGTATTTTGGAGATAGATAACCTAATGCTGTCAATTAATGGCTGTGCAAGAGACAAGCAATAGTGTTTAGATTTATGTGAAGAATCAATTCAAAATGGTATCAATTAGTCTTAACACTGATTTTAAATACTCAAATCATTCTAGCTCTTAAAAGGTGTGTTGTATTTCAAGCTGTTTCCTGATAACCAGAGGTACCCTCTCACACAAAGCAGCCTGCCGTCAGAAGGGCAGCTGTGTTGCCTTACTTTTTTCTCTCTCTCTCTCTTTTTTTTTTTTTTTTAAATAAAACTGTCTCTCCACCATTGCTTGACTTGCTTCTGTCGGTGTCAAAATCCTGATGCCAGGTGCATACTGCAATTCCTGGGGTTAACTTGACGTGGGTGAGGCACACAACCTTGCTCCACGGGGTCCAGGTGCCACTTCTCCTGCCCTAGGGCATGGGCGGACACTGGCAGAAACAACCACCAGACTTTTAAAGCAGGTGAGAGCAAAGGATTAAAATGCTTGAGCCACTTTGATGGTGTTTGGTACACAAGTAATGAATGATTCTGCCGGGGCTACGAGTGGGAAAGGTGCAGGGAAATATAAGCTCTGTGCACTCAGTGATTAGTGTCTCGGGCGGGTATAAACCGGGCTGACGCATCGGTCGTGTCTCATCATACCGAATACTCAGTCGAGAATAATTAACACAATGCTGCCATCGAGCGACCAAAGTGCGGTACGGCACCCGGGAAGCCGCGCATGCGCAGTGGCGACGTTTGGTCCCTGCTCGCTGCTACCGCTGCGTGACCAACCTGCGGTACTGCAGGTGGGCAGCCGTGCACGGGCTGTAGCGACATTTTGCCGCGCTCACTTCTCCACGCCACTTAGTGACCCCCCCCGCTACCTGGTGACGGCACGGGGGGGGCGGAGCCGTGCAGGCACAGCCCTTAGCGACAGGTCCTGACCCCTTGCGATAGCCCGGTGAGGGTGGTGCTGACACCCCTAGCGACGCTCCTAGCAACGGGCCCCGCCCCTGGCGATGGGCGGGTGGGCGGGCTGATGCCTAACCTCCCCGTCCCCACCCACCTTTGCGACAGGCCCCGCCCCCTGGCGAGGGCCTGGGGAGGCGGGGCCGTGCTCCTGTGGTCCCCAGCACCCCCATTCAGCAACAGGTCCCACCCCCTGGTGACAGCCTGGGGGTGTTGCTGGTGCTGCCTGGCCCCACCCTCCATAGCAACATGGTTCCAGGGGCATTGCCAGTGTCCCTTTGGACACACCCCCCTAGCGACAGGCCCCGCCCCCCGGCAACAGCCCGAGCCTGTGTTTGCTCCGCTCGGGGGGCTCGGTTTGGGTGTTTTCTCTCCCCCCTCCCTCCCGTGCCGGGAACTCCAGGCGGCTCTCGTACGGCTCCCGGGGCCTTCACCCCTTGGGGGGCTCGGCCCGCCCCTTTCGCGGGGCGCTGTGGGAAGGGCGGGGGCGGGGCCCGGGGGTCGAAGAGCCCCAGCCGGGGCTCGGGCAGCTTTTGCTACCCCTGGGCTCCTCTGGCGTCGGTGCTCCCGTGTTCCCTCGGGCGGTGGCAGCTTTGGGGCTGTCTCAGCTCCCCGGGCAGGCGTGCTCTGGCGTTTAGAGAAGCGGAGGCGTTGCCTGAGGTAAGGATTTCAGAGCTTGGCACTTTTTGGCAGCATCTGTACTGGAAAGGTCCCTTGTGGCCTGCTTTGCTTTTTTTCTCCCGGGATGTTGTTTTGGGCGCTTAGGGGGCGGTGAGAGGGTTTAGTGGTATGGGGTTCTGTTTGGGGTTTGGTTTTTGCTTTGCTGTTTTTTTCCCCTTGTAAGATCATTTTATTGTGCTGCTGCAATTCCTGTCTTTACTGAACCCGGAACCTTGGGGGTTTTCACTAGTTGTGCCGTTCACTGTTTCAGGTGTTGCATTGGCCTCTCAACAGCCGTGGCACAACCTGCAGCGATGCTGCCTCTCCAGGCCCCCGCAGGCCCCACTTTCTTGTCCAGCCAGGCGGGAAAGCGTGGTTGTTGCAGAAACAGCTACGCCCTGCAACTCCTCCTCAGGTTGTTGGCTCGGCCCCAACAGCGTACAGGCTGCTGAGGTCACCGCCTCCACGCGGGACGCAGGCGGCCCGGAGAGCTTTACCCCGCGCCATTTCCGTCCCCTCTGGGCAGCAGCGGATCTGCTGCCGCTTCAGGCGGCCGCTTTCTCGAGGGCGAGGAGCTGGGATGACAACGGGCCGCTGCAGACTCTGGTCAGGGTAAGAGGCTGTTCCCTGGGGAGCAGAGGTACGCAGGGGCACTTGTCAGTGCCCCTGACCAGTAAAGGGAAGGTTAAATTGTTAGAGTGCAAATAAACACATATTATTTAGGGAGGACTCGTGACTAAATTTAATCACAGCTATTACTGAACAAACCAGGCAGTCATTATTCCTAATCTGTAATTAAAAAAAAATAAAGGCAGTCCTTTTTTATGCCATAAATAGAGTTGCGAGTCATTAATAGCTCAATCTAAATACAGCCGTTATTAAATCAACTGCAGGCATTAATGACTCCTGATCAGAAACAAAATAAGGAAATTTTAGAATCTAGAATGAAAATCGACCCAGAAAGCTAAATTGGGAGCGGGTAATACTGAAATTTTAACAGGGCTGTTAGAAAGTTAGAAGGCAGCGACAGCTCCTGCTTCCAACCCAAGCAGTAAACGAAGTTTTAGATTCTTAAATGAAGAGAAATAAAGGTGAGCTGTTAAACAGTGGCTGGGGTCAAGCGTAGCTATTAAGAAAATTCGCAGGTGCGGGTGATTCCTGACCAGAACTAACAATTCCAGAAGATTTAGATTTAAAACTACAAAGCTAATGGAGTGCCACAACCACCTGGATGTAACTGCAGCCGCTTTGGGGGAATGCCCCAGCCCCCCCCAGCCACCGCTGTTAATTACTGCCAAGGAGAGCGAAAGTGAAAGTAGAAGCAGTGCAGGTGAAATGCGAGCAGTACGCTTTTCCTAAGTCATCTCTTCGTGTCAGGAGAGGAAAGAAAATGGAAAGAAGATGTTTGCAGGGGGTCTGTGCTGGGTTACCTGCGCGTCTCTTCCGTGCATCCTTGAGGAGACATTTAGCTCCTGTTGGGCGCTCGCAGGTGGAGACAGGGCGAGCTGGAGGCAGGATCGGTGCCGGCACTGATAAAGGGATGGGCAAGGAGCTGAGAGAAGAGGGGGCAAGGGCTGAAAAAGGGTCACCGGTTCCGCAGGGAAGGCAGCGGGATGTGACTCGGCAACCGCTCTGAGGAGTGCAGGGTCATTCGCTGCGATGAAGTCAGGGTCTGCGGCTGGCCCGGAGAGGCAGCAGAAATCCCAAACTCTTTGCAGGGGTACCGGCCAGATTAGGGCAACACCTGAACAGTAAAACCATTTAGGGGAAGCAGAGCTGGGCTGCACCGCGTGGCCAACCTCTCTCTTCTCCGTGAGTCCCAAAGGGGCAGCTCCCAGAATGTGCTGAGAATTCATCCCTTGTGCTAAAAATGAGACGTAAGTAGCACCCACTCGTGAATTTTATTTTCTCTCTCACTCTGCGGCTCCTGCCTGCTTGTCTCTCCTCAGTGCTCACCTGCACCTGTGCTCGGATGGGGCAGCTGAAGGAAGGTGCTGCCATCTCCCCGGCCCCGGCGGACCGCCCCTCAGCTGTGTCCTCTGTCAGGGAGCGTCGTCATCTCTCCTGCCTCCCAGAGCGTGTCCTGTAGTGGCAGACGCGCGGGCTTTTCCCTGCACGCGCATACGGGAAGGGAAGGGAAGCAGAGTGAGAGCTGGGCTTGTCAAAGAGTAATGGGGGTGGTGGGAAGCGTAGCTAGAACCGGAGAGCTACAGCGCAAAAGCGAAGCGGATGGGTCACAAAAGTAAAATGGTGCACAGGAGTGCTGAGGAGAGAACTCCCACAGCACGCAGGAAATCAGTGTCAGAATCTATTTTCTTCTGACTGCCAAATTAAAAATAATGGCACGCTTTGCAACGCTAAGCTCACTGTAATCGTCTGAACTGTTTCTTTCCAACCCCCCACCGCCCCCAGCACACCGTTCAGCCTCCTCAGCCTGAAATGCCTTGTTTTCCTTCTTTTTTTTTTTTTTTTATGACAGGGCAACTTCTGTTCTCAAGGTGGTGCCTACAGTACAGCTATCTCTTCGAAGACAGTTTGGTTTAGGTCAGAGAATGTTTAGCCTGGACTGAATCAGCCTCTGTTTCTATTTCTGGAAATCAGCGGTCCTGTGCATCAAGCGCGGAAAAAAGGAAATATGAACCAAAGGATGTGGGGCCTGCAGGGGTAGGAAAATATTTGAGAAGAGGTTCAGTGGGGAAATGACTGTTTGTCTGTGGGGCGTCCAGGCAAGCAACCCAGCTGCTAGAAAGTGGCGCTGTCCCCAGGATGGCCTCGGCAGTCCCGTCGGAGTCGGGGGAACAAGGACAAGGCAGGGTGAAGAATCTGGCCTGCCGTGTGGAACGTGCTTGTACAGAGCACGTGTGATGCACTGCAAGTTTACTTGTTTAAACTGTGAGTTAAAGAAGGTGTACAGTTGCTTTGTAAACAGCCAACGCTCTAAAGCTACACCCATCTAATTGCTAGCTGTATTAAATCTATCGTATTGCTGTTTCTGCATTAAAAAAAAAAAAGAAAAAACCAACACACCTATGTAAGCACTTCTAAGTCAATGGAAAACCACTGTTTAACGCATGGCATGTGTGGGTTGTTTTTTTGGGGCGGGGGGGTGGGGTGTATGACAAAAACCTGCGAGAGACACACGCACATACGCACATGTAATGTTTAGCGCTCACCTAAACCCAAAAAAGAAAATCCACTCTTTATTTTGCAGCATCAGCATTAGCATTAGCTTCCAGCGCACAGCCTGAGCGCGCCTCTGCTCTCACCGTCTGCTCCCTCTTCAACTGTGTGTGGCTGTCATCAGCTTGCACAGGCTTTGCTCGTGCAAGTTTCCGCGACGGCTTACGAGAAGGCAGGCAAACAAACCCAGCAAGACGCGTAGTGCCTTCCTCTATGGGCTCCGTCCAGCCTTTGTTAAAATGAGCAGAAAAGAAATCTGCTGCTGCCTTTACTCTGACTGACTCTTACAGAGAGCATCTGACTTGACCCGCAGCAAAGCAATGCCCCAGGCAGCAGCACGTATTGGCGCGGACCGCGGTTTCACCCACCTGTTTTACTGCGCTGGTCCTTTCCCACGGCCGATGCCACAGATGTGGCGCGGCCCACCCCCAGACCTCTTTACGAGGGTTCCCTGGGCTCTGCAAGTCACCTGCTGGACGTGTTGCTGATTCAGGCACGGGCAAAGTCAGCTTCTTCGCTGGCGTCGGGCCAGGGCAGCCACGTACTCGAGGGAAACTGAGAATATCTCCAGCGAGATCTCACCGGGAGGCTGGGACCTCGTCAGTAGGGGAGAAAGCCAAGCGACTGACACTGAAAGGGAGCTCTTTGCTAGGCTGTAGATCGTAAAGTTAAAAAAGAAAACAAACCTGCCTTTTTAAAAATGCCCTCTTTTGAGTCTGCCACATTAGATACAGATTTTTAAAATTGCAGGGTATATCTCCTACAAGCCTCATGCAAAGGGAAGTGAGTGCTTCTGGCTCTCAGGACAAGGGGGTCCCTCAGGAGCCTGGGTGCTCACGCCAGCCGGCATCTGGCACAGCACAGGGCAGGAGCTTTGGCAGTAGTATGTGAGCTGAGAATGAGAGTCAGGCAGCACTGCACGCTTCTCCTGTGAGCCGCCGAGGCTCGCGCGCTGTACCTTCCACGAATAAAAGGCCAGAAGAGTCAGCATTTCTGCTAGTTCCAGCCTCATCCGTACCCTCGTCGGTGTAACTGTAAGCAAGCGTCCTGTAGCGACTGGGAGTGTGGCACCTGGGCTTCCTGCGCTGCCTTAGGTTGTGCCCTTGGAGAGACCCTTCTCCGAGCCCCGTGAGCCCCGGGGTGGGTGGGCTGAGGTGCTGTTCAAGGCTGAATAGGCACGAAGGCCTGTAAACAAAATGTATTTATATTGCACCCATACCTGGCAGCCAACCGCTGCTTTATTTACGTATTCTGCACCTCCTGCCGATGCTTTTAATCTTAGCCGATATTGCCGCAGTTTTCTCTGACGGGGCAGGGGACTGCCACGCTGCAGGGGGAGTTTCTGGGTGCCTCCCACGGACACAGACGTCCTCAGCTGGGTAGGGACAGGGTGAGAGCTGGAACAACTCTGCTGACATGTAAGGGCCGTCCCAGGGCAAGGCTCCTCGGTCTGGGGGCTGAAAGGCGAGCCGCGCTGGGTGGTTGTTGTGGGAGTTGTGGAGCAAGTAGGGGAAAAAAAAATAAAAAGAGAAAAAAACATCCAAATGTTTCACAGCAGGTAGAAAGCTTGGCAGAAAGCAAACTGCATGCTGTAAAGACAAAAGCCGAAAGCCGGCTATGGACTGTACGAAAATAGTCAGTGCCATGGAAAGAGGTTATTTCTTCAACCGACCATAGGAGGCTTTTTGTGAGAAAACACACCACCTCTTCTTTCTGCTACGGCGCGGTACCGCAGCAGTAATGGGACAGAGCGTGCGAGCGCCTTTGGCAGTATCGGTAACGGCCGGGGCACGGCCGAACGGCCAGCCCACCTTCCGCACAAGGAAAACACCATTTCCCTAGAATGCCACGCAGACCCAGGACGGGTAAGGCAGAGGCCAAGCCCAGGCGCCCCCATTGCCAAGGACCACCTTGGCCTTGCAGCATCTCATGCTTCGGGGTGTCCTGCAGGCCGTGGCTAAGCTCAGGCCCCCTGCTCGTGGCTGCCCCCAGTCCCCCGGTGCCGGTTGGGCCCCAGCCCCCAGCGCGGTGCGGCGCAGGGCAGTGACCCAGCAGGGCGGTGTGGGATATCTGGAAAGCAAAGGACACGTAGTGAACAATCCAGGCTCGGACTGCGCGGGCTTAATCGGCCTGGGAACAAGAAGGCCTCAAGGATGTTGCGAGTTAAAACCAATGTATGTAGCTATTAATAACAGCTGTGATTTTGTATTTCCCAAGGCTTACAAAGCGGCATGGTACGAGCTTACTGTGGGAACGTATGGGATGGCATTACGTCTTCCTGAGAAATTGCATTCCAAGATCGGCCACAGGTGCTACTCTGTCAACAGGGGCCGCATCCCATACCACCGGCAGGAGTGTCTCGTTACAGCGTAGCAAAACAAGGTGGGAGTTGCCGATGCTGCTAGTAGCTATCCTTGGGATAAAGCCCAAGGCCGTGCTGACCAACTAGTAACAGGCTTCTATATAATAAACAGTAGAGGCTTGTGTGTGATAAGGTGGTTGCAGAGCTATATTAACCGCATTGTGCCTGTGTCATAAATTGAGACCACAATGGATCATAATCCAATTAGAATTTTATTAATTGTAGCAAGTAGAATATGAGCAAATACAGCGCTGGACGGCAGGGGAGTCTGCGCTCCGCCAACTGCCGTACTGAGCAGTTCAAACAGTCTCTCTTTATACATCTTTACTTCCATGTTCAATGAGATAGTGGAGGTACTTTTCGCATGCTTCAGTTGTTGTTAGGGGGTCGTTTCCTGCTTCCTGGTGATATGGGGTTGCTTGTCTTATCTCTGTCGATAAGTTTGGACATCTGATGGTTATCTTGCATAAGCACGCCTGGGAGGTATTCTTCGCATGCTTTACATTGAGCTTTAACATAAGTCTTAATAAACAATACCTTAGTTCAGTTTCTCACAATCCCCCCTTTTTCTTTTTATCCTATTATTGTTTATTAGACACTACTTTCATTTTCGGCACTGCAGGCAAATCTTCTTCCACAATTCCGACATTTATCATAACACTCACAAGGTAATATCTCACAATTACAATCATAGTTCTTATGTGGCATAATGCATTCACAACAATCGTCATCTTCATTAATAGATACACTCTTATATTTTGCTTCAGACCTTGTAGTCAAAATAAGCAATTTAGCTGGGTCAAACCGTTCTTTAATAAAATGTAAAATACAGCGTAATATACAAGGTCCAAATATAAGTCCCAGAATCAACATAATAAGCGGTCCTGCTAAAGCAGACAACAAAGTGGTTAGCCAAGGTGAAACATTAAACCAGCTTTCATACCATAACTTGCCCGCTTCACGATCTTTTTTACGTTGTTCTAACCTTTTCCGGAGTTCAGACATGGTGTCTTGGACTACTCCCGTATGGTCAGCAAACGAACAACATTCTTCATTGAGAGCTACGCATAACCCTCCTTCCTTTAAGAACAATAGGTCTAATCCTCTCCTATTTTGCAGCACCACTTCTGATAAAGATTTTACTGAAGTGGCTAAATTTTGAATAGATTGCTCTATTTTTGCTAAATCCTCATCTACAGCCATCTGCAAATTTTGCAACTCCTGACCTTTTACCAGGGAGGCTATGCCTGTACTTGCTCCAACTCCACCCGCTATCAGCAGTGTAGCTAGGGTTACTGCCGTAATTGGCTCTCGTTTTTGTCTATTCAGGTTTCCTTCAAAGTGGCGTAGCACCTCCTCAGAGGTGTGATAGATTAGGCGAGGAACAATAATCACCTGTATGCAAAACTGAGATTCATTAAACACGTTCAAGGATAGGCAAGGCGTTATTCCGATGTCTGAACAAACCCATTTAGCTCCTGGTGTCGGGATAGCCCATTTGTCCTTTTTATTTTTGTGTTTCTCTATATTGGTGTTAGTGACTATTCGGCTGCACAAAGGCTGATACTTTTCGGGCACTGTGCCTATACATTTTCCCTGACCCGTTACTAATTGAATAGTAATTCCTTGCGTATGATTCTTCTGGTCATCCCATTGACATTCTTGTGGGTTTAAACCATTAGACCATCGAATCATACCTGGTTTTCCAACTGCCTCAAAATATGGTGGTCTAATATTATAACATAACCAGCATTCTTCAGTTAAATTTGGTTTGCTTTCATTAAGGGCACGATAAGAGGCTTGCATTAGATTCCATAAGGGGTCCTTGGGTTCTGACAACTCTAGATCTCTGGATAAAGAGAATTCAGTCACAGCATCATTAGTTGTTTTCGAAGGAGAGCCTGAGGAAGGGGTTATGACAATTACGGGGGCCATCTTTTCTTCAGAGGAAGTGAGCGGATTCAGGACCAGATTTGGTCCTATTGGCAAAGGATCGTGGGGCATCGGTTTCTTCATAATTTGAAAAATACCCCCTCTATCTACACCTTGTTCGTAATATCTAATTCCCCAAAATTTTCCTACAAGCCAGAAGTCCTGACTAGGATCTTTTATGGTTATATTAATGCCTGTACATCCAATATCTTTATGATTACATGTACCATTATAGTAACTATCTGTGTAGCTCCAATTTCTCTTTTGACATATTTGTGGTGACCATTTGATTTCTAGATTTTGATCTCCAGATGCAGACCATTCAGAGGCCCATGTTTCGCATCCCCAGTATGCACAATAATAATGGTCTGGACGATTACAATATGATTTACCAGGGTTCGATGCTGGGCATATATAAATTGGCTTGCAATTCTTATCCATTTCTCCATCGATTAAGTAACGCAAACTTATATTGAAACTAACTGTTCCCCCCTCCATAATTTGTGCTTGGATTGGCTTATTTGGATATTGTATGTTTGTTATTGTCCAATTCATGGGTTCATGAGGGTTTCCTTTTCCATTTGTTTGGGCTATTATCGATAATAAAACTAACGATATACCAGGAAAAAGGGTGTCTGTCAATTTTTCCAATTTAAGTACACTTTTACCAGTCTTGGGGAAGTTCGACCATAGCTGCTCTTGCGCCTCATTGTTCTGGTTCTTTTCTCCACAGTTTGTTCCTCCTCTGCCTCGCCCGTCGACTCGGTTGCTTCGAGCCACGGGGTGTACCATCTTCTTGGCAGCAAGGGAAATCTTCAGGAGAACAGCTGTTTCAGGCTTTCTGCCTGTTTATATAGGCCTCCCACTTTGCAGCTTTAACTAATGAGACTAAGCAAGACACAGCTAGTACTTCCCTTCTGCACTTTGTAGCCAAAATTTCAACCACAAAGGGGATTGATTCGTTGGAATGGTAACAATAATACTAAGGGTTTATTCCTTTGGCAAAACTTTCCACCATTCATGGGATCCTCGAATAATTTCTTGTTCCGACTCTAATTGTTTTTAATTTCCACTCAGTGAGAGTTCTTTGGATTTTCCAACACTGTGTGCAAACTCCTATCGGAGGGTATCCATATTCACAGTGTGTCCACCATTTATCCTGGCATACCTTACACTTGCAACGAGCAAATGGATAACAATCGCAGTTCAAATGATTGCATCTAATTTGTATATCTAAAGTGCTTATTAGCTTTTCCTCTATATTCAATATTGTGTTACTACATAAGTTTAGCAATTTCCTTCAACACACTTCGTACGCTTCCATATATAATAGATTAAAAAAGATAATTATAGCAAATATAAACAGCAATATACACTTTATACCAAAAGGTAATGCGGCAAAATAATCAACTAAAGTTCTTATCATTACGTTATCTTTTCAGAGTTATCTTGGTGTCACCTGGAGTACTGATTACTTTCCAGTGGGGTCTCGTCACTGGGCCTTTAATGCGACTGGCATGAGTCCATCCACGCTCAGCAGTCCGGACAGCTGTTTCTGTTGTAAGCAAAACAAGATAAGGTCCCTCCCAATTGGGTTTTAGGGTTTCTTCTTTCCACGTTTTAACTAATATCCAGTCCCCAGGTTTAAAATTGTGAATTTTTAAGTCCAATGGGGGTCGTTGCACAATTAGTCCATGTTCCCAAAGCTTGTTACGATGTTCTGCTAATTGTGAAACATATTCATTAATCACATGATCTCGAATTAAAACATTTGTTTGTGGACTTTCGATTCTATAGGGCATTCCATACACCAGTTCAAACGCTGATATCCCTACATCTGCTCGGGGCCTGGTTCTGAGAATTAATAGTGCCATGGGTAGGCACTTAACCCATGATAATTTGGTTTCTATCATTAATTTAGTCAAAATAGTTTTGATTTCTCCGTTCATCCTTTCAACTTTTCCCGAACTTTGTGGATGCCATGGCGTATGATATTCCCACTTAATACCTAAACTTCCTGTTAGATTTCTAACAATTTTTGACACAAAGTGTGTTCCTCTGTCTGAATCGATTACATCGGGTACTCCATATCGAGATATAATATGTTCAAGTAATACCTTAGTAACTTGGTTAGCAGTTGCTTTAGAGGTAGGAAAAGCCTCAACATAATGTGTTAAATGATCCACCATCACTAATAAATATTTGTAACGCCCTACCCTGGGTAGTTCAGTAAAATCCACTTGTATGTGTGAGAAAGGTCTGTATGCTGGGGAACGTCCTCCAAGAGGTTTTCGTCTCATGTTGTTTCGATTAACCTTTTGACAGGTCTCGCAGGCTGCAGTGACTGCCTTTGCTATGTTATATACGCTTATACAGGCAAACTGTTGATTGAAATGATCAACTAACGCCTGGGTTCCCCAGTGTGTTTTACTGTGTATTTTTGAAAAGATTTCGAGTGCTATGCCCTTCGGCAAGACTTCTCTCCCATCTGGCAATATGTACTTACCATCTTGTTCCTTAGCTCCCATTTGTTCTAGTTTTTCCTTTTCTGCAGACTCAAAACTCAAATTATTACTAACAGGTACTTGCTGCATAGTCAAAATCGTACTATAATTGCCTGCTACTCGTTTTGCTTCTGTATCAGCTGCATTATTTCCTCTAACTTGATAACTCGTGCCTCGCTGGTGTCCCTTTATATGTACAACTGCTATTTTATTTGGTATTTTCAATGCCCCCAGAACTCGCCGAATTAATTCTGGGTGTATCAGTTCTTTTCCCTGTGAGTTAACAAATCCTCTCTCCTCCCATATTTTCCCAAAGGTATGTACTACTCCGAACGCATAGCGTGAGTCTGTATATATAGTTCCATCCTTTCCCTTCAGTGACACTAAGGCTTTCCACAATGCGTACAGCTCACAGGCTTGAGCCGACCAGCTGGCACTCAGGGGGCCCGATTCTATTGTCCTAAATTCTCCTTTATCCAACTTAATGATGGCATACCCTGACAATCGTTTACCTTCCACTATTCGAGATGACCCATCTATAAAAATTATTTCTCCATGTTGTAATTCCTCTTCTTCTAGATCTGGTCGAATTCGTGTTTGTTGTTCAATCGTTTGAAGACAATCGTGTATTAACTCAGTACTTTCCCCTGGGTATAAAAATTCTGCAGGGTTAACCGCTCCGACAGTCCTTAGGGACAGTTTTGGAGATTCTATGAGTATTCCCTCATACTTTAGTAGTCGGCTATCTGTAAGCCATTTTTCTGCTTTTTGTTGAAGCACCCCCCTTATGTTATGAGGCGCATATAGGACAACTTCCCCATTGAAGGTAATACGATTCGTTTCTTCAAGTAATAAGGCAGCAGCAACAACGATTTGTAAACAACTTGGCCAACCCCTGCTCACAGGATCCAACAGCTTTGATAAGTATGCTACTGGTTTCTTTTGTCCCGCCCATTCCTGAGTTAATACTCCGAATGCTGTTCCTTCATGTATGTTAACGAATAAATGGAATGGCCGCTTTAGATCTGGGAGGCTTAAAACCGGTGCTTGACTTAACTCCCTTTTGAGGCTGATAAACTGATCTTGATCCTGAGGGGTCCACTTGGGTATTTTGTCTTTAGACAGTTGTTCATACAAGAATTTAACTTTAAAGCTGTAATTCTCTATCCATTGTCTACAATACCCAAATAGCCCTAATGCTTGTCGAATTTGCCTCTTAGTGACAGGCATAGGTAATTCCAGAATTCCCTTAATGCGCTCCGGATCCAATATCTTCTTGCCGTTAAACAAATAATGCCCCAAATATTTCACTTTTTCCTCCACAAATTGTAACTTTTCTTGTGATACCCGTAGTCCCTGTTGTGCAAAAAAGTTTAGAAGTCGAATGGTTTCTTTTCTTACATCCTTCTTATTATTCCCTGCTATGAGTAGATCATCTACATACTGTAACAGCACATTTCCCGTTTGTACCTGGTATTCTTTTAAGATCTCTTCCAGGGCCTGTCCAAACAGGTTAGGGGACTCAGTGAACCCTTGGGGGAGCACGGTCCATCTCAATTGCTGTCTGCGGCCTGTCTCTATGTCTTCCCATTCAAAGGCAAAATAATCACGGCATTCTTCTGCCAGTGGACAGGCCCAAAAGGCATCCTTTAAATCAACCACACTATACCAGGAGTTATGGGGTCCTAGCTTGCTTAGCAGTGTGTATGGATTTGCTACTACAGGGAACCGGGTGATAGTTCTTTTGTTTATTTCCCTTAAATCATGTACGAGCCGATATTTCCCATTTGGCTTCCTTACAGGCAAAATGGGAGTGTTAAAGGGTGACATACAAGGCTCTAAGATTCCTTGTGCTAATAATCGATCAATTTCTGGTTTCAATCCTCTCCGTCCTTCTAGGGATATGGGATATTGCCTTATCCTCACAGGTATGTGGGGTTCGGAAATTTGAATTTTAATCGGTGGGATTTCCAGTTTACTTATTGTATCCGGAGAGTACCAGACATCGGGGTTAATTTGTTTTTGATCATCTACGGTCAAAGGATAAGCAGACACCGTTAGCTCTTGATTTTTTACTTTAATTTCTAATTGCAATTCAACAATTAAATCTCGTCCTAACAGATTAAATTCTGCTTCAGGGACGAGCAAGAGTTCACCCATTCCAAATTTATTTTCAGTTTCGAATACCACATTTTTGATTTTGCTTACTTTAAAGGGTTCTCCTTTTGCCCCAATTACTTGTACCTTTTCAGGGGAAACTTTACATCCCTCAGGTATTTGCCTAATAGTCGATTTCTCAGCCCCAGTGTCTACTAAAAAGGTGAACTCTTGTTTATGGGGACCTATTTTTAATTTTATCAAGGGCTCATGATGACCCCGGTCCCCTAAGATATAGAGCCCCTGACTCTCCTATTCCGTTTTTAATATTTCCTCATCCCTGATCCTTTCTCTGCAATTCGTCTTTATATGTCCCTTCTTTCCACAGTAAAAACAACATCTCTGTTCCTTCTTTACTACCACGTTCCCTTGTTTCGTTCCAGCAGATCTGTGTTCACCAGTCCGCCCTTTGCGATCCTCTCTGACTGCTGCTACCATCATTTTTACTTGTCGCTTGCTGCTCTCTTCTTCCCGCCTTACGTAGACTTTCTGAGCTTCCCTCAATAATTCATCCAACCCTCTATTCTGCCAGTCCTCTAACTTTTCAATCTTCTTTCTGATATCTTCCCATGATTTTGCCACAAACTGAGTTTTGAGGAGCGCTTGCCCTAAAGGGTTGTCTGGATTTACCCCAGAATACAGCTGAAGGGCTTTCCTCAGTCGTTCCAGCCACTCAGTAGGGCTCTCATCTTTCTTTTGTATTTCATTAAATGCTTTATTGATATTCTGGCCACGGGGTACTGCTTCTCTAATCCCTTGAATTACTATAGTTCTCAGGTCCTGCATATGAGTTCTATGCACCGGATCCTGATTATCCCAATTAGGTCTTTGGAGTGGCCATTTAATATCTGCTTGGGGTCCCTGGGCATGCTGAGCATCCCACAGTCTCATTCCTGCTCGCCTGATCATATCTCTTTCCTCGGTAGTAAATAATTGACCAAGGATAGATTGCATCTCATCCCAAGTATAAAGATTTGGTCCCAAAAATTGATCTAATCTTTCTGCCACTCCGAGTGGGTCTTCAATTAGGTTTCCCATCTCGGTTCTTTTAAAATCTCGTAGGTCAGCCGAACTTAGGGGCACAAAAATATATCCAATCACAGGTTGGGGTCCCCCCATGGGCATTTCCCTTAAAGGATACATCTGAGCTGCCCCTTTTTGACTCCTAGTTACGCGTCTAGGAGGAGGGGGAGACCCTTGTTCCGATTCTGGTGGGGGAGTGGGTGCTCTGGGGACCTCTGAAGGGGCTGCGGGAGCAGGAGGAGAAATATAGGGAGGGGGGCTTAGAAGGGTTTCGTCTAACTCTTCCTTCTTTTTCTTTTGTTCAGTTTTTACTTCATTCAGTGGATAAAGTCTAGCTCTCGGTCTTTCTAGCCACACTTCCGCATACTGACTCTCTTCTGGGTTAAGGGGTTTTTTATTGTTAACCCAGAGGTTTAATTGTTGTCTGACCCAATCCTCTTCTGACCCATAGACTGGCCAAACGTCATCTTTAGAAATCTTCTTCCCTCCCCATATCCTAGTACAATATTTTATCATTTTCTGTTTATCTTTCCCTAGGGTTCCAGGGAAATATCTCCAATTGTCTAGGATATATGCCAGAGGGGTATTCTTAGGTACAGTGGGTACCTTTCCCATGGGAGTCGAAGGCTTGCTGCCCTTCGCCCCCATCTTCTGGAATATCCACAAGCGCGCACTCACTCGTTCCCCTTGTTCCTGGCCCAGTCCCTCGCGGGAGATGGGAAACGCAGTACTTAAGGGTCCGCACTCGCCTGGTTCAATATAGCGAACCTCTCACTCGTTATATTCCAGGAAACCCAATCCCGCCCGAACGGTAAACCCGCGAACAAATTTGCCATATACTTACGCGCCCTGCGTCTTCGTCCGGACTCCCGTGCACAGAATTTTTATGGGATTTTACCGGTTTCTCCTTTGCTCATCATTCTAGAATTTAGGTTCGTCGGTAAGGTTGAGGTAAGCTGTCGGTCGCGGGGCCGCGGATTGCCGCGGGGCGCCTCCCCGGAGGACAGAAGCTCACCGTTCCTTATCCGAGTCACGGCACCAAATTGTCATAAATTGAGACCACAATGGATCATAATCCAATTAGAATTTTATTAATTGTAGCAAGTAGAATATGAGCAAATACAGCGCTGGACGGCAGGGGAGTCTGCGCTCCGCCAACTGCCGTACTGAGCAGTTCAAACAGTCTCTCTTTATACATCTTTACTTCCATGTTCAATGAGATAGTGGAGGTACTTTTCGCATGCTTCAGTTGTTGTTAGGGGGTCGTTTCCTGCTTCCTGGTGATATGGGGTTGCTTGTCTTATCTCTGTCGATAAGTTTGGACATCTGATGGTTATCTTGCATAAGCACGCCTGGGAGGTATTCTTCGCATGCTTTACATTGAGCTTTAACATAAGTCTTAATAAACAATACCTTAGTTCAGTTTCTCACACCTGTAATAAACTGGCATTTGCTTGATCATATTGGTCGTGTGCAGTGTCCGTGACTTCCGTGTCAGCAGGGCGGCCCCACGGGCCCCAGCCCCCCCCCCCGCCGTGCCTGCGGCCAGGGGCCCGCGGCCGCCGGCCCCTTCCTCCTCTGCTCGCTCCCGTCGCGGACGGCTCGGTATGTGTCACGAGCGGCAGACCCGTTCAGCCGCTCTCGGAGGGCGCGCGGCTCTGCCCGGCCGTGACCGGGGCCCGCAGGGGTTTCCCGCTCGCCCGCTCGCCCCGATAAGGAGCTGGCCCCGAGCCGGCGCGTCCCGCCCCGCCCGGCCCTCGGCGCCCTCGCGAGCTGAGCGCGGCCCGGCCAGCAGGGGGCGCTGGCGCTCCACGACTGGGCGCGGGGGCGGTCCGGCGCGGGGGAGGGGCCGGTGGGGGCCGGTCCTTCCGGCCGCCCTTTAAGGGCCGCGGCGCGGGGCTCGGGCTTCCGGTGGCGCGAGCGCGGCGTGGCGGAGCGGGGGCGGGAGCGGTGCGTGTGGAGGCCGAAGCGCCGGTGCGTGGGGCGGCCGGGTCGCGAGGCGTCCCTGTGCGGTGCCGGGGCCCCTCTGCGGCCCGGCGTGGGAAGCCCGCGGCCGGCGGAGACTGCTCGGAGCTGGGCGGGGAGCTCCGCGGCGGTCCGGCCGCCGGCAGCCATCCCCTGCGGTGGCCGGCAGCCCCTCGGGACTCCTGGAGGCCTGGCGGTGCCCGAGCCTCGCCTGCGGCAGCCGCCTGAGAGAGCAGCGCGGCCGTGGCCGGGGGCCGGAGAACGCCGGTGAGTGAGTTCGGGCAGCGGGGTCTCCGTGCGGGGCGGGCCCGAGGCCGGGCCGGGGGGCTCCGTGCCCCGCAGAGAAGCCCTGGTCGGGCATCGTTCGCTTCCCCACAATGCAGGTCTCTCCCCGGTTATTTTCTGTGTACAGTGTTTTGGGCCACCTGAAACCCTTTGGCAGGGTAGGTTTGGTGCGGGGAGATGGCAGGTCTGGAGCCTGAAAGATCTCGGGGGGGGGCGGCGGGGGATGTATTTCCTGCCTTAAAACTTTGAGCCCACCTCGTGTGTCATGTCGTGTTATCCTGTCGTGAGTCTCATGACTGTGGCAAACGTCTCAGTCGGGCGTTCTGAACGTGTGCGTGTGTAGGCAGGGGGAGATTTGTGCAGGGTGACAGAGCCCCTTGTGCTTCTGTGCTAATGTCTACCTGTTCTAGACCTCCAGTGTTGGAAAGCCTTTGGTTAGTGCCTAGCCGTGCCTGCGTAACAAATATTTTAGCTGCTGATGTGTTATACCTCTGCTGTGAACTTTTTCCTGGGTGGCTTGATTGTTTCTGGTTGTCCATGTAAATCTAGGCAGCTATTTTCTGCCCGGTGGTGAAGCCTATCGGTTTGGATAACAAAGGGCAGGAGAGCAGTAAAGAAAAAGGTGATCCATCTGCTGCAGCTCCTTGGAAACAATTTGTTCCTTATTTTCATTGTTACAGAGTGTGGCGCTGGGGTCAATGGTGTGGTGTAGTTCTTGAAGGCTTATAGGAATTAATTTTCTCTTTGGACAGTACATCAGTACTCAGCATTGTGTGCCGAGTTTTGTAGGCTGCCCTTGGAAACAGTTTAGCCCAGTTTCTCTTGATTGGTAAACATAAATTTTCAGGAGATTCAGGGTTGTGTGTGGCAAAACATGTCCCTCTGTTTTTGTGTCCTGCCGCACAAACGGCCAGCGGCAGGGCTCTTGTTCCCCGCTCTCGATATTGCTACAGCAGGGCTGCGATATTTAGACCTAAGGGATGGGTTTAGGAATGGAAGGAGAGAGAACGCCTGTGTTCTGTGAGGGCTATGAATGCTGACCCTTTGTCTCCGTCTGCTGCTTTTCCTGTGCGGGTGATGAAGCCGTTTTACTTTTCTCTGTTGTTCCTGGTCTAAATAGCTGCGAGGCTGTCGCCGCTGTGGGTGTGCAATTTGTGTTGCTGTGTTTCTGTGGAGTCCTAGCTATGGCTCGCTTCTAGTGTGGCCAAGCGTCAAGGTATGGCTTTCAGTTTAAAGCTTCAGAAGCGCTGCGCACTGAAATGGGTGTAGGTGAAACTGCTGTTGTGCCTGCAGCTGTGCTCGCAGGGATGCTGGGTGGCTCTGCATCAAAACGGCGAGGTGCGCATGGACCTCCGTCGGGCTGCGCCCTGGGTGCGCGAGCGTGCCATGTTTTTGCTGTTCCGGCTTGTACGTGCGAGGGCTTAACGTTTGATTTAATGCATTTCCTTTAACGGCAGGCTGTAGTTGGGCTCTTGACGGTATTCCTACGTGGGCGCAAGAGCTGTGGAATAGTTAAGCTGTTGCTGTGCCTCCAGGTGACTTGTTCAGTAACACTGTTTTTCCAGGTGCAGATGGATGAGTTGTGCAGGGCAACGGAGGAGAGCCCAGGGGAGTGCTGTAAGAAGGTGAGTCTGTGTGTAGTACTGGAGGGAAGATGTGACTGATGGCTATAGGCCTCCATTATGGGTTTTACTCTTTTTTTATTTTGTGATCTGAGGGTGCTAAGCGATGAGCCGAGCGTGATCTGGGCCCTGGAGGTGAGTCAGGCAAGGTGACCGGTGCTTGGTGGGCTGGAGTAGGTGTTCTTTTTCAGGTTATTCAGGGTTTTTTTTCCTTCTCTTCACTTTCCCATCCCAATTTGGGGCCGATTCCCTCAAATGGGGACTTCCCCCCGTGGGACTGCTTATGCAGCCTGGGAGCTGCTGCCTGGGCACAAAAATACCTCAAACCCCCTGACTCTGGGTCTGCAATGTGGGGTGAAAAAAACAGAAAGAATTCTGGTGGAAAGAAAACAACTTGGGGCTTCTGGGAAAGCCAACTCCAGCTGGATTTGTGCAGCTGGAAAGGAAAAAAAAGGGGGGTGGTGGGGAAGGAACAACCACCTAAAAGCACCTACCAACCATTCTCATGCACAAAACCGAAAGTGAAAATGACCATTTTTTGTAGGGCAAAAGCACAAAAAGTCCCCACAGAACTCAGTAGTTTGGAAAAGCAACCCCAATTATTACATTATGTAAAGAAGGCAGGGGAAAAAAATAAAACCAAAACAAAACCCTATCACAACCCTGATGCCATTTGCCTACAAGCAGTTCCTGGGGCTTATTCTGTGGGGGTGGGGAACCCAACCTTGTTCCCCAGGCTTGCTGTGCTGCTTCTCCTCCCTCGGGCATGGGGGGGGGGGCAGTGGCATGGACAGTAGCAAGCACCAGATTTTTTTAAGCAGTCAAGGGGAAAGGACTGAAATGCTCGAGACACTTGGCTGTTTGGTGCGGAGGCAATGAACGGTGCTGCTGGGGCTGCGAGGGGGAAAGGTGCAGAGGAGTAGAAGCTCTGTGCATGCAGCCAAGTTACGGTTTCTGGATGGTATTAATCGAGAAGAGTAACTCAGATAATGCTGCTGCCCAGCGACCAGAATTGGGTACTGAGCCCGGGAGCTGCGCACGCGCGGTGGCGTCCCTGTGATCCGCATTGTTCTCTCCGCAGGTAACAGCCCTGCGATGCTGCGGTGCCTGCGAGGTGACGCCGCCGTGCTCGTTGCTGCTTCCTGGTAAGGAAAGGCCTCCTCCGCTCCTGCTGCAGCGTGGTGGTGTGTTGGACACGATTCCCTGTGTTGGGTGAGGCCTAGGGGTGCCGGCGAGGTGAGCGAGCCCCTTTGGTGGGTGCAGGGGTGTCTCCTTGTGTGCCTGCACTACTGGGGCTGGTGGGATGGGAAGCTTCAAACCACCTGCCGAGGCAGGCTTCTGCTATGCTAAAGGCGAGCGGGTGAGGGCAGCCCCAGGAGTTCCCCGGGAGCTGATAGAAGGGAAGAGGGAAAGGAGGAGGAGGAGGAGGATGATGACCTTTTCCCCCTGCCCAGGGCGCAGAAGATAGCTGACTCCCAGCTCACCAGAGCTCCCCCTCAGCCTCCCATGGCCCCCCTTGCCCCGTGTGCCTGCCCCCAGCTCCGGCACGAGCGAGCTAGGCTACGTGCGTAGGAAGCCTCATCTCGTAAGAGCTGTAAGACACCCATGTATTCTCTTTAGGTGGAGGACGGCCTAGAGTCTGGAGCTGCAGAAGAGGCAGGGAGGAGAGGAGGGGAAAGAAGCATCTGAACGGCTAAATTGCGCCAGCAGCGCTGAGAGCGAGAGTCGCGGTGAGTCCTGGGCCACTGGGGCCCCGTTGCCTCTCTTGTGCATCCTGGGCCCTCCCTGTCTCTCCCCTGGCCCCCTCTCTTTCCTTACCTGCTGCAAAAATTTTATTTTTTTTTTTTTTTTGCGCCCCCCCGCACCTTCTTTCTCCATCTCGCTCTCGCTCTGAGTGGCTCCCTGCCTCCCCGTCTTTTCAGTCCTCCCTCTCTCTGTCCTGTAGCCTGTGGCTACTTTTTCTTTCTCCGCCTCTCTCTGCCTGGCTCTGGCTCCGTTTTTATTTTTTTATTCCTCCTGCTCTGTCCTGTAGCCTGTCGGTGTTTTGTCTTTCTCTGGCTCTCTTGGTCTGACTCCCTGTGTTACCGAAAAACGCGGTAAAATCGGAAACAACTCCTCAACGCCAATTTAGTATTAAAGAGCAGGCGTTCTTTATTCACGGTGCCAGACGCACGGGGGATCGCTCCTCCTGGCGTGCGTACCTCGCACACCTTTCCCGTACAATTTGTAGATCAAAATTTTACGTATTCATACATATTCATTATTGTCCTGTCTACTGATCGGTACAAACTTGCTCGTTCCGTATGTAAATTACTGCGCAGGCTCGGTGGTGGTCCGTGAGTCGGTGGTCGCGATCTCCCCCTGCCAGAATTGCCTTTTACCTTCTTGGCTCTTAATCTTGGCAGTCTTGGCTAGTTTTCTCAGTCCGCTACACGAAACCGCGTTTTGTCATCCTTTCCTGACAGAAGCACGCTGTCTGTTGTTCTGTTGACATTAACGATCGCCTAGGGACTAAAATGCAGATCGACAGATACACTGATTCGTACGCTCCATGTTCCCGTAATGGAACACCGTCTCTGGTTGCTTGATTTCATCGCTTTGGTTACACCTGTTCCTGTTGTTCAGTTTCTTCTTTTTTGGCTTTGTGTGATTCTCTCTGTGATTCTGTTTTTCTCTGCCTCCCGCTTTTCCCAGCTCCCCGTCCCTCACTTTGAATACCTGTTATCCTTCACCAACTCACTCTTCCATGGTTGCCATCCCCGTTTCTGAGTTCCTCCTGCTTTGCCACGTAGCCCGTGACTTTTTTCTTAATCTCTCTGTCTGCCTCAACGCTCCCGCCGCGCTTTTTAATTCGTCTGCTCTGTACCCTGCTACTGTTCTTGCCTTTCTGAGTTCTTCTCTGTCCAGCTCCCTTTCCCTATTCATGAATTCCTGTTCTTCCTGCACCCGCCGCTGTTTCCTGTGACCTCTGTCTCTCTCTGTCCAGCTCCCTGTCCCTAGGTTTTAATTCCTGCCTCTGCCCGCTGTAGCGCGTCTAGATTTTTCTCTCGGCCTCTCTCTCTGTCCGGCTCCCCCTCTCTGTGTTCTAATTCCACGTTCTCTGTCACGTAGACCCGTGCTATTTGTTTGTCCTCATCTCTCTCTGTCCAGCTCCTTGCTGCTATGTTTGATTTCTTCCCTCTCTGTCTGTCTTTGTAGCCCATTGCTGTTGTTGTGGTTTTTTGGTTCCCCCCCCCCCCCCCCACTTGTTTCTTCATTTGTCTCTGTCTGCCTCCCAGTGCCTGATCTTTAATTCCTCCTTCCCTGTTAGGCCGCTGTTCCTTTTTTCCATTCTACGTTGTGTTCTCTTTGGTCTCCTGTTCTTATTCATCGATTCCCTCCTCGCCGCCCTGTGGCTTGTCCCCGTTTTATTGTTGCCTCTCTCTCCCTCTGTCTGGCTTCTTGCCCCTGTTTTTAAAATTCCTCCCTCTCTTCTCTCTTCCCTGTTGGCCGTGTGATCTTCAGCCTTTCTCCATCTCTTTCTGCCCAGCTCTCTGTGTCTATTCATTAATTCTTCCCTGTCTGCCCTGTAGCCTGTAGCTTTTGTCCCTTCTCCATCTTGCTGTCTCTGGCTTCCCCATGACCCTATTTTAGAATTGTTTCTCTCTTCTTTCGGTACGCGTTGCGATTCCTTTTGCTCCCCATCTCCCTTTTGTTTTGGGTGTTTTTTTGTTGTTGTTTTTCTGGCTCCCTGTCCCTAATTCTTAATTCTCTGCCTTCTCATGCTCTGTACCACGTAGCCCCATGGTTTGTTTTGTGGTGTTCCCTCCCCGGCCCCTTCCCTCCGTCGTTGGCTGTCTCGGCTCCCTGTCCCCGTGGCTTCATTCTTCCCTCTCTGCCCTGTTCTTGTCGCTCATCTTGTCTTTCTCCATTGCGCTCGGTCCAGCTTCCTGCCCCTATTCTTCTTTCCTCCCTCGCTGTCGTGCTGCCTGCCCCGGGTTCTTTGTGCGTCTCCAGCCTGCTCCTCTTCCTTCTTTGTTGGTCTGTGTCCTGCTCTTCCCTCTTTCTGCTGCCTCTCTTCCCCTCTCTCTCTCTCTCTCTCTCTCTCTCTCTGCTGCTTTTATCTCCACCTCCGTCAGGCTCCCTGTCCTCCTCTGGCCGTCCTGTTCCCTGCCTTGTGCCTTCTCACTACACGCACACACGCCCCCCTGCCCCCGTCCAGCCGAATGCCGCTCTTCTCTTCTCTCTTCCTACTGTCCTGTGCCCTGCTCCTCACCTTTGGTGGCCTCCCCCTCTGCCCAGCAGCCCGTCGCTCCAGGAGCCAGGCGACGGACGGTCCGTTCCCTGCCAAACCAGGACAAGCGCGTGCCGTGGTTTAGCCCCAGCTGGCAACTCTGCACCAGGGAGCTGCTTGCTCGCTCCACCCTCAGTGGGCTGGGGGAGAGAGCTGGAAGGGTAAAAGTGAGAAAAACCATGGGTTGAGATCAAGACTGTTTAATGGGTAAAGCAAAAGCTGTGCGTGGAAGCAAAGCAAGGAATTAATTCGCTCCTCCTTTTCGGCGGGCAGGTGTTGAGCCACCTCTGGGAAAGCAGGGCTCTGTCATGTGTAACGGTTACTTAGGGAGAGAAATACTGTAGCACCCCGCCCCCACCCCAAGGACTCCCCCTTCTTCCCCCAGCTGCGTGTGCATAGCATGATGTCAAATGGCATGGAATATCCCTTTGGTCAGTTAGCTGGGAAAGCTTTCCCAGCTGTGTCCTCTCCCAGCCTACTTGCTGGTGGGGCACTGAGAGAACCAGAAGAGGCCCTGACTGTGGAAGCAGTGCTCAGCAAGAACGAAAACGTCTCTACATTATTAACGGTGTTTTGAGCATAAATCCAAAACGTATCCCTTCCTAGCTACTGTGGAGAAAATGAGCACTATCCTAGCCAACACCAGCTCCGTGCGGCTGCGGCAACGGCGGCCGAGGTGGCGTTGGGGCAGGGGGAGCGTTGGGGACCCTGAGCCACGAATCGCTCCTGGGACTTGTTACGTGCGCGCCTGCACAAACACCTGCCCTCTCCTTTGCCCTCAGGGCTGCGTTTGCGCTGCCTTTGCGTGGGGCAAGGGGCTGTGATGGAGCCCAGGGGAGGAGGTGGTGCACTGTGGGGGTGAGGGGAGGGGGCGCCCCGTTGCTGCTGCGCCTCAGCTGTGGGCGGGGTCTGGATGGAGGAGCCCCAGGTGCGGGCAGTGGGGCTGATGGTGCCAGCTCCTCCCTGGAAAAGGGGTGGTGCCCTGCTCTGGGGGGCCAGTGTGAGCTGAGGGCGGAGCGGAGCTGCGGCCGAGCGTCAGTGGGCTGCGACTGTAGGGGGGGGGAAGGTGAGCGAGGGCTGGGTGATGGACCGCTGCTTCCCGGGTCAAGCCCCGAGGAGGGTTGTGGCGGGGCAGCGCGCCGGGTCGGAGCGGGTGGTGGGGAGAGCGAGGCTGTGCAGAGGGCTCGGTGGGGCTTCCGGGTGCATCGGCGGGCGGGTCGGTGCCCCGCAGGGTCAGAGAGCGGGGAAGGCGGGCTCATGGCGTGCCGGGAGCTGTGGTGGTGTGGGTGGTGGCTGCCGGCTGGCCGTGCGGCCGTGTTGTGCCGCAGAGCATGCCGGGAGCTGTAGTCCTTGTGGGGCGCGGCTGCCGGGCGGCCGTCTTGTGCCGCAGAGCATGCCGGGAGCTGTAGTCCTGGCGGAGTGGCTGCCGGCCGTGTCACGTGGTTCGCCGGGGCGTGGCGGGAGGCGCGGTCTTCCGGTGCTCGGGTGCTGGGCGGCCGGGCCATGCACGGTATGCGAGGTGTGTTTTTGGGGTTGGCTTCGCGTTCATTTCTGGGGGCTTCCAGGTGCGGCCGCTCCCCGAGAAGCGGTGGGTTCCCCGGGAGCTGACAGAAGGGAAGAGGGAAAGGAGGAGGACGATGACCTTTTCCCCCTGCCCAGGGCGCAGATGATGGCCGCCTCCCCGGCTCACCGGAGCTCCCGCTCAGCCTCCCCTTGCCCCCCCCTTGCCCCGTGCACCTGCCCCCAGCTCCGGCACCTCCCCTGAAGCGTGCTGCGTAGCCCTAGGCCACCCGCAAGCCCTGTCGTGAAGGCAGCGAGCCGGCCCTCAAGCGCACTGGATTCCCCCTCGGTGCAGGGGCCCTACGGGTTTGGGGTGCGGGCCCGGCAGTGCCGGGGAAACGAGGCCTGCGAGAGCAGGAAGAAAGCGCTGCCGGGCCGGTGCTGGCCTGCCCTGCCGGGGTGCGGGGCCGGGCCCGTGCAGTTCAGTTCCCAAGGCCTCCCCGACTGCCCGCGTGGGCCGTGGGGGTGCAGGGCTGTGGGGTGGCTGTGCTCTCCGCGCCCCTGAGCGTTGCCCGTGGGGACTGCGGAGGGGGACGGGACGCAGCCAGGCTCAGCTGGTTTGGTCCCTGAACGGGGAGAGCACAGCTCTTCTGTTCCTGGGCCTTGAGACCAGGCTCCTGTGGCTGACGCCGGGACCCTGAAACAGGTTGAGTCGTGCGTTTTGAGGGCCTGACCAAGGGGACTAAGTCGTGTGGTTTTGGGCTGAGGAGCAGTGGTCAAGTGCTGCATTTTTGGGACTTGAGAACAGGCTCAGCAGCTGGGCTTTTTGGCTCAGAAACGGTCCCAAAGTGAGCTGGTTTGGGGGCCAAAAGCAGAAGCTGGTTTGGCTGCTTGTGCAGGCTGGGGGGGGTGGTGTGGGGGCATTGGGGGCTGCAGGGGAAAGCAGGGGTTGGGCAGGGTACGAGGACCCTCCCCGGAGGTGGGGGTCTGGTCACATTGGACCCCGAAGTTCGGGAGGCCGGCATGCACCAGAGCGAACTTGCCACCTGAGGCGGGTCCCTGGAGGAAGGGTGCTTTTTGGATCCAGTGCAGTGCACCCTCTTTGGGTCCAGCTCTTCTTTCTGTGCTGCTTAGGATAGTTATTAACTAATTAATCATACGAACTAAGTCATCTTTATCTGATATTGTCATCTTTGTTTCAGCTGGCATAGACGTAGTTTTCTTTGTAGTAGCTTGTTGGGGCTATGTTTTGGACTTGTGCTAAAAAAAGCGTTGGTAACGTGGAGATCTTTTGGTTGTTGCTAAGCGGTGCTTACACTAGTCGAGGACTTCTCCAGCCTCCCGTGCCCTGCTGGATGCACAAGAAGCCGGGATGGGAGGGGGCACAGCTGAGCACTGGACCCCAACTGACCGAAGGGATATTCCACACCATATGACATCATGCTCAGTATATAAAGCTCTGGGGGAAGAAGGAAGGAAGTGGGGCACGTTCCGAGTTACGGTCTTCGTCTTCCCAAGTAACCGTCACATGTGATGGAGCCCGTCTTTCCTGGAGAGGGCCAAACACCTGCCTGCCGATGGTAAGGAGCGTGTGAATTCCTTGTTTTGCTTTGCTTGTGTGCACGGCTTCTGCTTTACCTGTTAAACTGCCTTTATCTCAACCCACGAGTTTTCAGAGTTTTACTTCTCTGAGTCTCTCCCCCATCCTAGCCGGGGGAGGAGCGAGTGAGTGGCTGTGTGGTGCTTAGTTGCTGGCTGGGGTTAAACCGTGACAGGCATACAGCTATAATGTTTAATGGGAATATCCAAGTTATGACAGCGATGAGCTTAGGACCTTGTCAAAAGCCCAGACTGGAGGCTGTAAGGAGAAGGAGCTGAAATCAACTGGAGCTTCAGTGCAGTGCTGGAGTTTGAATTAGCTGGGACTTGTAGTAAGCAGGAGCTGGAACTCCAGCAGAGCATGTTCCTGGACTGGTTCCTCAGTTGTTACAAATGTCTTCCTTTCAAGTAAAAGAAAGAAATCTCACATGTGATAAATTAAGAGCTTGCCTGTTAACCTTCTTTAGGGTCAAGTGTTTCTCTTCTGTTTGTTCCTACTAATCCTATGGGCAAGTTGGAAATAGCCTTTTATTTTCATAGGCATAACTAAATTTCTAGTGATCTGTGGCATCAGTATAGTTTACTTTTGAGCACATAGGTGCCAGTAGAAATGTAATGAATGAAACACGATGGCAACTGATGCTGTTGTGATGGACAAAGCTTATATTGCTCAGTTCTGTACATATGCATTAGATTTCCTGGACCTAATTATAATACTTGCATCTTAATTACCCATGCGTTTTTAAGTCTCTTAGGAGCACCTGCAGAGGTACCAGGTGGTCTCTGGTGGTCCCTAGTGGTTTGTTGGAGGGGTGGGTTTTTTGTGTCCTTTCCATGAATGCTGAGTCCTTCTTCCATATATGGTTGTGAGGTGGCCCATGGAGTAATCTTGTCTGGGTGAGGTGTGTTGGTTTCAAGTAGTGTTCTGACTCTTCTCTAGATGGAGGTGTCCTTAGTTCCTTTTGTCTTGGTTTGGACTGGTGCCTGCTGCTAGGTTGTCTGCATCCCTTCAGGAGGTTCCCCATCAGGCTTGCAAAGATGATGTCCTTGAGTGCCTCCTTGCCCGAGGCCCCTTACAACAGTGGCAGTGGTGAGGCTGTTGCCTGTTTGTCCTGGGTGCTTCCGAGTGGAACCTCAGGGATCACAAGGTGGTTTCCAGGCAGGAGTTTGGTGACATTGCAGTAACGCAAAGGAGGTCTTCTGGCAGGAGTTTGGTAGTTCTGCAGCATCCTTATCTTTATGGTTCTGGACATCTGCGTTGTAAATGTTGTTGAGGCGCTTCTTGTCTTGAAGCCTTTCTGACTCCCCCAAAGCAACTAGTTTTAGTCACAACAGCTCTATCGGCTCCATCGTGGTTCAGAGCTCTGAATCAGTTTCATTTGGTGTCTAACACGTTTTTTCCCCAAGGAGAGGCTGCATTTCAAAGTTAATTAGTTTTCTCACAAGTGTGTCAGTCGATAAAATTGAGTTACGATTGTTAAAACCACAAAGGTGACAGGAGTCTCACAGATCTGGACTATTTCTGAAAATGTATTCATCCCATGCAAATGTCATCGGGATACAGATCATATGTACTTCATGCTCTGACAAGACAAGATGCTGAGACAGGGATGAGCTCCAAAAGGACTACTGAAAAGAAAAACGCACTCAACAAAGTCATGTGGTTTTTTTGTTTGCATTTGGGGGGGTGGGGTGGCTCTAACTAAAGAGTGCAGTGTTGGCTGGCAGCAGCCTGCAGAGCATCTTTACTACCTCATCTCTCCCTTTCTTCTCTTCCACTCCTCTTTCAGGGCTGTAATTGTCATTTGGATAGCTTTAGAAGTGGCTTCTCTCTGCCTGGCCTCGCTGTCCTCGCGGTGTGGGGGCGAAAAGGGATAGATAAAGCCCTTCCCGGCTGTGGACAGGAGCTGCCTCGGCTGAAGCTGGAGACACCAACGAAAGGTAAAGAAGAAGAAACTGAAGGCCCTCTGGCTGCCAGCTGCCTTCCTGCTGCAGGCAAGAGAGAGCCTGTCCCTGCAGGTGAGGGAGGAAGGATCCCCCTTCATAGCCCGCAGCGGGCCAGGCCGCCAACGTGCACCGCAGGGTCTGTACGCGTAACTGGGAGTTGGGTACGGGCGTGTAGTGCATGAGCGAGCTAGGCTACGTGCGTAGGAAGCCTCATCTCGTAAGAGCGGTAAGACACCCATGTATCCTCTTTAGGTGGAGGACGGCCTAGAGTCTGGAGCTGCAGAAGAGGCAGGGAGGAGAGGAGGGGAAAGAAGCATCTGAACGGCTAAATTGTGCCAGCAGTGCTAAGAGCGAGATTTGCGGTGACTCCTGGGCCACTGGGGCCCCGTTGCCTCTCTTGTGCATCCTGGGCCCTCCCTGTCTCTCCCCTGGCCCCCTCTCTTTTATCCTTAGCTGCTGCAAAAGACCGCCCTCCCCCCTCCCCCCCCCCCCAACCCCGGCACCTTCTTTCTCCATCTCGCTCTGAGTGGCTCCCTGTCTTTTCAGTCCTCCCTCTCTCTGTCCTGTAGCCTGTGGCTACTTTTTCTTTCTCCACCTCTCTCTGCCTGCACTGGATTCCCCCTCAGCGCAGGTGCCCTTAGCAGTAGCGCAGGGAAGGAGCGGTGTGTCCAGAAGCCCCTGCAGAAGGAGAGGCTTTGATCAGGGTCGATCTGCGGTAATAATGATCGCTGTTTCCTCTTTCCCTCTCCCAGAGGCTGTGCTCAGGATGGGGTTGTCTGTCCTTCCTGTTCATCTCTTCCTCTCTCTATTCCTTTGCGTTGGTCCCTCTCCTTATTGTTGTTTTGCTTCTCTGAACCTTTTATTTTTTTATTCCCAGTGTTTTCCTGTGACAGGAGCGGCAAAGCAGGGAGCGGAGCGTTGGGGTATCCGTGGAGGGAGCATCGGGTGTCCTGTCTTTGTGGGACTGACCCGGAGGGAGCGTGGTACGTGTGTCGATAGCATGGATATATATCTTTTGTGGGTGCACAAATCCTTTTCAGAGTGTCAGAGGGTAAGGGTTTTGTTCTGTTCCGTGTAAACATTGTTCTGTTTGGTGTATTTGTCGAAGATGAGAGTTTAGTGTGGGAGGAAGTCAGCTCTCTGGTTTGAGGGTAAGGTGGGCTGTACGTGTTTGTCGGTCATCTCTCACCTGCCAGATGTTTTGAACTAGTTGTATCTGGTTTTCCTAGGGAGCCACGAAGGGGTTTGGGGCTCCCTGGTGGCGGGTGTTGTGGCCAAAAGAGAAAGCAGGGTCACAGAGTGCTTCATTTACGGGGCTGGCCTCGGCCATCTCCTGCACAAACTTCTGGTATGTAGCGATCGTGATTCGATTTCCTGAAGGAGGAGGATGATGGAGCTCGTTATAAGAGCATAATCATTTTCTCTTCCTTTGGCAGTATGGGCACCCGAGGACCAGCTTGCTGTTGAGGAATGGCACGAGGATGTCGGCGTCGACACTCAGCAGAGGAAGGAAGCTTCTTTTGGAGGCCAAGAAGATGAAGTAGACTGCTTATTTGTTGTGTTTTGATTTTCATTGCGGGGGTGGGGAGGGGCTGGGACATGCAAAACATGGTCCCGGGCAGGGGAGGTGTCTGTGACGTGGGAGGCTGTGAGAGATCATGGATGCTGCTGGACAGGCATTAGAACCCGTTGCTCAGGTTGGACGGACCCGGCAGAAGCACCGCACCGTCTTAAGTAACGCCTGCTCACACACTGAGATTTTAGTAGTTGCCCCCACATCACCGTTGGCTTTTCCTCGTCGAGCTTGTGTTTTGGCAAGAAGCGTCTCTCGTTAAGTGTTTGGGTCTGAGGGGTGTCCATGAGGCTACGTGGTGCCCATCCCCATGAGATTTTGTGACCATCAAGTGATATTCAGCATCCATCTTATGCCTGTCTCCTGTAACTACTCTGCAGTTTCGCTTAAGGCTTGATAGCGCAACGTTAGCTGATGGCGGCGTTTCCCCTGCTGGCCCCTCCACGCCAACGGCATTTCCCCTGCCAGCCGCTGTCCGTTCCCTGTAACTGTGACTCTTGTCCTGGCAGAACCTTTGCCAAAGCCACCTTTGTGCTCCACAGCAGTCTGTTTTCTGTCTTGAGTATGTTTCTTTTCGATATTGGATACCCCAAAGCTGTGTACCGTTGGCTCAGGTCTCTTCTTGAGCTTCTGCGAGAAGAGAGAGCCTTCATCTGTTTTTATCGATGTGTCTCCTGGGGTGTTTTTTTGTTGTCCTTAACAATTTAGTTTTGTCCCAGCTACTTAGGTGTTAATTTAGCTGCTTCGTACGGTTTCTGATATGCTTGTGTATTTCCACGTTTCTTTTCATGTTTTTTGTCCTTTGAGACTGATCCAGTTCTGTTAAGGGACTGAGCGAGAGAGAGCGTTGAGGTGACTCCGAATGGTTGATGGTTTTACAATAAATGATTTACTTTATAACCAAAGATATTTTTTGAGAAGGGGTTCTTAAAAGATCTCATTCTGCTTTGCCATCCTGCTGGGGTAGATGAGCCCCAGCCTTTTTTCGGGAGGCTTGTTCTGCTCCTGGGCTTCTCTGGTACTGTTCCTTGAGTTGGTTCAGGTTTTGAGCTGTCTAAGCTCTTTGGTAGGTGTGTTTTGACATTTAGAGAGGGGGAGGTTTCTGGTTGAGGTGAGAGATTAAGGAGCAGTCAAAGTTGAGCAGCATATATATATTAGAAAGTACACTTGTACACAGCTTTTGTTTTTCCTCGGGTCAGTAAGTTTGTGTTGGGTGTTCAGGGGTAGCAAGATGGTCTAAAAGTGTGTTTTGGATTATTTGGTTTTGTGGGGGTGTTATGGTTTTGTCTGGGGTTTTTTTGGTGTTTTGTTTTTGTGTGTGGTAGGTTTTTTGTTTGGTTGGTTTTGCAGGAATTTTATGACTTGGCCGAGGGTAGAAGCTTATATTTTTTCCACCAGTTTTGCCTGTGTGTTGTGCAAGTTGTTGACGTTATCTCTCAATAGGACTGATGCTGAGATGCTGCAGTAGGGGTTAGGGTGAGCATGTTGTACGCGTCTGTATGTGGAGCTCTTGCCTTCCTTCAGAAAGCAGCAGGGACGTAATGCATAGTGTGTGTCGGGTTACGGAACTGCTCGTCGCCTTTCCCGATTGCCCGCAGAGTACCACGTTGTCCCGAGAACCTTTGGAGCTTGCGGCAGGTCCCTCGTAGATTATAAGCGTCAGGGCTTCCGTTATTTTGTGGGCCTGTAGAGAGCACGGAGTCTGCGGGAAGCCGGAAGGTGGGAGGTGCTTGCAGAATGCGGGGCAGAGGTGGGAAGGGCAGCTCCCGAGGAGCGGCTGACAGAGGGGCTTTAGGGGTGCAAATACAGGGCAGGAGCTGTCGGGAGGGAGGGAGTGAGGTTCCTTCCCTGACAGTTCAGGAGGAAAGGAGGGGTTTTGAAGTCTTGGTACCGGGGGATGGTTGGGAAAGGGGTGTTTTAGTGTTAGCTAATGGTCGCGTTCTGTGTGCAAGCAGCCTCCGGTAGCCCAGTCTCCTTCCCCGTATGTGTCAGCACGGCCACTCGAGCGTGCTGTCTGCCGAGAGGTTCTCCACGCAGCTGTTCATGGAGTTGCTCAGGAGCGAGTTACCTACAAAGGGAGTGTGTGTCACTACACCAGCCACACCCGTTTGCTTCCCGTACTGCTTTTGGCGTTTGGCCTATCAGTGTCCGCCTGTGCTTGAGTCATCTGACACGAACTGTAATTTTTGTGTGTTGCGTGGTTTGACTTTTTCTTGCAGTTTAAGTAATAGGTCTAGGGTTAAGCAGGACAGTCGAGCGAGGCGTGACGGCAGAGGCGAGCAGATGGCGTCGTGTGCTGTGACGGGGCAGGCTGTGAGGTTACTCGTCTGGGATTTCTGCCTTTGGGGTCTCTGTGTTGCCGAACAAGTCAGTCGAAAGGATTTGTTAGTTTGTTTTGCGTGGTGAGCTCTTGCTTTTGGAAAGCAGTGTCCAACATCTGTGTGCCTCTCCGTATTTCCCCAGAAGTGGGCCCGGCTTTGAAGGTGACGGTTCCCCAGCCATCGGGGACAGACCGAGTATGCGAGCAGGCGCCTGACGCGGCCACTGACCCAGGAGGCACGGACTGGGAGGTGAGCGGAGCCGTGTTGGCATGGTAGGGGAAAGGATGAGTCTGGAATGTGGCTGTTGGTGCAGATGCATGGCAGGGAGCCAGACACGGGAAGGAGGGGGCAAACAGAGCATCGTGAGAAGGTAGGTCAGCACGTGACAACGGAGGGGTCGTGCAGTGCAAGCACCTATGTGACTAGTTAATGAAGGGACTCACAAAACTACATGCAAAGCGGGATGTCTGCCCCCAGCTTGTCGGGCAAGGTGAGCGATGAACAGGAAACCGTAGCAGCGGTTATTTTTGAGGTGTGGAATTGTTTGTGAGTGGGCGGCCGCTTCCAGGCACAGCGGTCACCTTGTCTCTCTGGTTCTCTAGGCGCCGTAGGTGGCAGTGGCCACGACATCCAGCCTCATTAGAGCGTGGGCGAGCGGAAGTTCACGGCGCTTCCGAGGAGGCTGTCGTTGCAGAAGTGGTCGGCGTTGAGTGGTGTGGCGTTGAGTGGTGTGACGCTGAGTGATGGCACCACACGTTTGGAGATGAAGAGTATCCGTGTGACCGCAGCCCCATCCTACGTAGCCTGTGTGGCCTTTTTAAAGGATGGCTTTTGAGCCCCTGGATTTGGAAGGGAAGCTGAGGGGCCGATGCTGTCTTTGTGCAGGTGGCCGGTCGGTTGGGGGAAGCGCAGGTGGGGCAGGCAGGGGTTGTCAAATCAGTGGAAGGTACCGTTCAGAGACCGGACACGTTTGGGCCGAGAGAGGTTGTGATGTCCTTTCTGCAAAACATAAGCATCTGCCAGGCAGGGGAGTTCCTGCCTGTGCTTGTGTTGTTATGTGGATTTTGTAGTCTTTGTTCCTTACTGTACTCGGGTCTCGATGTGTCTGTTGTTCTCCGTGCTGAGCAGGCACCTAGGTAGCAATATTGAGGGTTTTGCAAGCCCTGGCTCATCGGCATAATGGTAACCGAGAGCTTCCGTTCTCGCATTTTAAGTCTACTGCATAGATTTGTCTTGTGTCTTAAATATTAGACCTTTATAGAAGGTCATCTTTTTGCAGCGGTGATTAAGGCGGCCTCAGTACTGCTGCTGAAGAGCAGTCTGAATACGCAGGGCCCTTTTCTGGGACCTGTTCCCTGCACCTGTACGTTCTGAGGTCTTTAAGAGTGGCTTGTCGCTCGTGCATCGTCCTAGTTGTGGGTATATGTTTTTTTCGCAGATGATGATGGTACGTGACTTCTCTGCGGATGCTATAGCTTCTTCCTCGCTGCCCTACAGATCTTCTCGCCCAGTGGCATCTCTGGGCCGGAAGTCCGTCGTCTCGGTGAGAATTTTCTTAGGTGCCTCGATCACGTCGCTTGTAGTATTTGTGAGCAGTGTCGGTCCGTGCACGTCGATGCCTGTGTCAGAGCTGCTCCACCTGGGGGTGTAGCAATGGTAGAGCGGGGGAAAGAATAGCAATAAGAGTATATGGTTAATGTTAATATGCATAGACTGTTTTGGCAACGCCTGTACAACCCTCATCGGAGCGAGTGGCTGTTGGCAGCGGGCGAGGACGGTAATTTCCGGGGCGTTTTGTGGGTGCCGAGGGGATGACCGTAGCTGTCTGGGAGAGGCAGCTAGAGTGCTAGCTGAGCAGAGGGCATCTCTCAGCTGTTCAAGCTTGTACGTGCGTGGGGCTTAACATTTGATTGAAGGTATCGCCTTTAATGGCATGCAGTAGTTGGGCTCTAGATGGTATTCCTACGTGGAAGCAAGACCTGTGGAATGGTTAAGCTGTTGCTGTGCGTCCAGGTGACTTGTTCTATCATGCTGTTCTTGCAGAGGATGAAGATGGAGCTGTGCAGGGTGATAGAGCAGAGCTGAGTAGAGCACACTAAGGCAGCGGGTCCGTGTGCAGGATTAAAGGGAAGATGCGACTGAAGGCTATTTGAGGAGCATTTCAGGCGAGCTGGGTCGCAGTGAGGAGGCGCATGGGGCTGGTGACTTTGTTCTCTTTGCTCTCAGGAGCACAGCGCTATCCCTAGGGGCTGGCAAGGTTCTAATTGTGGGGCTGGCGCCCATCGGGTGCTTCTTTTTTTGCGTTACAGTTTAAAGTGTGGATCGCTCTGGTGTCTGAGGAGTTTCTGGGCAGTTGTTGTCTGCGGCGTCGTTCCCAGATGCGTGAACAGCTCTGCTCTGTCGCTGTCCATTTTCAGGGAGCGTGATTTCTTTCCTGCATCATTACATTCTTAGGTCTTGTAGCTGGGCTTCTTGTGCCTCCTCCCTCTCAGTTTTGAGAGGAACTTCTTGTCACGGGCCCTGACGCTCTTCTAATCTTTTTGGATCGCGTTAGGGCCTCCTTGCATCACTGTCAGGGTTCTGCAGGCCTTGTTGCTGGACGAGCTCTTCCGTCCAGTTGTCTCTGTGTTTGCTGAGAGCGTTCTCTCGTCTCGGAGGCGCGCAGTTTGTAGTGTTTCTCATAGCGTTGGTGTGTGCGTTTGTGAGTTTGGCTTGGAGCCGCCTTGCTGGCCGTGTAGAGTCGGGTAGGTGGCACAGCGATGAGAGCTTAGGGTTCATCTGTTGCTATGCCAAGGCTGTTGGGGGAAAGGTTGTACCGTCATCTCGGATTGAGTGGCCCTCCTCAGCGGGCGAGGACCGTAATCACCGTGACATTTTGTGGGCTCGGAGGCTGTGACCGTAGCTATCTGGGAGAGGCAGCTAGAGTTCAGCTGAGCAGATTACATCTGCAGGGTGTTCAAGCTTGTATGTGCGTAGGGTTTCATGTTTGATGTCATATATTTGTTTTAATGGCAGGTTATAGTCGGTCTTCAGGAACCGTTAAGGTACTGCTGTGCAACCAGGCGACTTGTTTGGTATTGGTTTTGGAGATGTCGAGGGATGAGTCGTGCAGGGCGACGGAGGGGAACTGAGGGGACCGATGTAAGCGGGAGAGTTGGTGCGTGGTGTATATAGAGGGAAGATGTGACCGATGGCTCTATGACTCCGTTGCTCCTTGTGTTTGTCTTTCGCTTTGGTTTTGAAGTAGCGTAGCAATGAGCAAAGGAGGCAAGTCGAGCAAGGCAAGTGGTGATTGGTGGGCTGAAGTAGCAGCTCTTTTCTGAGGTGTTGTGTTGCTGGGGAAGTTATAAGCAACACGTGTTGTTCGGGTGTTACGGATGGTGGGCGAGCTGAACACAGCACCTGGAAGTGTCGTAGGCCGGGTGGGAGGCTGTCGAGGGAAAGGGGTGCAAGACGGGGATTGGTGCGGGCAGGCTGTGGCATCGGGCAGCATCTCAGGAGGTGCCTTTTCGCTTGGTTTTTTGCAGGTGCCGCTGGCAGGCTCGGAGTGGTGCTGCCGCATGCCTATGAGAGGTCTGAGAAGGTGGGGCAGCGGCCAGCATCTAAGACCAGAGAATGCTGTGGTCCGTCATCGAGCTCTTCAGTTTTGTAGGTAACACGTGGGCCGTCTTTGGAACGGCATATGAGCATTAGAAGTGAGCTGGGTAGTAATGAGGAAGTCACGGGGCGGTGATTTCTCACGAGCGTAACGGTAGTTTACTGTGTATTGATACATTTGGTGCCACAAGCGATGACGGAAGCGGGGTGTGATGCTGGAATCTGTGCAGAGCAGGTGAGCCGATGGGCATGTTCGTTTTGATGAGGGGGGTGCTCTGGAAGAGATCTGTGTTGACCCATGTGATACGTATTGCTGGCCCTGGTGTTTTTTGGGTTTTTTTGTTGTTTTTTTTTTTCATGTGATGAAGAGGCACCTGGCCACTGCGAGAATATCCTGGTTAGCTGGTGTGTTTCTTGTTGTGAAAGGATTCATAATCTGGCCCATCTGAAAGCCCTGCAGTGTGACTTTGGTTAGAAAGAGATTTTGAAAAATTGAGATATTTCTTATTCAGTGAGGTTGCATTCTATGAACTTGCCATCAGAGTGCATCTTAGAGACAGTGTCTTTGTCAGTAGAACTCATCAGCACAAGACTTGCAAAGTACTGCTTTTTTTTTTTTAAGATAAAAAGATCAATGGTCCTTGCGGAGATCCAAGCACAGCACATACTCCAAATGTTGATGGCATTGGTAGTGCTTGGGTTCTCAGTTGTAACAGTCGAGATACCATAAAAATACGGTTCCCCTGCATGCTTCGGTACAGCCAAACGCATTAGCATATCTGCCGGTCCTTCTTGGTATTGTATTGCAACACTGGGGATTTGATTTGCGTGGTTTTTTTGTTGTGGTATTTTTTTTCCCCAAAAAAAGTAAAACCGTTTCGGGGATCTCTTCACTCACCAATTCTTCTGTCATAAATGAAAGTTTAAAAAAAGCTAACATTGTCTGATTTACGACATGACTTGCGCTGTTTCAGCTGTAACTGCCAAGCAGATGTAGGGTACGATTTCTTAGGTGTACTTAAGCAGGTAGGTATTTGTTGTAAATATTTAATGAGGGGCGACTGAACGTTGGGGGGGGGTTTTTTTTCCTGCCGGTATTTTGAGGGAGCGCTCTTAAGTATTTTATTTCAGTCTCGCTTTCGATGCGCGTTTCCCTGGCAGTTCAGCAGCATCTCTTGGGCGGGGCAGCTGGGCGGACGTCCCTCCTGACTCCATAACACGCCAAAACCCCCCAGTCACGTTACTACTGTGTATTTTGGAGATAGATAATCTTATGGCGGGTGTGAACGGCTGTGTGAGTTAAATGAACGCAGAAGGAAAATGGAAAGCTTTTATAGCATAGATGCTCATATTGGATGTGTGTAAACACGCGCCCGCCTTCTCAGCACAAAGTGAATTACTGAGATTTATTCTTAATTTTTTACGTTACTCTTTCAAGTTTGACGCTTCACTTCAGGCTTCATTGAGCCAGGCAGCAAGACGTGCGGCGGCAGGGCGAGGGCTGTAGCTGCTGCGGTGGATCTGTAAGCGGAGGTTCCGGTTATGGTACAACTTTGCCCCGCAGCCTCATGGGGTTATCTCCCCGCAGCGGTGCCGTAAGGAAGGGATGAGACATTTTCCAGCACCAGCCAGAGTGTTCAGTGTTACGCGAAGAATCTGTTCAAAATGGTATCGGTTAGTCTTAATACCGTTTTCAAGTGTTCCAATCACTCTAGCTTTTAAAGGATGTGTTGTGTTTTGACATGACCCGTTTGCCTAGAATCTTGCTGCGGCTCAATTTCCTTCCTATCCCTTATGCTGACTGAGTTCCTCCATTTTCTTCTGTGCTATTTTATTAACGTGCTGAAATATAGTTTGGGATTTCTGTTTTTCAGATGTCTTCTCAGTGTCTTGTGATGCTCAAGAGATGCCCCCCAGCCCGGGTTTGCCTGCCGGTCGTTAAGCGTGGTGAAGGTAAGGGGCCATCCCTCTGCCTGGAGGCTCCCGGCTCTGTCTCCAGCGGGTGCCCCGCAGGTGCGGCCGCGAGGGCTGCCTGGTGGGGAGAGTCCGGGCCCCCAGGGACCGGGACTGTTTGTCGCCCCGGGGAGCCCATCCCAGCGCAGGAACAGAGCCGGGAGCATGGCCGAGCAGAGCCCGAGAGAGACGTGACACCATCCTCTGGCACGCTCCCGCTCCGCCGTGGGGCGGCCGCTATCCTGCGGACAGGGGCTGGGGGGGCTGCAGCTGTTTGGGGGGCTGCCCCACCTTTTAGACTTTAGCAGAGCTCCCCCTTTTCTGGGGGGTGGGGGTGTGTGTGTGTACCTTTGTAAATGGCACTATTAAAGTAATGAGCTGCAGGTTGGAGCAGATTCCCTCGTGTAGTGCCCTTCTTGGGGGTGAATAAAATTGGGGGAGTCCTGGGGGATGTGTGATGATGTCATGTGGGGCGCCCCGGTGTCACTGGGGGAGCTGATAATGCGTCAGAGGAACAGGTGAGTGGGGGCGTCATGTAGGGGTTCCCCCCTAAAAAAGGGGGGTTGCAGCCCCAAAATGCCTGAAAATTCAGGGGGGCTATTACAAAACCCTCTTATTTTATATATATTGAAATGTAATATTTATAGATGTATAAAGGGAATTTAAAATAAGAACTTATCTCTCCTATATCATATAACGGATTTCAGGATACAAAAATTCTACATCGAGATACATGGTTTTAAAACACAAAAGTAACTTGACTGTCTATATATCTAGATCAAAAAATAAAGGAGTTTAAAGTGAAGAAAAAGGATAGATGAAGGAATTCAAAACAGAAGAAAGTCCGACTAGAGCAAGCATCTACACTTAGTGTGTGTTACATAGTCTAAGTAGATGTGTAATCTAAATAGAGGTTATATAGAGTGAAATAAGCCTAGGTATAACTCTAAGTAGATGTCTAAATAGAGAAGTCGAAAAAGATTGAAGTGTCAAAGTGTAAGTAAGCAGATAGCTAGCCTAAATAGGTGTTTTATATACGTGTTAATATGGAAGTCTGAACAGGTATGTGTAAATAGATATTCTGTGTAAGCGTAAATAGCCTAAATAGGTGTAAGTGTACATATAATAGCTAAGTCTAAACAGGTATTGTATGTAAATGTAAAATAGATAGTATATATAAAATATAGATGTACTCCGTAAGGTTGTGTAAGTAGACACAAGTGCAAATATCTGTGCTATGTAAGGTTTTCAAAATGCAAAGAAACCGTGTTGATAGATGTTTATAGAGAGGATTTAAAAATTAGACACACACCCCACCCCCACCCCCCAATCAACTGAAGACACAAAAGCGCTTTCAAATGCTGCCCCTTCCCCGTTCTCCTCCTCCCATCCCGATCTGGGGCCAATTCCCCCAAATGGGGACTTCCCCCTCTGGGGCTGTGTAGGCAGCCTGGGAGCTGCTGCCAGGGCAGACAAACACCCCCAAAGCCCCTGAGTCTGGGTCTGCAGTGGGGGGTGAAAAACCCCAAACAGACAAAACACCCAAACAGGTTTGGGGGAAAGAAAACAATCTGGGGCTCCTGGGAAAGCCCACTCCTGCTGGGTTTGTGCAGCTGGAAAGGAGGCGGGGAAAAAAAAGCGGGGGCGGAACCCCGCTAACCATTCTCATGCACAAAACCAGGAGCAAAAATCACCGATTTCTGTGTTGTGGAAAGGGCCAAAGAGACCCAGAAGTGAACCGTTTGGAAAAGCAATCCCAACTTTTACCCTATGGAAAAGCAAAAAAAGCCAAAGGAACAAACCCCAGAAAACCCCAACAACAAAAAAAGCCAAGCCATCCAAACAGAAATCACCAACACCAAGCGAACGCCCCAAAAACCCCAAATTGGGGAAAATTTGGGGTGAAATACCGGCAGTTTGAGGGGCATTGCTGGGGCTTATCTGGAATGGATTCTCCGGAGTGGGTCAGTTATCTGGAGCGGATCATCTGCTGCAGGTTAGCCCAGGTGAGTTGCCCGTTGTGGATTATCCTGGGGGGACCCCCTGGTGTCAGTCATCCCCATGCATGTTCCCCATGGCGTGTCTGCCCAGACATGCCCCTGTCCAGCGGTGTCCGCCTCCTCCCCGCCCTCCCTCTGCGTGTGTCTGTGCCCTCCCAAACGCTTTCCCCTGAAATGGCCCCCCTGCATGACTTTTTTCCCCGGTGACATCCTCCCCCCTCCCCTGCTTCCCCTGGCCTCCTGTTTTGTGCTCGCTGAAGCCTTGTGCTTACGCAGGATGAGCAGAGCAGGGTCCTGGCAGTGCAGAGGCGAAGCGCTGCCAAGCCAACGAAGCCCAAGGCTCAGCAGTGCACAACTCTTTTACAGGTCAGCCACTGGCACCTGGTCTGCCTGTCTGCCCTGTGCCCTGACGCACAGCTGCCCCCCTCACCCCAGGCAGCCTGCCTTCAGAAGGGCAGCTGTGTTCCCCGATGGATTTTTCTTCTTTAACCCTCTAGGACCTGTTGACTTGCTGCTCTCCCTGTCACAGCCCTGATGCCGCAGGCCTACAGCAACTGATGGGGCTTACTCCGGGGGGCTGTGGGGGTGGGAAAGGGGATCTTTCTCCCCAGGTTTTTTGTGCTGCTTCTCCTCCCTAGGGCGTGGGGTGGGGGTGAGTGGGGCAGGAGGGAGGACAGTAACGGCCACCTGATTTTTAAAGCAGTCAAGACAGAAGGACTAAAATGCTCGAGGCACTTTGGTGCTGGGCGGTGCGGAGGCAACGACTGACACTGCTGGGGCTGCGTGAGTGGGGAAGGTGCAGAGAAACAGGAGCTCTGCGCACGCAGTAACAGTTCCGTTATCCCGGCGAACGTGACCCAGAGCCGGCGCGGGTCTTGCCCCAGAGAAGAGTCATGGAGATCGTGCCGCTGCTGCGGCAGCCGGGAATCGTGCATGCGCAGTGGCGGTAGTCTGTCCCCGCTGCCACCGTGCGGCCAACCTGCGGTACTGCACTCGGAACAGACGCATGCGCAGTGGCGATGTTGTGTCCCTGCTCGCTGCTGCTGCCGAGCGACCAAACCCCCCTACCGCAGGCGGGAGCTGCGCTGCCCTGTTGGAGAGTCCCCCACCCTTCCCGTACCCGCTCGCGGCAGTCAACGATCGAGCATAATCGGGTACTGCAGATGGGGAGCCGCCCATTCCCGAGCGTGAGAGTGTTTTTAGCTGGTTGCTGCTGCCACTGTGCAAACAGATTCCGGTACTGCAGCCAGGCAGTTCCGTAGGCGCGGTGGCTCTTTATTTTCTGCCCACTGCATCTACTGTACGCCCAAATCCTCGTACTGCAGGCGGGAAGCTGCGCATGTGCAGGGGCGCCCTTTTCTGATCTCTACTGCCACCGAGCGACCAAACGGCGGTAGTGCAGTCGGTCCGCCGCGAGCTTCTAGCTCTCTACTGCCACCGTGCGTCTAATCTCTGGTACGACAGGCGCCACCGGGACCTGCGCAGTGGCGCCCTTTAAGCTCGCTGCTGCCACCCTGTGACCAACCTGCGTTACTGCAGGTGGGCAGCCGCGCATGCGCAGTGGTTCCTCTGCTTCTCTACTGCCACCGAGCGACCACACTGCGGTACTGTAGGCGGGAGCTGCGCTACCCAGGTATTCCCCCCTCGCCCCTTCCCCGCTCGCGGCAGTCACAGATCGATCAAAACCGGCTACTGCAGACGGGGAGCCGCCCGTTCCCGAGGGTGAGGTTTTTTCCGCTCGTCGCTGCTGCCACCGGGCAAGCAGCTTCCAGTACTGCAGCCAGGCAGTTCCGTATGGGCGGTGGCGCTTTATTTTTCTGCCCGCTACTTCCACCGAGCGATCAAAGCGCGGTACTGCACGTGCGCAGCCGCGCATGCAGAGTGGCGCCTTTTCCTGCCCTCTGCTGCCACCGTGCGACCAAATTGCGATACTGCGCGTGGGGGCCGCGCATGCGCGATGGCGCCTTTTTGCTCTGCTACCACCACGCGATCAAACTGCGCTACTGCAGGTGGGCAGCCGCGCGTGCGCAGTGGCCACCTTTTTTATTTCTGCTCGCTGCTGCCACCGAGCGAACGATCTCCGGTACTGCAGGCGGGAGTTGCGCTGCCCTGGTAGATTCCCCCCCCGCCCCTTTACCCGCTCGTGGCAGTCACCAATCGATCAAAACCGGCTACTGCAGACGAGGAGCCGCCCGTTCCCGAGGGTGAGGCTTTTTTCCCGCTGGTCGCTGCTGCCACCATGCAAGCAGATTCCGTTACTGCAGCCAGGCAGTTCCGTATGGGCGGTGGCGCTTTATTTTTCTGCCCCCTACGTCCACCGAGCGATCAAAGCACGATACTGCACGTGCGCAGTCGCGCATGCGGAGTGGCGCCTTTTCCTGCCCTCTGCTGCCACCGTGCGACCAAACTCCGGTACTGCATGCGGGCGACCGCGCATGCGCAGTGGCGCCATTTTCTGCCCTCTGCTGCCACCATGCGATCAAGCTGCGGTACTGCAGGTGAGAAGCCGCGCATGCGCGATGGCGCGTTTTTGCTCTCTGCTGCCACCGTGCGACCAACCTGCGGTACTGCACGAGGGCGGCAGCGCATGCGCATTGGCGCCTTTTCTGCTCTCCGCTGCCACCGTGCGACCAAACCGCGGTACTGCATGAGGGCGGCCGCGCATGCGCAGTGGCCACTTTTTTTTTCTGCTCGCTGCTTCCTCGGAGCGACCGAACCCCGGGACTGCAGGTGGGAGCTGCGCTACCCTGGTAGAGATTTCCACCCGCCCCTTACCCGATCGCGGCAGTCACCGGTCGATCAAAACCGGCTACTGCAGACGGGAAGCCGGCCCTTCCCGAGGGTGAAGTTCTCCTTTGGTCGCTGCTGCCACCGTGCAAGCAGATTCCGGTACTGCAGCCAGGCAGTTCCGTAGGCGCGGTGGCGCTTTATTTTCTGCCCCCGTACTTCCACCGAGCACCCAAGCCCGCGCATGCGCAGTGGCGACCTTTTAGCTCGCTGCTGCCACCGTGTGACCAAACTGCGGTACTGCAGCCAGCAGCCGCGCACGGGCTGTAGCGACATTTCGCCGCGCTCACTTCTCCACGCCACTTAGTGACACCCCCCGCCCCCCCCCCCCCGCTACCCGGTGACGGCACCGTGGGGGCCAGAACTGTGTAGGCACAGCCCTTAGCGACAGGTCCTGACCCCTTGCGATAGCCCGGTGAGGGTGGTGCTGACACCCCTAGCCACGCTCTTAGCAACGGGCCCCGCCCTCGGCGATGGGCGGGCGGGCTGTCTGATGTCTGACCCACCTGGCCCCACCCACCTTTGAGACAGGCCCCGCCCCCTGGCGAGGGCCTGGGGGGGCGGGGCCGTGCTCCTGTGCTCCCCAGCACCCCCAGTTAGCAACAGGTCCCACCCCCTGGTGACAGCCTGGGGATGTTGCTGGTGCTGCCTGGCCCCACCCTCCATAGCAAGAGGCCCTGCCCGTGGTGATGGTCCCACGGGCATTGCCGGCGTCCCTTTGGACACACCCCCTTAGTGACAGGCTCCACCCCCTGGCAACGGCCCGGGGGGCGGTACCAGCATCTCCTCGTAATGACAGGCCCCACCCCCTGTCAACGGCCCGGGGGGCGGTGCCGGCTCTCCCCCCTAGCAACAGGCCCCGCCCCCCGGCAACAGCTCGAGCCTGTGTTTGCTCCGCTCGGGGGGCTCGGTTTGGGTGTTTTCTCTCCCCCCTCCCTCCCGTGCCGGGAACTCCAGGCGGCTCTCGTACGGCTCCCGGGGCCTTCACCCCCCGGGGGGCTCGGCCCGCCCCTTTCGCGGGGCGCTGTGGGAAGGGCGGGGGCGGGGCCCGGGGGTCGAAGAGCCCCAGCCGGGGCTCGGGCAGCTCTTGCTGCCCCTGGGCTCCTCTGGCGTCGGTGCTCCTGTGTTCCCTCGGGCGGTCGCAGCTTTGGGGCTGTCTCAGCTCCCCGGGCAGGCGTGCTCTGGCGTTTAGAGAAGCGGAGGCGTTGCCTGAGGTAAGGATTCCAGAGCATGGCACTCTTTGGCAGCATCTGTACTAGAAAGGTCCCTTGTGGCCTGCTTTGCTTTTTTTCTCCCGGGATGCTGTTTTGGGCGCTGAGGGGGCGGTGAGAGGGTTTAGTGGTATGGGGTTCTGTTTGGGGTTTGGTTTTTGCTTTGCTGTTTTTTTTTCCCCCTCGTGAGATCATTTTATTGTGCTGCTGCAATTCCTGTCTTTACTGAACCCAGAACCTTGGGGGTTTTCACTAGTTGTGCCGTTCACTGTTTCAGGTGTTGCATTGGCCTCTCAACAGCCGTGGCACAACCTGCAGCGATGCTGCCTCTCCAGGCCCCTGCAGGCCCCGCTTTCTTGTCCAGCCAGGCGGGAAAGCGTGGTTGTTGCAGAAACAGCTACGCCCTGCAACTCCTCCTCAGGTTGTTGGCTCGGCCCCAACAGCGTACAGGCTGCTGAGGTCACCGCCTCCACGCGGGACGCAGGCGGCCCGGAGAGCTTTACCCCGTGCCATTTCCGTCCCCTCTGGGCAGCAGCGGATCCGCCGCTCGAGGGCGAGGAGCTGGGACGACAACGGGCCGCTGCAGACTCTGGTCAGGGTAAGAGGCTGTTCCCTGGGGAGCCGGCGCAGGGGGAGCGGAGGTACGCAGGGGCACTTGTCAGTGCCCCTGACCAGTAAAGGGAAGGTTAAATTGTTAGAGTGCAAATAAACACATATTATTTAGGGAGGACTCGTGACTAAATTTAATCACAGCTATTACTGAACAAACCAGGCAGTCATTATTCCTAATCTGTAATTAAAAAAAAATAAAGGCAGTCCTTTTTTATGCCATAAATAGAGTTGCGAGTCATTAATAGCTCAATCTAAATACAGCGGTTATTAAATCAACTGCAGGCATTAATGACTCCTGATCAGAAACAAAATAAGGAAATTTTAGAATCTAGAATGAAAATCGACCCAGAAAGCTAAATTGGGAGCGGGTAATACTGAAATTTTAACAGGGCTGTTAGAAAGTTAGAAGGCAGCGACAGCTCCTGCTTCCAACCCAAGCAGTAAACGAAGCTTTAGATTCTTAAATGAAGAGAAATAAAGGTGAGCTGTTAAACAGTGGCTGGGGTCAAGCGTAGCTATTAAGAAAATTCGCAGGTGCGGGTGATTCCTGACCAGAACTAACAATTCCAGAAGATTTAGATTTAAAACTACAAAGCTAATGGAGTGCCACAACCACCTGGATGTAACTGCAGCCGCTTTGGGGGAATGCCCCAGCCCCCCCCAGCCACCGCTGTTAATTACTGCCAAGGAGAGCGAAAGTGAAAGTAGAAGCAGTGCAGGTGAAATGCGAGCAGTACGCTTTTTCCTAAGTCATCTCTTCGTGTCAGGAGAGGAAAGAAAATGGAAAGAAGATGTTTGCAGGGGGTCTGTGCTGGGTTACCTGCGCGTCTCTTCCGTGCATCCTTGAGGAGACATTTAGCTCCTGTTGGGCGCTCGCAGGTGGAGACAGGGCGAGCTGGAGGCAGGATCGGTGCCGGCACTGATAAAGGGATGGGCAAGGAGCTGAGAGAAGAGGGGGCAAGGGCTGAAAAAGGGTCACCGGTTCCGCAGGGAAGGCAGCGGGATGTGACTCGGCAACCGCTCTGAGGAGTGCAGGGTCATTCGCTGCGATGAAGTCAGGGTCTGCGGCTGGCCCGGAGAGGCAGCAGAAATCCCAAACTCTTTGCAGGGGTACCGGCCAGATTAGGGCAACACCTGAACAGTAAAACCATTTAGGGGAAGCAGAGCTGGGCTGCACCGCGTGGCCAACCTCTCTCTTCTCCGTGAGTCCCAAAGGGGCAGCTCCCAGAATGTGCTGAGAATTCATCCCTTGTGCTAAAAATGAGACGTAAGTAGCACCCACTCGTGAATTTTATTTTCTCTCTCACTCTGCGGCTCCTGCCTGCTTGTCTCTCCTCAGTGCTCACCTGCACCTGTGCTCGGATGGGGCAGCTGAAGGAAGGTGCTGCCATCTCCCCGGCCCCGGCGGACCACCCCTCAGCTGTGTCCTCTGTCAGGGAGCGTCGTCATCTCTCCTGCCTCCCAGAGCGTGTCCTGTAGTGGCAGACGCGCGGGCTTTTCCCTGCACGCGCATACGGGAAGGGAAGGGAAGCAGAGTGAGAGCTGGGCTTGTCAAAGAGTAATGGGGGTGGTGGGAAGCGTAGCTAGAACCGGAGAGCTACAGCGCAAAGGCGAAGCGGACGGGACACAAAAGTAAAATGGTGCACAGGAATGCTGAGGAGCAGCACACAGGAAATCAGTGTCAGAATTTTCTTCTGACTGCCAAATTAAAAATAATGGCACGCTTTGCAACGCTAAGCTCACTGTAATCGTCTGAACTGTTTCTTTCCAACCCCCCACCGCCCCCAACACACCGTTCAGCCTCCTCAGCCTGAAATGCCTTGTTTTCCTTCTTTTTTTTTTTTTTTATGACGGGGCAACTCCTGTTCCCGAGGTGGTCCCTACAGTACAGCTATCTCTTCGAAGACAGTTTGGTTTAGGTCAGAGAATGTTTAGCCTGGACTGAATCAGCCTCTGTTTCTATTTCTGGAAATCAGCGGTCCTGTGCATCAAGCCCGGAAAAAAGGAAATATGAACCAAAGGACGTGGGGCCTGCAGGGGTAGGAAAATATTTGAGAAGAGGTTCAGTGGGGAAATGACTGTTTGTCTGTGGGGCGTCCAGGCAAGCAACCCAGCTGCTAGAAAGTGGCGCTGTCCCCAGGATGGCCATGCGGTCCCGTCGGGAGTTGGGGGAACAAGGACAAGGCAGGGTGAAGAATCTGGCCTGCCGTGTGGAACGTGCTTGTACAAAGCACGTGTGATGCACTGCAAGTTTACTTGTTTAAACTGTGAGTTAAAGAAGGTGTGCAGTTGCTTTGTAAACAGCCAACGCTCTAAAGCTACACCCATCTAATTGCTAGCTGTATTAAATCTATCGTATTGCTGTTTCTGCATTAAAAAAAAAGAAGAAAAAACCAACACACCTATGTAAGCACTTCTAAGTCAATGGAAAACCACTGTTTAACGCGTGGCATGTGTGGGTTGTTTTTTTGGGGCGGGGGGGGTGGGGTGTATGACAAAAACCTGCGAGAGACACACGCACATACGCACATGTAATGTTTAGCGCTCACCTAAACCCAAAAAAGAAAATCCACTCTTTATTTTGCAGCATTAGCATTAGCTTCCAGCGCACAGCCTGAGCGCGCTCTGCTCTCACCGTCTGCTCCCTCTTCAACTGTGTATGGCTGTCATCAGCTTGCACAGGCTTTGCTCGTGCAAGTTTCCGCGACGGCTTACGAGAAGGCAGGCAAACAAACCCAGCAAGACGTGTAGTGCCTTCCTCTATGGGCTCCGTCCAGCCTTTGTTAAAATGAGCAGAAAAGAAATCTGCTGCTGCCTTTACTCTGACTGACTCTTACAGAGAGCATCTGACTTGACCCGCAGCAAAGCGATGCCCCAGGCAGCAGCACGTATTGGCGCGGACCGCGGTTTCACCCACCTGTTTTACTGCGCTGGTCCTTTCCCACGGCCGATGCCACAGATGTGGCGCGGCCCACCCCCAGACCTCTTTACGAGGGTTCCCTGGGCTCTGCAAGTCGCCTGCTGGACGTGTTGCTGATTCAGGCACGGGCAAAGTCAGCTTCTTCGCTGGCGTCGGGCCAGGGCAGCCACGTACTCGAGGGAAACTGAGAATATCTCCAGTGAGATTCTCACCAGGAGGCTGGGACCTCGTCAGTAGGGGAGAAAGCCAAGCGACTGACACTGAAAGGGAGCTCTTTGCTAGGCTGTAGATCGTAAAGTTAAAAAAGAAAACAAACCTGCTTTTTTAAAAATGCCCCCTTTTGAGTCTGCCACATTTGATACAGATTTTTAAAATTGCAGGGTATATCTCCTACAGGCCTCATGCAAAGGGAAGTGAGTACTTCTGGCTCTCAGGACAAGGGGGTCCCTCAGGAGCCCAGGTGCTCACGCCAGCCGGCATCTGGCACAGCACAGGGCAGGAGCTTTGGCAGTAGTATGTGAGCTGAGAATGAGAGTCAGGCAGCACTGCACGCTTCTCCTGTGAGCTGCCGAGGCTCGCGCGCTGTACCTTCCACGAATAAAAGGCCAGAAGAGTCAGCATTTCTGCTAGTTCCAGCCTCATCCGTACCCTCGTCGGTGTAACTGTAAGCAAGCGTCCTGTAGCGACTGGGAGTGTGGCACCTGGGCTTCCTGTGCTGCCTTAGGTTGTGCCCTTGGAGAGACCCTTCTCCGAGCCCCGTGAGCCCCGGGGTGGGTGGGCTGAGGTGCTGTTCAAGGCTGAATAGGCACGAAGGCCTGTAAACAAAATGTATTTATATTGCACCCATACCTGGCAGCCAACCGCTGCTTTATTTACGTATTCTGCACCTCCTGCCGATGCTTTTAATCTTAGCCGATATTGCCGCAGTTTTCACTGATGGGGCAGGGGACTGCCACGCTGCAGGGGGAGTGTCTGGGTGTCTCCCACGGACACAGACGTCCTCAGCTGGGTAGGGACAGGGTGAGAGCTGGAACAACTCTGCTGACATGTAAGGGCCGTCCCAGGGCAAGGCTCCTGGGTCTGGGGCTGAAAGGCGAGCCGTGCTGGGTGGTTGTTGTGGGAGTTGTGGAGCAAGTAGGGGGAAAAGAAAGCAACAAGAAAAAAACCATCCAAATGTTTCACAGCAGGTAGAAAGCTTGGCAGAAAGCAAACTGAATGCTGTAAAGACAAAAGCCGAAAGCCAGCTATGGACTGTATGAAAAGAGTCAGTGGCACGGAAGGAGGTTATTTCTTCCACTGACCATAGGAGGCTTTTTGTGAGAAAACACACCACCTCTTCTTTCTGCTACGGCGCGGTACCGCAGCAGTAATGGGCCAGAGCGTGCGAGCGCCTTTGGCAGTATCGGTAACGGCCGGGGCACGGCCGAACGGCCAGCCCACCTTCCGCACAAGGAAAACACCATTCCCCTGGAACGCCACGCAGACCCAGGACGGGTAAGGCGGAGGCCAAGCCCAGGCGCCCCCATTGCCAAGGACCACCTTGGCCTTGCAGCATCTCATGCTTCGGGGTGTTTTGCAGGCCGTGGCTAAGCTCAGGCCCCCTGCTCGTGGCTGCCCCCGGTCCCCCGGCGCCGGTTGGGCCCCAGCCCCCAGCGCGGTGCGGCGCAGGGCAGTGACCCAGCAGGGCGGCCCCACGGCCCCAGCCCCCCCCCGTGCCTGCGGCCAGGGGTCCGCGGCCGCCGGCCCCTTCCTCCTCTGCTCGCTCCCGTCGCGGACGGCTCTTTATGTGTCATGAGCGGCAGACCCGTTCAGCCACTCTCGGAGGGCGCGCGGCTCTGCCCGGCCGTGACCAGGGCCCGCAGGGGTTTCCCGCTCGCCCGCTCGCCCCGATAAGGCGCCGGCCCTGAGCCGGCGGGTCCCGCCCCGCCCGGCCCTCGGCGCCCTCGCGAGCTGAGCGCGGCCCGGCCAGCAGGGGGCGCTGGCGCTCACCGGCTGGGCGCGGGGGCGGTCCGGCGCGGGGGAGGGGCCGGTGGGGGCCGGTCCTTCCGGCCGCCCTTTAAGGGCCGCCGCGCGGGGCTTGGGCTTCCGGTGGCGCGTGAGCGGCGCGGGGGAGCGGGGGCGGGAGCGGTGCGTGTGGAGGCCGAAGCGCCGGTGCGTGGGGCGGCCGGGTCGCGAGGTGTCTCTTTGCGGTGCCAGGGCCCCTCTGCAGCCCGGCGTGGGAAGCCCGCGGCCGGCGGAGACTGCTCGGACCTGGGCGGGGAGCGCCGCGGTAGTCCGGCCGCAGGCAGCCATCCCCTGCGGTGGCCGGCAGCCCCTCGGGACTCCTGGAGGCCTGGCGGCGCCGGATCCTTGCCTGCGGCAGCCGCCTGAGAGAGCAGCGCGGCCGTGGCCGGGGGCCGGAGAGCGCTGGTGGGTGAGCTCGGGCAGCGGTGGAGGCTCCGTGTGGGCCGGGGGGGGGGCCTCCGTCGCCGGCCCGGGCCCCCGACCCCGGCTCGGTGCCGGGGGAGGGGGGGGGGCCTCCATCGCCGGCCCGGGCCCCCGACCCCGGCTCGGTGCCGGGGGGGGAGGGGGGGGGCCTCCGTCGCCGGCCCGGGCCCCCGACCCCGGCTCGGTGCCGGGGGGGGAGGGGGGGGCCTCCGTCGCCGGCCCGGGCCCCCGACCCCGGCTCGGTGCCGGGGGGGGGGGGGGGCCTCCGTCGCCGGCCCGGGCCCCCGACCCCGGCTCGGTGCCGGGGGGGGGGGGGGCCTCCGTCGCCGGCCCGGGCCCCCGACCCCGGCTCGGTGCCGGGGGAGGGGGGGGGCCTCCATCGCCGGCCCGGGCCCCCGACCCCGGCTCGGTGCCGGGGGGGGAGGGGGGGGCCTCCGTCGCCGGCCCGGGCCCCCGACCCCGGCTCGGTGCCGGGGGAGGGGGGGGGCCTCCGTCGCCGGCCCGGGCCCCCGACCCCGGCTCGGTGCCGGGGGGGGGGGGGGGGGGCCTCCGTCGGCGTGCCGGGCGGGGGCCGGGCTCGGTGCCGGGCGGGGGGGGGCTCCGTGACCGGCCCGGGCCCGTGCCGGGCCCGCGCCCCGCAGAGAAGCCCTGGTCGGGCATCGTTCACTTTTGCACAACGTAGGGCTTTCCCCGTTTATTTTCTGTGTACTTTGTTTTGGGCCACCTGAAACCCTTTGGCAGGGTAGGTTTGGTGCGGGGAGATGGCAGGTCTGGAGCCTGAAAGATCTCGGGTGGCGGGTGGGGGAGGTATTTTTGCCTTAAAACTCTGAGTCCACCTCGTGTGTCATGTCGTGAGTCTCGTGACTGTGGCAAATGGCTCAGTTGGGCGTTTTCTGATAACTAACTTCTGAACGTGTGCGTGTGTAGGCAGGGGGAGATTTGTGCAGGGTGACAGAGCCCGTTGTGCTTCTGTGCTAATGTCTACCTGTTCTAGACCTCCAGTGTTGGAAAGCCTTTGGTTAGTGCCTGGTTGTGTCTGCGTAACAAATGTTTTAGCTGCTGATGGGTTATACCTCTGCTGTGAACTTTTTCCTGGGTGGCTTGATTGTTTCTGGTTGTCCGTGTAAATCTAGGCAGCTATTTTCTGCCCGGTGGTGAAGCCTATCGGTTTGGATAACAAAGGGCAGGAGAGCAATAAAGAAAAAGGTGATCTGTCTGCTGCAGCTCCTTGGAAACGATTCGTTCCTTATTTTCTGCCCTTGGGCAGGTGTTGTGCTTTCCAGATAATGCAGCCTCTCCTGTGCCTGTCCACGCCGTGCATTTTTGTCCTGCCCTTGCTTGAAAAGGCTCTCCTTGCCTTCCTCCTCTCTGCTGCAGTTGGCTTAATCTCTCGCTGCTGCTGCTGGAAGAGGGATAAAGGGAGTGTTGTCGATCGGGTTGTTAAAAGCTTTTTCGCGGGCTGTAACGCGCGGGAAGGGGTGGGCGGGGGGGGCAACTCAGTATGGGGGAGGGGGGAGGATCAGGCTGCGGGGAGAATGGGAAACCAACATCACCTTTCCCTCCTACGGCGCAGCCCGGCCGCACGGCTCCCCGGGGATGCCCCTGCCCGCGGGTGTACCGTGTGTGCGCCCCCTGCGTGGGGCGGGGGGGGACGACACACCCCCACACCGTCAGCGGCACTGGGGCAACCCCTGCCCCAGGGCTCTGCGCTCGTACCCGGCTCTCCCCGCTCCGGCACGGCACGCGGCTGGACGCACCGAGGAGACCCCGGGGCGGCTTCTCGCGGCTGGGCGAGAACAGGGCTTGGCCCCGAGCAGCAGAGCGGGCACCGCCGGTAGCTCGGAGGAGCGGGGCCGGCTCGGCTCGAGGCGTCAGAGCGAAAAGGGACGAGAACCGTCCCGGAGCGTCCGGGGGGGGTGGGGGGGCGGCGGCGGATGGTCCGGTGGCCGGGTTCGGCTCCGTGCTGGGCCGTAGGGCAGCCGGAGCCGCGCCGGGGGGCAGGTGAGGAGCCGCGTGGCCGGGCGCGCTGTGGGTCGGCGGGTTTCGGCTGTGGGGTCTCCCGGTCCGCGGAGTCCCCGGGGGGGTGGGGGTGTGGGTGTGGGCAGCAGTGGCCCCGGGCCGAGCGCTGTCGTGGCTCGGTGGTTGCGTTTTGGGGCCGAGCCCGTGCCCGGCCGTGGGGAAGTAGGGGCAGCCCCACCCGGCTCTCGGCTGCTCCTCGTCGGGGTCGGGCGGTGGCGGCGACCCCGGCGGGGGCTCCTGCGGTGCCGGGCGGGTCCCCCCTTGCCCGCGAGGCAGGCAAGGACCCCGGCTGCTGCCGCCGCGGTTTGCTGGAGGCGGGCTGGGCCCGGCCCCCTGTGGGGTTGGGGTGCGGGCCTGGCGATGCCGGGGAAACGAGGCCTGCGAGAGCAGGAAGAAAGCGCTGCCGGGCCGGTGCTGGGCTGCCCCGCCGGGGTGCGGGGCCGGGCCCGCGCAGTTCAGTTCCCAAGGCCTCCCCGACAGTGCCCGCGTGGGCCGTGGGGGGTGCAGGGCTGTGGGGTGGCTGCGCTCTCCGCGCCCCTGAGCGTTGCCCGTGGGGACTGCGGAGGGGGACGGGACGCAGCCAGGCTCAGCTGGTTTGGTCCCTGAACGGGGAGAGCACAGCTCTTCTGTTCCTGGGCCTTGAGACCAGGCTCCTGTGGCTGACGCCGGGGCCCTGAAACAGATCGAGTTGTGCGTTTTGAGGGCCTGAGCGAGGGGACTAAGTCGTGTGGTTTTGGGCTGAGGAGCAGTGGTCAAGTGCTGCATTTCTGGGACTTGAGAACAGGCTCAGCAGCTGGGCTTTTTGGCTCAGAAACGGTCCCAAAGTGAGCTGGTTTGGGGGCCAAAAGCAGAAGCCGGTTTGGCTGCTTGTGCAGGCTGGGGGCGTTGGGGGCTGCAGGGGAAAGCAGGGGTTGGGCAGGGTACGAGGACCCTCCGCGGAGGTGGGGGTCCAGTCACATTGGACCCCGAAGTTCGGGAGGCCAGCATGCACCAGAGCGAACTCGCCACCTGAGGCGGGTCCCTGGAGGAAGGGTGCTTTTTGGATCCAGCGCAGCGCACCCTCTTTGGGTCCAGCTCTTCTTTCTGTGCTGCTTAGGATAGTTATTAACCAATCAATTAATCACACAAACTAAGTCACAACAGCTCTATCGGCTCCATCGTGGTTCGGAGCTCTGAATCAGTTTCATTTGGTGTCTAACACGTTTTTTCCCCAAGGAGAGGCTAAGTTTCAAAGTTAATTAGTTCTCACAAGTGTGTCAGTCGATAAAATTGAGTTACGATTGTTAAAACCACAAAGGTGACAGGAGTCTCACAGATCTGGACTATTTCTGAAAAGGTATTCATCCCATGCAAATGTCATCGGGATACAGATCATCAGCACTTCATGCTCTGACAAGACAAGATGCTGAGACAGGGATGAGCTCCAAAAGGACTGCTGAAAAGAAAAAAAAAACTCATTCCACAAAGTCATGGAGTTTTTTTTTTGTTTGCGTTTGGGGGGGCGGGGTGGCTTTAACAAAAGAGTGCAGTGTTGGCAGGCAGCAGCCTGCAGAGCATTTTTGCTGCCTGATCTCTCCTTTTCTTCTCTTCCACTCCCCTTTCAGGACTGTAATTGTCATTTGGATAGTTTTAGAAGAGCAGTTAAGTTCCTAGCCTGTGTCAATATGCTGGTAATACCAGGAAGGTGAATGCTTGAACCGGGCGGGTGGGAATAACTTGGCTGCAGGTAGAAATTCTGAGGGAAGACCAACTAAAACCAGGAAGCAAATAGCAAGTTTCCAAAAAATGTGCGGGTGTCAAACACACAAAAGCTTTATTGCTGAATGTTTTTGGCAGTATGTTCCAAATGGCTGTTTTTGGTAAACATAAATTTTCAGGAGATTCAGGGTTGTGTGTGGCAAAACATGTCCCTCTGTTTTTGTGTCCTGCCGCACAAACGGCCGGCAGCAGGGCTCTTGTTCCCCGCTCTCGCTATTGCCACAGCAGGGCTGCGATATTTAGCCCTAAGGGATGGGTTTAGGAATGGAAGGAGAGAGAACGCCTGTGTTCTGTAAGGGCTATGAATGCTGACCCTTTGTCTCCGTCTGCCGCTTTTCCTGTGCGGGTGATGAAGCCGTTTTACTTTTCTCTGTTGTTCCTGGTCTAAATAGTTGCAAGGCTGTCGCTGCTGTGGGTGTTCAATTTGTGTTGCTGTGTTTCTGTGGAGTCCTAGCTACGGCTCGCTTCTAGTGTGGCCAAGCGTCAAGGTAAGGCTTTCAGTTTGAAGCTTCAGAAGCGCTGCGCGCTGAAATGGGTGTAGGTGAAACTGCTGTTGCGCCTGCAGCTGTGCTCGCAGGGATGCTGGGTGGCTCTGCATCAAAACGGCGAGGTGCGCATGGACCTCCGTCGGGCTGCGCCCTGGGTGCGCGAGCGTGCCATGTTTTTGCTGTTCCGGCTTGTACGTGCGAGGGCTTAACGTTTGGTTTAATGCATTTCCTTTAACGGCAGGCTGTAGTTGGGCTCTAGATGGTATTCCTACGTGGGCGCAAGAGCTGTGGAATAGTTAAGCTGTTGCTGTGCCTCCAGGTGACTTGTTCAGTAACACTGTTTTTCCAGGTGCAGATGGATGAGTCGTGCAGGGCAACGGAGGAGAGCCCAGGGGAGTGCTGTAAGAAGGTGAGTCTGTGTGTAGTACTGGAGGGAAGATGTGACTGATGGCTATAGGGCTCCATTATGGGTTTTACTCTTTTTTTTTTTTTTATTTTGTGATCTGAGGGTGCTAAGTGATGAGCTGAGCGTGATCTGGGCCCTGGAGGTGAGTCAGGCAAGGTGACCGGTGCTTGGTGGGCTGGAGTAGGTGTTCTTTTTCAGGTTATTCAGGGTTTTTTTTCCTTCTCTTCACTTTCCCATCCCAATTTGGGGCCGATTCCCTCAAACGGGGACTTCCCCCCGTGGGACTGCTTATGCAGCCTGGGAGCTGCTGCCTGGGCACAAAAATACCTCAAACCCCCTGACTCTGGGTCTGCAATGTGGGGTGAAAAAACAGAAAGAATTCTGGTGGAAAGAAAACAACTTGGGGCTTCTGGGAAAGCCAACTCCAGCTGGATTTGTGCAGCTGGAAAGGAAAAAAAGGGTGGTGGTGGGGAAGGAACAACCACCTAAAAGCACCCACCAACCATTCTCATGCACAAAACCGAAAGTGAAAATGACCATTTTTTGTAGGGCAAAAGCACAAAAAATCCCCACAGAACTCAGTAGTTTGGAAAAGCAACCCCAATTATTACATTATGTAAAGAAGGCGGGGGAAAAAAAGAAAACCAAAACAAAACCCTATCACAACCCTGATGCCATTTGCCTACAAGCAGTTCCTGGGGCTTATTCTGTGGGGGTGGGGAACCCAACCTTGTTCCCCAGGTTTGCTGTGCTGCTTCTCCTCCCTCGGGCATGGGGGGGGGGCAGTGGCATGGACAGTAGCAAGCACCAGATTTTTTTAAGCAGTCGAGAGGAAAGGACTGAAATGCTCGAGACGCTTTGCTGTTTGGTGCAGAGGCAATGAACAGTGCTGCTGGGGCTGCGAGGGGGAAGGGTGCAGAGGAATAGAAGCTCTGTGCATGCAGCCAAGTTACGGTTTCTGGATGGTATTAATCGAGAAGAGTAATTCAGATAATGCTGCTGCTGCCCAGGGACCAGAATTGGGTACTGAGCCCGGGAGCTGCGCACGCGCGGTGGCGTCCCTGTGATCCGCATTGTTCTCTCCGCAGGTAAGAGCCCTGCGATGCTGCGGTGCCTGTGAGGTGACGCCGCCGTGCTCATTGCTGCTTCCTGGTAAGGAAAGGCCTCCTCCGCTCCTGCTGCAGCGTGGTGGTGTGTCGGACACAATTCCCTGGTTTGTGTGTGTGCAGCCCCATGGTTTGTTTTGTGGTGTTCCCTCCCCGGCCCCTTCCCTCCGTCGTTGGCTGTCTCGGCTCCCTGTCCCCGTGGCTTCATTCTTCCCTCTCTGCCCTGTTCTTGTCGCTCATCTTGTCTTTCTCCATTGCGCTCGGTCCAGCTTCCTGCCCCTATTCTTCTTTCCTCCCTCGCTGTCGTGCTGCCTGCCCCGGGTTCTTTGTGCGTCTCCAGCCTGCTCCTCTTCCTTCTTTGTTGGTCTGTGTCCTGCTCTTCCCTCTTTCTGCTGCCTCTCTTCCCCTCTCTCTCTCTCTCTCTCTCTCTCTCTGCTGCTTTTATCTCCACCTCCGTCAGGCTCCCTGTCCTCCTCTGGCCGTCCTGTTCCCTGCCTCGTGCCTTCTCACTACACGCGCACACGCCCCCCTGCCCCCGTCCAGCCGGCTGCCGCTCTTCTCTTCTCTCTTCCTACTGTCTTGTGCCCTGCTCCTCACCTTTGGTGGCCTCCCCCTCTGCCCAGCAGCCCGTCGCTCCAGGAGCCAGGCGACGGACGGTCCGTTCCCTGCCAAACCAGGACAAGCGCGTGCCGTGGTTTAGCCCCAGCTGGCAACTCTGCACCAGGGAGCTGCTTGCTCGCTCCACCCTCAGTGGGCTGGGGGAGAGAGCTGGAAGGGTAAAAGTGAGAAAAATCATGGGTTGAGATCAAGACTGTTTAATGGGTAAAGCAAAAGCTGTGCGTGGAAGCAAAGCAAGGAATTAATTCGCTCCTCCTTTTCGGCGGGCAGGTGTTGAGCCACCTCTGGGAAAGCAGGGCTCTGTCATGTGTAACGGTTACTTAGGGAGAGAAATGCTGTAGCACCCCGCCCCCACCCCAAGGACTCCCCCTTCTTCCGCCAGCTGCGTGTGCATAGCATGATGTCAAATGGCATGGAATATCCCTTTGGTCAGTTAGCTGGGAAAGCTTTCCCAGCTGTGTCCTCTCCCAGCCTACTTGCTGGTGGGGCACTGAGAGAACCAGAAGAGGCCCTGACTGTGGAAGCAGTGCTCAGCAAGAACGAAAACGTCTCTACATTATTAACGGTGTTTTGAGCATAAATCCAAAACGTATCCCTTCCTAGCTACTGTGGAGAAAATGAGCACTATCCTAGCCAACACCAGCTCCGTGCGGCTGCGGCAACGGCGGCCGAGGTGGCGTTGGGGCAGGGGGAGCGTTGGGGACCCTGAGCCATGAATCGCTCCTGGGACTTGTTACGTGCGCGCCTGCACAAACACCTGCCCTCTCCTTTGCCCTCAGGGCTGCGTTTGCGCTGCCTTTGCGTGGGGCAAGGGGCTGTGATGGAGCCCAGGGGAGGAGGTGGTGCACTGTGGGGGTGAGGGGAGGGGGCGCCCCGTTGCTGCTGCGCCTCAGCTGTGGGCGGGGTCTGGATGGAGGAGCCCCAGGTGCGGGCAGTGGGGCTGCCGGTGCCGGCTCCTCCCTGGAAAAGGGGTGGTGCCCGGCTCCGGGGGGCCAGTGTGAGCCGAGGGCGGGGCGGAGCGGAGCTGCGGCCGAGCGTCGGCGGGCTGCGACTGTAGCGAGGGAGGAGGTGAGCGGGGGCCGGGTGGTGGACCGCTGGGTCCCCGGTCAAGCGCCGAGGAGGGCTGCGGCGGGGCAGCGCGCCGGGTCGGAGCGGGTGGTGGGGAGAGCGAGGCTGTGCTGAGGGCTCGGTGGGGCTTCCGGGTGCATCGGCGGGCGGGTCGGTGCCCCGCAGGGTCCGAGAGCGGGGCGGGCGGGCTGGCGGCGTGCCGGGAGCTGTGGTGGTGTGTCCGCCGGCTGGCCGGGCGGCCGTCTTGTGCCGCAGAGCATGCCGGGAGCTGTAGTCCTTGTGGGGCGCGGCTGGCCGGGCGGCCGTCTTGTGCCGCAGAGCATGCCGGGAGCTGTAGTCCTGGCGGAGTGGCTGCCGGCCGTGTCACGTGGTTCGCCGGGGCGTGGCGGGAGGCGCGGTCTTCCGGTGCTCGGGTGCCGGGCGGCCGTGCCGCGTACGGTACGCGCGGTCTATTTTTGGGGTTGGATTCGCGTTGATTTCTGGGGGCTTCCAGGTGCGGCCGCTCCCCGGGAGCTGACAGAAGGGAAGAGGGAAAGGAGGAGGACCTCTTCCCCCTGCCCAGGGCGCAGATGATGGCCGCCTCCCCGGCTCACCGGAGCTCCCGCTCAGCCTCCCCTGGCCCCCCCTTGCCCCGTGCGCCTGCCCCCAGCCCCGGCACCTCCCCTGAAGCGTGCTGCGTAGCCCTTGGCCGCCCCCAGGCCCTGTCGTGAAGGCAGCGAGCCGGCCCTCAAGCGCACTGGATTCCCCCTCGGCGCAGGGGCCCTTAGCAGTAGCGCGGGGAAGGGGCGGTGTGTCCAGAAGCCCCTGCGCAAGGAGTGGCTTTGGTCAGGGTCGATCGACGGTAATGACGGTCCCTGTTTCTTCTTTCCCTCTCCCAGAGACCGTGCTGAGGACGTGGTTGTCTGTCCTTCCCCCGGGGATGCCGTTGACCGCGGCCGTCTCAGGCTTGCGTGGCTTCTCTCTGCCCGGCTTTGCCATCCTCGCAGCGCCGGGGCGAAAAGGGACACACAGAGCCCTTCCCGGCTGTGGACAGGAGCTGCCTCGGCTGAAGCTGGAGACGCCAACGAAAGGTAAAGCAGAAGAAACTGAAGGCGCTCTGGCTGCCAGCTGCCTTCCTGCTGCAGGCAAGAGAGAGCCTGTCCCTGCAGGTGAGGGAGGAAGGATCCCCCTTCATAGCCCGCAGCGGGCCAGGCCACCAACGTGCACCGCAGGGTCTGTACGCGTAACCGGGAGTTGGGTACGGGCGTGTAGTGCACGAGCGAGCTAGGCTACGTGCGTAGGAAGCCTCATCTCGTAAGAGCGGTAAGACACCCATGTATCCTCTTTAGGTGGAGGACGGCCTAGAGTCTGGAGCTGCAGAAGAGGCAGGGAGGAGAGGAGGGGAAAGAAGCATCTGAACGGCTAAATTGCGCCAGCAGCGCTGAGAGCGAGAGTTGCGGTGAGTCCTGGGCCACTGGGGCCCCGTTGCCTCTCTTGTGCATCCTGGGCCCTCCCTGTCTCTCCCCTGGCCCCCTCTCTTTCCTTACCTGCTGCAAAAAAAATTTTTTTTTTTTTTTTTTTGCGCCCCCCCCGCACCTTCTTTCTCCATCTCGCTCTCGCTCTGAGTGGCTCCCTGCCTCCCCGTCTTTTCAGTCCTCCCTCTCTCTGTCCTGTAGCCTGTGGCTACTTTTTCTTTCTCCGCCTCTCTCTGCCTGGCTCTGGCTCCGTTTTTATTTTTTTATTCCTCCTGCTCTGTCCTGTAGCCTGTCGGTGTTTTGTCTTTCTCTGGCTCTCTTGGTCTGACTCCCTGTGTTACCGAAAAACGCGGTAAAATCGGAAACAACTCCTCAACGCCAATTTAGTATTAAAGAGCAGGCGTTCTTTATTCACGGTGCCAGACGCACGGGGGATCGCTCCTCCTGGCGTGCGTACCTCGCACACCTTTCCCGTACAATTTGTAGATCAAAATTTTACGTATTCATACATATTCATTATTGTCCTGTCTACTGATCGGTACAAACTTGCTCGTTCCATACGTAAATTACTGCGCAGGCTCGGTGGTGGTCCGTGAGTCGGTGGTCGCGATCTCCCCCTGCCAGAATTGCCTTTTACCTTCTTGGCTCTTAATCTTGGCAGTCTTGGCTAGTTTTCTCAGTCCGCTACACGAAACCGCGTTTTGTCATCCTTTCCTGACAGAAGCACGCTGTCTGTTGTTCTGTTGACATTAACGATCGCCTAGGGACTAAAATGCAGATCGACAGATACACTGATTCGTACGCTCCATGTTCCCGTAATGGAACACCGTCTCTGGTTGCTTGATTTCATCGCTTTGGTTACACCTGTTCCTGTTGTTCAGTTTCTTCTTTTTTGGCTTTGTGTGATTCTCTCTGTGATTCTGTTTTTCTCTGCCTCTCGCTTTTCCCAGCTCCCCGTCCCTCACTTTGAATACCCGTTATCCTTCACCAACTCACTCTTCCATGGTTGCCATCCCCGTTTCTGAGTTCCTCCTGCTTTGCCACGTAGCCCGTGACTTTTTTCTTAATCTCTCTCTGTCTGCCTCAACGCTCCCGCCGCGCTTTTTAATTCGTCTGCTCTGTACCCTGCTACTGTTCTTGCCTTTCTGAGTTCTTCGCTGTCCAGCTCCCTTTCCCTATTCATGAATTCCTGTTCTTCCTGCACCCGCCGCTGTTTCCTGTGACCTCTGTCTCTCTCTGTCCAGCTCCCTGTCCCTAGGTTTTAATTCCTGCCTCTGCCCGCTGTAGCGCGTCTAGATTTTTCTCTCGGCCTCTCTCTCTGTCCGGCTCCCCCTCTCTGTGTTCTAATTCCACGTTCTCTGTCATGTAGACCCGTGCTATTTGTTTGTCCTCATCTCTCTCTGTCCAGCTCCTTGCTGCTATGTTTGATTTCTTCCCTCTCTGTCTGTCTTTGTAGCCCATTGCTGTTGTTGTGGTTTTTTGGTTCCCCCCCCCCCCCCCCCACTTGTTTCTTCATTTGTCTCTGTCTGCCTCCCAGTGCCTGATCTTTAATTCCTCCTTCCCTGTTAGGCCGCTGTTCCTTTTTTCCATTCTACGTTGTGTTCTCTTTGGTCTCCTGTTCTTATTCATCGATTCCCTCCTCGCCGCCCTGTGGCTTGTCCCCATTTTATTGTTGCCTCTCTCTCCCTCTGTCTGGCTTCTTGCCCCTGTTTTTAAAATTCCTCCCTCTCTTCTCTCTTCCCTGTTGGCCGTGTGATCTTCAGCCTTTCTCCATCTCTTTCTGCCCAGCTCTCTGGGTCTATTCATTAATTCTTCCCTGTCTGCCCTGTAGCCTGTAGCTTTTGTCCCTTCTCCATCTTGCTGTCTCTGGCTTCCCCATGACCCTATTTTAGAATTGTTTCTCTCTTCTTTCGGTACGCGTTGCGATTCCTTTTGCTCCCCATCTCCCTTTTGTTTTGGGTGTTTTTTTGTTGTTGTTTTTCTGGCTCCCTGTCCCTAATTCTTAATTCTCTGCCTTCTCATGCTCTGTACCACGTAGCCCCATGGTTTGTTTTGTGGTGTTCCCTCCCCGGCCCCTTCCCTCCGTCGTTGGCTGTCTCGGCTCCCTGTCCCCGTGGCTTCATTCTTCCCTCTCTGCCCTGTTCTTGTCGCTCATCTTGTCTTTCTCCATTGCGCTCGGTCCAGCTTCCTGCCCCTATTCTTCTTTCCTCCCTCGCTGTCGTGCTGCCTGCCCCGGGTTCTTTGTGCGTCTCCAGCCTGCTCCTCTTCCTTCTTTGTTGGTCTGTGTCCTGCTCTTCCCTCTTTCTGCTGCCTCTCTTCCCCTCTCTCTCTCTCTCTCTCTCTCTCTCTGCTGCTTTTATCTCCACCTCCGTCAGGCTCCCTGTCCTCCTCTGGCCGTCCTGTTCCCTGCCTCGTGCCTTCTCACTACACGCACACACGCCCCCCTGCCCCCGTCCAGCCGGCTGCCGCTCTTCTCTTCTCTCTTCCTACTGTCCTGTGCCCTGCTCCTCACCTTTGGTGGCCTCCCCCTCTGCCCAGCAGCCCGTCGCTCCAGGAGCCAGGCGACGGACGGTCCGTTCCCTGCCAAACCAGGACAAGCGTGTGCCGTGGTTTAGCCCCAGCTGGCAACTCTGCACCAGGGAGCTGCTTGCTCGCTCCACCCTCAGTGGGCTGGGGGAGAGAGCTGGAAGGGTAAAAGTGAGAAAAACCATGGGTTGAGATCAAGACTGTTTAATGGGTAAAGCAAAAGCTGTGCGTGGAAGCAAAGCAAGGAATTAATTCGCTCCTCCTTTTCGGCGGGCAGGTGTTGAGCCACCTCTGGGAAAGCAGGGCTCTGTCATGTGTAACGGTTACTTAGGGAGAGAAATGCCGTAGCCCCGCCCCCCCACCCCAAGGACTCCCCCTTCTTCCCCCAGCTGCGTGTGCATAGCATGATGTCAAATGGCATGGAATATCCCTTTGGTCAGTTAGCTGGGAAAGCTTTCCCAGCTGTGTCCTCTCCCAGCCTACTTGCTGGTGGGGCACTGAGAGAACCAGAAGAGGCCCTGACTGTGGAAGCAGTGCTCAGCAAGAACGAAAACGTCTCTACATTATTAACGGTGTTTTGAGCATAAATCCAAAACGTATCCCTTCCTAGCTACTGTGGAGAAAATGAGCACTATCCTAGCCAACACCAGCTCCGTGCGGCTGCGGCAACGGCGGCCGAGGTGGCGTTGGGGCAGGGGGAGCGTTGGGGACCCTGAGCCACGAATCGCTCCTGGGACTTGTTACGTGCGCGCCTGCACAAACACCTGCCCTCTCCTTTGCCCTCAGGGCTGCGTTTGCGCTGCCTTTGCGTGGGGCAAGGGGCTGTGATGGAGCCCAGGGGAGGAGGTGGTGCACTGTGGGGGTGAGGGGAGGGGGCGCCCCGTTGCTGCTGCGCCTCAGCTGTGGGCGGGGTCTGGATGGAGGAGCCCCAGGTGCGGGCAGTGGGGCTGCCGGTGCCGGCTCCTCCCTGGAAAAGGGGTGGTGCCCGGCTCCGGGGGGCCAGTGTGAGCCGAGGGCGGGGCGGAGCGGAGCTGCGGCCGAGCGTCGGCGGGCTGCGACTGTAGCGAGGGAGGAGGTGAGCGGGGGCCGGGTGGTGGACCGCTGGGTCCCCGGTCAAGCGCCGAGGAGGGCTGCGGCGGGGCAGCGCGCCGGGTCGGAGCGGGTGGTGGGGAGAGCGAGGCTGTGCTGAGGGCTCGGTGGGGCTTCCGGGTGCATCGGCGGGCGGGTCGGTGCCCCGCAGGGTCCGAGAGCGGGGCGGGCGGGCTGGCGGCGTGCCGGGAGCTGTGGTGGTGTGTCCGCCGGCTGGCCGGGCGGCCGTCTTGTGCCGCAGAGCATGCCGGGAGCTGTAGTCCTGGCGGAGTGGCTGCCGGCCGTGTCACGTGGTTCGCCGGGGCGTGGCGGGAGGCGCGGTCTTCCGGTGCTCGGGTGCCGGGCGGCCGTGCCGCGTACGGTACGCGCGGTCTATTTTTGGGGTTGGATTCGCGTTGATTTCTGGGGGCTTCCAGGTGCGGCCGCTCCCCGGGAGCTGACAGAAGGGAAGAGGGAAAGGAGGAGGACCTCTTCCCCCTGCCCAGGGCGCAGATGATGGCCGCCTCCCCGGCTCACCGGAGCTCCCGCTCAGCCTCCCCTGGCCCCCCCTTGCCCCGTGCGCCTGCCCCCAGCCCCGGCACCTCCCCTGAAGCGTGCTGCGTAGCCCTTGGCCGCCCCCAGGCCCTGTCGTGAAGGCAGCGAGCCGGCCCTCAAGCGCACTGGATTCCCCCTCGGCGCAGGGGCCCTTAGCAGTAGCGCGGGGAAGGGGCGGTGTGTCCAGAAGCCCCTGCGCAAGGAGTGGCTTTGGTCAGGGTCGATCGACGGTAATGACGGTCCCTGTTTCTTCTTTCCCTCTCCCAGAGACCGTGCTGAGGACGTGGTTGTCTGTCCTTCCCCCGGGGATGCCGTTGACCGCGGCCGTCTCAGGCTTGCGTGGCTTCTCTCTGCCCGGCTTTGCCATCCTCGCAGCGCCGGGGCGAAAAGGGACACACAGAGCCCTTCCCGGCTGTGGACAGGAGCTGCCTCGGCTGAAGCTGGAGACGCCAACGAAAGGTAAAGCAGAAGAAACTGAAGGCGCTCTGGCTGCCAGCTGCCTTCCTGCTGCAGGCAAGAGAGAGCCTGTCCCTGCAGGTGAGGGAGGAAGGATCCCCCTTCATAGCCCGCAGCGGGCCAGGCCACCAACGTGCACCGCAGGGTCTGTACGCGTAACCGGGAGTTGGGTACGGGCGTGTAGTGCACGAGCGAGCTAGGCTACGTGCGTAGGAAGCCTCATCTCGTAAGAGCGGTAAGACACCCATGTATCCTCTTTAGGTGGAGGACGGCCTAGAGTCTGGAGCTGCAGAAGAGGCAGGGAGGAGAGGAGGGGAAAGAAGCATCTGAACGGCTAAATTGCGCCAGCAGCGCTGAGAGCGAGAGTCGCGGTGAGTCCTGGGCCACTGGGGCCCCGTTGCCTCTCTTGTGCATCCTGGGCCCTCCCTGTCTCTCCCCTGGCCCCCTCTCTTTCCTTACCTGCTGCAAAAAAAATTTTTTTTTTTTTTTTTTTTTGCGCCCCCCCCGCACCTTCTTTCTCCATCTCGCTCTCGCTCTGAGTGGCTCCCTGCCTCCCCGTCTTTTCAGTCCTCCCTCTCTCTGTCCTGTAGCCTGTGGCTACTTTTTCTTTCTCCGCCTCTCTCTGCCTGGCTCTGGCTCCGTTTTTATTTTTTTATTCCTCCTGCTCTGTCCTGTAGCCTGTCGGTGTTTTGTCTTTCTCTGGCTCTCTTGGTCTGACTCCCTGTGTTACCGAAAAACGCGGTAAAATCGGAAACAACTCCTCAACGCCAATTTAGTATTAAAGAGCAGGCGTTCTTTATTCACGGTGCCAGACGCACGGGGGATCGCTCCTCCTGGCGTGCGTACCTCGCACACCTTTCCCGTACAATTTGTAGATCAAAATTTTACGTATTCATACATATTCATTATTGTCCTGTCTACTGATCGGTACAAACTTGCTCGTTCCGTACGTAAATTACTGCGCAGGCTCGGTGGTGGTCCGTGAGTCGGTGGTCGCGATCTCCCCCTGCCAGAATTGCCTTTTACCTTCTTGGCTCTTAATCTTGGCAGTCTTGGCTAGTTTTCTCAGTCCGCTACACGAAACCGCGTTTTGTCATCCTTTCCTGACAGAAGCACGCTGTCTGTTGTTCTGTTGACATTAACGATCGCCTAGGGACTAAAATGCAGATCGACAGATACACTGATTCGTACGCTCCATGTTCCCGTAATGGAACACCGTCTCTGGTTGCTTGATTTCATCGCTTTGGTTACACCTGTTCCTGTTGTTCAGTTTCTTCTTTTTTGGCTTTGTGTGATTCTCTCTGTGATTCTGTTTTTCTCTGCCTCTCGCTTTTCCCAGCTCCCCGTCCCTCACTTTGAATACCCGTTATCCTTCACCAACTCACTCTTCCATGGTTGCCATCCCCGTTTCTGAGTTCCTCCTGCTTTGCCACGTAGCCCGTGACTTTTTTCTTAATCTCTCTCTGTCTGCCTCAACGCTCCCGCCGCGCTTTTTAATTCGTCTGCTCTGTACCCTGCTACTGTTCTTGCCTTTCTGAGTTCTTCGCTGTCCAGCTCCCTTTCCCTATTCATGAATTCCTGTTCTTCCTGCACCCGCCGCTGTTTCCTGTGACCTCTGTCTCTCTCTGTCCAGCTCCCTGTCCCTAGGTTTTAATTCCTGCCTCTGCCCGCTGTAGCGCGTCTAGATTTTTCTCTCGGCCTCTCTCTCTGTCCGGCTCCCCCTCTCTGTGTTCTAATTCCACGTTCTCTGTCACGTAGACCCGTGCTATTTGTTTGTCCTCATCTCTCTCTGTCCAGCTCCTTGCTGCTATGTTTGATTTCTTCCCTCTCTGTCTGTCTTTGTAGCCCATTGCTGTTGTTGTGGTTTTTTGTTTCCCCCCCCCCCCACTTGTTTCTTCATTTGTCTCTGTCTGCCTCCCAGTGCCTGATCTTTAATTCCTCCTTCCCTGTTAGGCCGCTGTTCCTTTTTTCCATTCTACGTTGTGTTCTCTTTGGTCTCCTGTTCTTATTCATCGATTCCCTCCTCGCCGCCCTGTGGCTTGTCCCCATTTTATTGTTGCCTCTCTCTCCCTCTGTCTGGCTTCTTGCCCCTGTTTTTAAAATTCCTCCCTCTCTTCTCTCTTCCCTGTTGGCCGTGTGATCTTCAGCCTTTCTCCATCTCTTTCTGCCCAGCTCTCTGTGTCTATTCATTAATTCTTCCCTGTCTGCCCTGTAGCCTGTAGCTTTTGTCCCTTCTCCATCTTGCTGTCTCTGGCTTCCCCATGACCCTATTTTAGAATTGTTTCTCTCTTCTTTCGGTACGCGTTGCGATTCCTTTTGCTCCCCATCTCCCTTTTGTTTTGGGTGTTTTTTTGTTGTTGTTTTTCTGGCTCCCTGTCCCTAATTCTTAATTCTCTGCCTTCTCATGCTCTGTACCACGTAGCCCCATGGTTTGTTTTGTGGTGTTCCCTCCCCGGCCCCTTCCCTCCGTCGTTGGCTGTCTCGGCTCCCTGTCCCCGTGGCTTCATTCTTCCCTCTCTGCCCTGTTCTTGTCGCTCATCTTGTCTTTCTCCATTGCGCTCGGTCCAGCTTCCTGCCCCTATTCTTCTTTCCTCCCTCGCTGTCGTGCTGCCTGCCCCGGGTTCTTTGTGCGTCTCCAGCCTGCTCCTCTTCCTTCTTTGTTGGTCTGTGTCCTGCTCTTCCCTCTTTCTGCTGCCTCTCTTCCCCTCTCTCTCTCTCTCTCTCTCTCTCTCTGCTGCTTTTATCTCCACCTCCGTCAGGCTCCCTGTCCTCCTCTGGCCGTCCTGTTCCCTGCCTCGTGCCTTCTCACTACACGCACACACGCCCCCCTGCCCCCGTCCAGCCGGCTGCCGCTCTTCTCTTCTCTCTTCCTACTGTCCTGTGCCCTGCTCCTCACCTTTGGTGGCCTCCCCCTCTGCCCAGCAGCCCGTCGCTCCAGGAGCCAGGCGACGGACGGTCCGTTCCCTGCCAAACCAGGACAAGCGCGTGCCGTGGTTTAGCCCCAGCTGGCAACTCTGCACCAGGGAGCTGCTTGCTCGCTCCACCCTCAGTGGGCTGGGGGAGAGAGCTGGAAGGGTAAAAGTGAGAAAAACCATGGGTTGAGATCAAGACTGTTTAATGGGTAAAGCAAAAGCTGTGCGTGGAAGCAAAGCAAGGAATTAATTCGCTCCTCCTTTTCGGCGGGCAGGTGTTGAGCCACCTCTGGGAAAGCAGGGCTCTGTCATGTGTAACGGTTACTTAGGGAGAGAAATGCCGTAGCCCCCCCCCCCACCCCAAGGACTCCCCCTTCTTCCCCCAGCTGCGTGTGCATAGCATGATGTCAAATGGCATGGAATATCCCTTTGGTCAGTTAGCTGGGAAAGCTTTCCCAGCTGTGTCCTCTCCCAGCCTACTTGCTGGTGGGGCACTGAGAGAACCAGAAGAGGCCCTGACTGTGGAAGCAGTGCTCAGCAAGAACGAAAACGTCTCTACATTATTAACGGTGTTTTGAGCATAAATCCAAAACGTATCCCTTCCTAGCTACTGTGGAGAAAATGAGCACTATCCTAGCCAACACCAGCTTCGTGCGGCTGCGGCAACGGCGGCCGAGGTGGCGTTGGGGCAGGGGGAGCGTTGGGGACCCTGAGCCACGAATCGCTCCTGGGACTTGTTACGTGCGCGCCTGCACAAACACCTGCCCTCTCCTTTGCCCTCAGGGCTGCGTTTGCGCTGCCTTTGCGTGGGGCAAGGGGCTGTGATGGAGCCCAGGGGAGGAGGTGGTGCACTGTGGGGGTGAGGGGAGGGGGCGCCCCGTTGCTGCTGCGCCTCAGCTGTGGGCGGGGTCTGGATGGAGGAGCCCCAGGTGCGGGCAGTGGGGCTGCCGGTGCCGGCTCCTCCCTGGAAAAGGGGTGGTGCCCGGCTCCGGGGGGCCAGTGTGAGCCGAGGGCGGGGCGGAGCGGAGCTGCGGCCGAGCGTCGGCGGGCTGCGACTGTAGCGAGGGAGGAGGTGAGCGGGGGCCGGGTGGTGGACCGCTGGGTCCCCGGTCAAGCGCCGAGGAGGGCTGCGGCGGGGCAGCGCGCCGGGTCGGAGCGGGTGGTGGGGAGAGCGAGGCTGTGCTGAGGGCTCGGTGGGGCTTCCGGGTGCATCGGCGGGCGGGTCGGTGCCCCGCAGGGTCCGAGAGCGGGGCGGGCGGGCTGGCGGCGTGCCGGGAGCTGTGGTGGTGTGTCCGCCGGCTGGCCGGGCGGCCGTCTTGTGCCGCAGAGCATGCCGGGAGCTGTAGTCCTGGCGGAGTGGCTGCCGGCCGTGTCACGTGGTTCGCCGGGGCGTGGCGGGAGGCGCGGTCTTCCGGTGCTCGGGTGCCGGGCGGCCGTGCCGCGTACGGTACGCGCGGTCTATTTTTGGGGTTGGATTCGCGTTGATTTCTGGGGGCTTCCAGGTGCGGCCGCTCCCCGGGAGCTGACAGAAGGGAAGAGGGAAAGGAGGAGGACCTCTTCCCCCTGCCCAGGGCGCAGATGATGGCCGCCTCCCCGGCTCACCGGAGCTCCCGCTCAGCCTCCCCTGGCCCCCCCTTGCCCCGTGCGCCTGCCCCCAGCCCCGGCACCTCCCCTGAAGCGTGCTGCGTAGCCCTTGGCCGCCCCCAGGCCCTGTCGTGAAGGCAGCGAGCCGGCCCTCAAGCGCACTGGATTCCCCCTCGGCGCAGGGGCCCTTAGCAGTAGCGCGGGGAAGGGGCGGTGTGTCCAGAAGCCCCTGCGCAAGGAGTGGCTTTGGTCAGGGTCGATCGACGGTAATGACGGTCCCTGTTTCTTCTTTCCCTCTCCCAGAGACCGTGCTGAGGACGTGGTTGTCTGTCCTTCCCCCGGGGATGCCGTTGACCGCGGCCGTCTCAGGCTTGCGTGGCTTCTCTCTGCCCGGCTTTGCCATCCTCGCAGCGCCGGGGCGAAAAGGGACACACAGAGCCCTTCCCGGCTGTGGACAGGAGCTGCCTCGGCTGAAGCTGGAGACGCCAACGAAAGGTAAAGCAGAAGAAACTGAAGGCGCTCTGGCTGCCAGCTGCCTTCCTGCTGCAGGCAAGAGAGAGCCTGTCCCTGCAGGTGAGGGAGGAAGGATCCCCCTTCATAGCCCGCAGCGGGCCAGGCCACCAACGTGCACCGCAGGGTCTGTACGCGTAACCGGGAGTTGGGTACGGGCGTGTAGTGCACGAGCGAGCTAGGCTACGTGCGTAGGAAGCCTCATCTCGTAAGAGCGGTAAGACACCCATGTATCCTCTTTAGGTGGAGGACGGCCTAGAGTCTGGAGCTGCAGAAGAGGCAGGGAGGAGAGGAGGGGAAAGAAGCATCTGAACGGCTAAATTGCGCCAGCAGCGCTGAGAGCGAGAGTCGCGGTGAGTCCTGGGCCACTGGGGCCCCGTTGCCTCTCTTGTGCATCCTGGGCCCTCCCTGTCTCTCCCCTGGCCCCCTCTCTTTCCTTACCTGCTGCAAAAAAAATTTTTTTTTTTTTTTTTTTTGCGCCCCCCCCGCACCTTCTTTCTCCATCTCGCTCTCGCTCTGAGTGGCTCCCTGCCTCCCCGTCTTTTCAGTCCTCCCTCTCTCTGTCCTGTAGCCTGTGGCTACTTTTTCTTTCTCCGCCTCTCTCTGCCTGGCTCTGGCTCCGTTTTTATTTTTTTATTCCTCCTGCTCTGTCCTGTAGCCTGTCGGTGTTTTGTCTTTCTCTGGCTCTCTTGGTCTGACTCCCTGTGTTACCGAAAAACGCGGTAAAATCGGAAACAACTCCTCAATGCCAATTTAGTATTAAAGAGCAGGCGTTCTTTATTCACGGTGCCAGACGCACGGGGGATCGCTCCTCCTGGCGTGCGTACCTCGCACACCTTTCCCGTACAATTTGTAGATCAAAATTTTACGTATTCATACATATTCATTATTGTCCTGTCTACTGATCGGTACAAACTTGCTCGTTCCGTACGTAAATTACTGCGCAGGCTCGGTGGTGGTCCGTGAGTCGGTGGTCGCGATCTCCCCCTGCCAGAATTGCCTTTTACCTTCTTGGCTCTTAATCTTGGCAGTCTTGGCTAGTTTTCTCAGTCCGCTACACGAAACCGCGTTTTGTCATCCTTTCCTGACAGAAGCACGCTGTCTGTTGTTCTGTTGACATTAACGATCGCCTAGGGACTAAAATGCAGATCGACAGATACACTGATTCGTACGCTCCATGTTCCCGTAATGGAACACCGTCTCTGGTTGCTTGATTTCATCGCTTTGGTTACACCTGTTCCTGTTGTTCAGTTTCTTCTTTTTTGGCTTTGTGTGATTCTCTCTGTGATTCTGTTTTTCTCTGCCTCTCGCTTTTCCCAGCTCCCCGTCCCTCACTTTGAATACCCGTTATCCTTCACCAACTCACTCTTCCATGGTTGCCATCCCCGTTTCTGAGTTCCTCCTGCTTTGCCACGTAGCCCGTGACTTTTTTCTTAATCTCTCTCTGTCTGCCTCAACGCTCCCGCCGCGCTTTTTAATTCGTCTGCTCTGTACCCTGCTACTGTTCTTGCCTTTCTGAGTTCTTCGCTGTCCAGCTCCCTTTCCCTATTCATGAATTCCTGTTCTTCCTGCACCCGCCGCTGTTTCCTGTGACCTCTGTCTCTCTCTGTCCAGCTCCCTGTCCCTAGGTTTTAATTCCTGCCTCTGCCCGCTGTAGCGCGTCTAGATTTTTCTCTCGGCCTCTCTCTCTGTCCGGCTCCCCCTCTCTGTGTTCTAATTCCACGTTCTCTGTCACGTAGACCCGTGCTATTTGTTTGTCCTCATCTCTCTCTGTCCAGCTCCTTGCTGCTATGTTTGATTTCTTCCCTCTCTGTCTGTCTTTGTAGCCCATTGCTGTTGTTGTGGTTTTTTGGTTCCCCCCCCCCCCCCCCACTTGTTTCTTCATTTGTCTCTGTCTGCCTCCCAGTGCCTGATCTTTAATTCCTCCTTCCCTGTTAGGCCGCTGTTCCTTTTTTCCATTCTACGTTGTGTTCTCTTTGGTCTCCTGTTCTTATTCATCGATTCCCTCCTCGCCGCCCTGTGGCTTGTCCCCGTTTTATTGTTGCCTCTCTCTCCCTCTGTCTGGCTTCTTGCCCCTGTTTTTAAAATTCCTCCCTCTCTTCTCTCTTCCCTGTTGGCCGTGTGATCTTCAGCCTTTCTCCATCTCTTTCTGCCCAGCTCTCTGTGTCTATTCATTAATTCTTCCCTGTCTGCCCTGTAGCCTGTAGCTTTTGTCCCTTCTCCATCTTGCTGTCTCTGGCTTCCCCATGACCCTATTTTAGAATTGTTTCTCTCTTCTTTCGGTACGCGTTGCGATTCCTTTTGCTCCCCATCTCCCTTTTGTTTTGGGTGTTTTTTTGTTGTTGTTTTTCTGGCTCCCTGTCCCTAATTCTTAATTCTCTGCCTTCTCATGCTCTGTACCACGTAGCCCCATGGTTTGTTTTGTGGTGTTCCCTCCCCGGCCCCTTCCCTCCGTCGTTGGCTGTCTCGGCTCCCTGTCCCCGTGGCTTCATTCTTCCCTCTCTGCCCTGTTCTTGTCGCTCATCTTGTCTTTCTCCATTGCGCTCGGTCCAGCTTCCTGCCCCTATTCTTCTTTCCTCCCTCGCTGTCGTGCTGCCTGCCCCGGGTTCTTTGTGCGTCTCCAGCCTGCTCCTCTTCCTTCTTTGTTGGTCTGTGTCCTGCTCTTCCCTCTTTCTGCTGCCTCTCTTCCCCTCTCTCTCTCTCTCTCTCTCTGCTGCTTTTATCTCCACCTCCGTCAGGCTCCCTGTCCTCCTCTGGCCGTCCTGTTCCCTGCCTCGTGCCTTCTCACTACACGCACACACGCCCCCCTGCCCCCGTCCAGCCGGCTGCCGCTCTTCTCTTCTCTCTTCCTACTGTCCTGTGACCTGCTCCTCACCTTTGGTGGCCTCCCCCTCTGCCCAGCAGCCCGTCGCTCCAGGAGCCAGGCGACGGACGGTCCGTTCCCTGCCAAACCAGGACAAGCGCGTGCCGTGGTTTAGCCCCAGCTGGCAACTCTGCACCAGGGAGCTGCTTGCTCGCTCCACCCTCAGTGGGCTGGGGGAGAGAGCTGGAAGGGTAAAAGTGAGAAAAACCATGGGTTGAGATCAAGACTGTTTAATGGGTAAAGCAAAAGCTGTGCGTGGAAGCAAAGCAAGGAATTAATTCGCTCCTCCTTTTCGGCGGGCAGGTGTTGAGCCACCTCTGGGAAAGCAGGGCTCTGTCATGTGTAACGGTTACTTAGGGAGAGAAATGCCGTAGCCCCCCCCCCCACCCCAAGGACTCCCCCTTCTTCCCCCAGCTGCGTGTGCATAGCATGATGTCAAATGGCATGGAATATCCCTTTGGTCAGTTAGCTGGGAAAGCTTTCCCAGCTGTGTCCTCTCCCAGCCTACTTGCTGGTGGGGCACTGAGAGAACCAGAAGAGGCCCTGACTGTGGAAGCAGTGCTCAGCAAGAACGAAAACGTCTCTACATTATTAACGGTGTTTTGAGCATAAATCCAAAACGTATCCCTTCCTAGCTACTGTGGAGAAAATGAGCACTATCCTAGCCAACACCAGCTTCGTGCGGCTGCGGCAACGGCGGCCGAGGTGGCGTTGGGGCAGGGGGAGCGTTGGGGACCCTGAGCCACGAATCGCTCCTGGGACTTGTTACGTGCGCGCCTGCACAAACACCTGCCCTCTCCTTTGCCCTCAGGGCTGCGTTTGCGCTGCCTTTGCGTGGGGCAAGGGGCTGTGATGGAGCCCAGGGGAGGAGGTGGTGCACTGTGGGGGTGAGGGGAGGGGGCGCCCCGTTGCTGCTGCGCCTCAGCTGTGGGCGGGGTCTGGATGGAGGAGCCCCAGGTGCGGGCAGTGGGGCTGCCGGTGCCGGCTCCTCCCTGGAAAAGGGGTGGTGCCCGGCTCCGGGGGGCCAGTGTGAGCCGAGGGCGGGGCGGAGCGGAGCTGCGGCCGAGCGTCGGCGGGCTGCGACTGTAGCGAGGGAGGAGGTGAGCGGGGGCCGGGTGGTGGACCGCTGGGTCCCCGGTCAAGCGCCGAGGAGGGCTGCGGCGGGGCAGCGCGCCGGGTCGGAGCGGGTGGTGGGGAGAGCGAGGCTGTGCTGAGGGCTCGGTGGGGCTTCCGGGTGCATCGGCGGGCGGGTCGGTGCCCCGCAGGGTCCGAGAGCGGGGCGGGCGGGCTGGCGGCGTGCCGGGAGCTGTGGTGGTGTGTCCGCCGGCTGGCCGGGCGGCCGTCTTGTGCCGCAGAGCATGCCGGGAGCTGTAGTCCTGGCGGAGTGGCTGCCGGCCGTGTCACGTGGTTCGCCGGGGCGTGGCGGGAGGCGCGGTCTTCCGGTGCTCGGGTGCCGGGCGGCCGTGCCGCGTACGGTACGCGCGGTCTATTTTTGGGGTTGGATTCGCGTTGATTTCTGGGGGCTTCCAGGTGCGGCCGCTCCCCGGGAGCTGACAGAAGGGAAGAGGGAAAGGAGGAGGACCTCTTCCCCCTGCCCAGGGCGCAGATGATGGCCGCCTCCCCGGCTCACCGGAGCTCCCGCTCAGCCTCCCCTGGCCCCCCCTTGCCCCGTGCGCCTGCCCCCAGCCCCGGCACCTCCCCTGAAGCGTGCTGCGTAGCCCTTGGCCGCCCCCAGGCCCTGTCGTGAAGGCAGCGAGCCGGCCCTCAAGCGCACTGGATTCCCCCTCGGCGCAGGGGCCCTTAGCAGTAGCGCGGGGAAGGGGCGGTGTGTCCAGAAGCCCCTGCGCAAGGAGTGGCTTTGGTCAGGGTCGATCGACGGTAATGACGGTCCCTGTTTCTTCTTTCCCTCTCCCAGAGACCGTGCTGAGGACGTGGTTGTCTGTCCTTCCCCCGGGGATGCCGTTGACCGCGGCCGTCTCAGGCTTGCGTGGCTTCTCTCTGCCCGGCTTTGCCATCCTCGCAGCGCCGGGGCGAAAAGGGACACACAGAGCCCTTCCCGGCTGTGGACAGGAGCTGCCTCGGCTGAAGCTGGAGACGCCAACGAAAGGTAAAGCAGAAGAAACTGAAGGCGCTCTGGCTGCCAGCTGCCTTCCTGCTGCAGGCAAGAGAGAGCCTGTCCCTGCAGGTGAGGGAGGAAGGATCCCCCTTCATAGCCCGCAGCGGGCCAGGCCACCAACGTGCACCGCAGGGTCTGTACGCGTAACCGGGAGTTGGGTACGGGCGTGTAGTGCACGAGCGAGCTAGGCTACGTGCGTAGGAAGCCTCATCTCGTAAGAGCGGTAAGACACCCATGTATCCTCTTTAGGTGGAGGACGGCCTAGAGTCTGGAGCTGCAGAAGAGGCAGGGAGGAGAGGAGGGGAAAGAAGCATCTGAACGGCTAAATTGCGCCAGCAGCGCTGAGAGCGAGAGTTGCGGTGAGTCCTGGGCCACTGGGGCCCCGTTGCCTCTCTTGTGCATCCTGGGCCCTCCCTGTCTCTCCCCTGGCCCCCTCTCTTTCCTTACCTGCTGCAAAAAAAATTTTTTTTTTCTTTTTTTTTTGCGCCCCCCCCGCACCTTCTTTCTCCATCTCGCTCTCGCTCTGAGTGGCTCCCTGCCTCCCCGTCTTTTCAGTCCTCCCTCTCTCTGTCCTGTAGCCTGTGGCTACTTTTTCTTTCTCCGCCTCTCTCTGCCTGGCTCTGGCTCCGTTTTTATTTTTTTATTCCTCCTGCTCTGTCCTGTAGCCTGTCGGTGTTTTGTCTTTCTCTGGCTCTCTTGGTCTGACTCCCTGTGTTACCGAAAAACGCGGTAAAATCGGAAACAACTCCTCAACGCCAATTTAGTATTAAAGAGCAGGCGTTCTTTATTCACGGTGCCAGACGCACGGGGGATCGCTCCTCCTGGCGTGCGTACCTCGCACACCTTTCCCGTACAATTTGTAGATCAAAATTTTACGTATTCATACATATTCATTATTGTCCTGTCTACTGATCGGTACAAACTTGCTCGTTCCGTACGTAAATTACTGCGCAGGCTCGGTGGTGGTCCGTGAGTCGGTGGTCGCGATCTCCCCCTGCCAGAATTGCCTTTTACCTTCTTGGCTCTTAATCTTGGCAGTCTTGGCTAGTTTTCTCAGTCCGCTACACGAAACCGCGTTTTGTCATCCTTTCCTGACAGAAGCACGCTGTCTGTTGTTCTGTTGACATTAACGATCGCCTAGGGACTAAAATGCAGATCGACAGATACACTGATTCGTACGCTCCATGTTCCCGTAATGGAACACCGTCTCTGGTTGCTTGATTTCATCGCTTTGGTTACACCTGTTCCTGTTGTTCAGTTTCTTCTTTTTTGGCTTTGTGTGATTCTCTCTGTGATTCTGTTTTTCTCTGCCTCTCGCTTTTCCCAGCTCCCCGTCCCTCACTTTGAATACCCGTTATCCTTCACCAACTCACTCTTCCATGGTTGCCATCCCCGTTTCTGAGTTCCTCCTGCTTTGCCACGTAGCCCGTGACTTTTTTCTTAATCTCTCTCTGTCTGCCTCAACGCTCCCGCCGCGCTTTTTAATTCGTCTGCTCTGTACCCTGCTACTGTTCTTGCCTTTCTGAGTTCTTCGCTGTCCAGCTCCCTTTCCCTATTCATGAATTCCTGTTCTTCCTGCACCCGCCGCTGTTTCCTGTGACCTCTGTCTCTCTCTGTCCAGCTCCCTGTCCCTAGGTTTTAATTCCTGCCTCTGCCCGCTGTAGCGCGTCTAGATTTTTCTCTCGGCCTCTCTCTCTGTCCGGCTCCCCCTCTCTGTGTTCTAATTCCACGTTCTCTGTCACGTAGACCCGTGCTATTTGTTTGTCCTCATCTCTCTCTGTCCAGCTCCTTGCTGCTATGTTTGATTTCTTCCCTCTCTGTCTGTCTTTGTAGCCCATTGCTGTTGTTGTGGTTTTTTGGTTCCCCCCCCCCCCCCCCACTTGTTTCTTCATTTGTCTCTGTCTGCCTCCCAGTGCCTGATCTTTAATTCCTCCTTACCTGTTAGGCCGCTGTTCCTTTTTTCCATTCTACGTTGTGTTCTCTTTGGTCTCCTGTTCTTATTCATCGATTCCCTCCTCGCCGCCCTGTGGCTTGTCCCCATTTTATTGTTGCCTCTCTCTCCCTCTGTCTGGCTTCTTGCCCCTGTTTTTAAAATTCCTCCCTCTCTTCTCTCTTCCCTGTTGGCCGTGTGATCTTCAGCCTTTCTCCATCTCTTTCTGCCCAGCTCTCTGTGTCTATTCATTAATTCTTCCCTGTCTGCCCTGTAGCCTGTAGCTTTTGTCCCTTCTCCATCTTGCTGTCTCTGGCTTCCCCATGACCCTATTTTAGAATTGTTTCTCTCTTCTTTCGGTACGCGTTGCGATTCCTTTTGCTCCCCATCTCCCTTTTGTTTTGGGTGTTTTTTTGTTGTTGTTTTTCTGGCTCCCTGTCCCTAATTCTTAATTCTCTGCCTTCTCATGCTCTGTACCACGTAGCCCCATGGTTTGTTTTGTGGTGTTCCCTCCCCGGCCCCTTCCCTCCGTCGTTGGCTGTCTCGGCTCCCTGTCCCCGTGGCTTCATTCTTCCCTCTCTGCCCTGTTCTTGTCGCTCATCTTGTCTTTCTCCATTGCGCTCGGTCCAGCTTCCTGCCCCTATTCTTCTTTCCTCCCTCGCTGTCGTGCTGCCTGCCCCGGGTTCTTTGTGCGTCTCCAGCCTGCTCCTCTTCCTTCTTTGTTGGTCTGTGTCCTGCTCTTCCCTCTTTCTGCTGCCTCTCTTCCCCTCTCTCTCTCTCTCTCTCTCTCTCTCTCTGCTGCTTTTATCTCCACCTCCGTCAGGCTCCCTGTCCTCCTCTGGCCGTCCTGTTCCCTGCCTCGTGCCTTCTCACTACACGCACACACGCCCCCCTGCCCCCGTCCAGCCGGCTGCCGCTCTTCTCTTCTCTCTTCCTACTGTCCTGTGACCTGCTCCTCACCTTTGGTGGCCTCCCCCTCTGCCCAGCAGCCCGTCGCTCCAGGAGCCAGGCGACGGACGGTCCGTTCCCTGCCAAACCAGGACAAGCGCGTGCCGTGGTTTAGCCCCAGCTGGCAACTCTGCACCAGGGAGCTGCTTGCTCGCTCCACCCTCAGTGGGCTGGGGGAGAGAGCTGGAAGGGTAAAAGTGAGAAAAACCATGGGTTGAGATCAAGACTGTTTAATGGGTAAAGCAAAAGCTGTGCGTGGAAGCAAAGCAAGGAATTAATTCGCTCCTCCTTTTCGGCGGGCAGGTGTTGAGCCACCTCTGGGAAAGCAGGGCTCTGTCATGTGTAACGGTTACTTAGGGAGAGAAATGCCGTAGCCCCCCCCCCCACCCCAAGGACTCCCCCTTCTTCCCCCAGCTGCGTGTGCATAGCATGATGTCAAATGGCATGGAATATCCCTTTGGTCAGTTAGCTGGGAAAGCTTTCCCAGCTGTGTCCTCTCCCAGCCTACTTGCTGGTGGGGCACTGAGAGAACCAGAAGAGGCCCTGACTGTGGAAGCAGTGCTCAGCAAGAACGAAAACGTCTCTACATTATTAACGGTGTTTTGAGCATAAATCCAAAACGTATCCCTTCCTAGCTACTGTGGAGAAAATGAGCACTATCCTAGCCAACACCAGCTTCGTGCGGCTGCGGCAACGGCGGCCGAGGTGGCGTTGGGGCAGGGGGAGCGTTGGGGACCCTGAGCCACGAATCGCTCCTGGGACTTGTTACGTGCGCGCCTGCACAAACACCTGCCCTCTCCTTTGCCCTCAGGGCTGCGTTTGCGCTGCCTTTGCGTGGGGCAAGGGGCTGTGATGGAGCCCAGGGGAGGAGGTGGTGCACTGTGGGGGTGAGGGGAGGGGGCGCCCCGTTGCTGCTGCGCCTCAGCTGTGGGCGGGGTCTGGATGGAGGAGCCCCAGGTGCGGGCAGTGGGGCTGCCGGTGCCGGCTCCTCCCTGGAAAAGGGGTGGTGCCCGGCTCCGGGGGGCCAGTGTGAGCCGAGGGCGGGGCGGAGCGGAGCTGCGGCCGAGCGTCGGCGGGCTGCGACTGTAGCGAGGGAGGAGGTGAGCGGGGGCCGGGTGGTGGACCGCTGGGTCCCCGGTCAAGCGCCGAGGAGGGCTGCGGCGGGGCAGCGCGCCGGGTCGGAGCGGGTGGTGGGGAGAGCGAGGCTGTGCTGAGGGCTCGGTGGGGCTTCCGGGTGCATCGGCGGGCGGGTCGGTGCCCCGCAGGGTCCGAGAGCGGGGCGGGCGGGCTGGCGGCGTGCCGGGAGCTGTGGTGGTGTGTCCGCCGGCTGGCCGGGCGGCCGTCTTGTGCCGCAGAGCATGCCGGGAGCTGTAGTCCTGGCGCAGTGGCTGCCGGCCGTGTCACGTGGTTCGCCGGGGCGTGGCGGGAGGCGCGGTCTTCCGGTGCTCGGGTGCCGGGCGGCCGTGCCGCGTACGGTACGCGCGGTCTATTTTTGGGGTTGGATTCGCGTTGATTTCTGGGGGCTTCCAGGTGCGGCCGCTCCCCGGGAGCTGACAGAAGGGAAGAGGGAAAGGAGGAGGACCTCTTCCCCCTGCCCAGGGCGCAGATGATGGCCGCCTCCCCGGCTCACCGGAGCTCCCGCTCAGCCTCCCCTGGCCCCCCCTTGCCCCGTGCGCCTGCCCCCAGCCCCGGCACCTCCCCTGAAGCGTGCTGCGTAGCCCTTGGCCGCCCCCAGGCCCTGTCGTGAAGGCAGCGAGCCGGCCCTCAAGCGCACTGGATTCCCCCTCGGCGCAGGGGCCCTTAGCAGTAGCGCGGGGAAGGGGCGGTGTGTCCAGAAGCCCCTGCGCAAGGAGTGGCTTTGGTCAGGGTCGATCGACGGTAATGACGGTCCCTGTTTCTTCTTTCCCTCTCCCAGAGACCGTGCTGAGGACGTGGTTGTCTGTCCTTCCCCCGGGGATGCCGTTGACCGCGGCCGTCTCAGGCTTGCGTGGCTTCTCTCTGCCCGGCTTTGCCATCCTTGCAGCGCCGGGGCGAAAAGGGACACACAGAGCCCTTCCCGGCTGTGGACAGGAGCTGCCTCGGCTGAAGCTGGAGACGCCAACGAAAGGTAAAGCAGAAGAAACTGAAGGCGCTCTGGCTGCCAGCTGCCTTCCTGCTGCAGGCAAGAGAGAGCCTGTCCCTGCAGGTGAGGGAGGAAGGATCCCCCTTCATAGCCCGCAGCGGGCCAGGCCACCAACGTGCACCGCAGGGTCTGTACGCGTAACCGGGAGTTGGGTACGGGCGTGTAGTGCACGAGCGAGCTAGGCTACGTGCGTAGGAAGCCTCATCTCGTAAGAGCGGTAAGACACCCATGTATCCTCTTTAGGTGGAGGACGGCCTAGAGTCTGGAGCTGCAGAAGAGGCAGGGAGGAGAGGAGGGGAAAGAAGCATCTGAACGGCTAAATTGCGCCAGCAGCGCTGAGAGCGAGAGTTGCGGTGAGTCCTGGGCCACTGGGGCCCCGTTGCCTCTCTTGTGCATCCTGGGCCCTCCCTGTCTCTCCCCTGGCCCCCTCTCTTTCCTTACCTGCTGCAAAAAAAATTTTTTTTTTTTTTTTTTTTTGCGCCCCCCCCGCACCTTCTTTCTCCATCTCGCTCTCGCTCTGAGTGGCTCCCTGCCTCCCCGTCTTTTCAGTCCTCCCTCTCTCTGTCCTGTAGCCTGTGGCTACTTTTTCTTTCTCCGCCTCTCTCTGCCTGGCTCTGGCTCCGTTTTTATTTTTTTATTCCTCCTGCTCTGTCCTGTAGCCTGTCGGTGTTTTGTCTTTCTCTGGCTCTCTTGGTCTGACTCCCTGTGTTACCGAAAAACGCGGTAAAATCGGAAACAACTCCTCAACGCCAATTTAGTATTAAAGAGCAGGCGTTCTTTATTCACGGTGCCAGACGCACGGGGGATCGCTCCTCCTGGCGTGCGTACCTCGCACACCTTTCCCGTACAATTTGTAGATCAAAATTTTACGTATTCATACATATTCATTATTGTCCTGTCTACTGATCGGTACAAACTTGCTCGTTCCGTACGTAAATTACTGCGCAGGCTCGGTGGTGGTCCGTGAGTCGGTGGTCGCGATCTCCCCCTGCCAGAATTGCCTTTTACCTTCTTGGCTCTTAATCTTGGCAGTCTTGGCTAGTTTTCTCAGTCCGCTACACGAAACCGCGTTTTGTCATCCTTTCCTGACAGAAGCACGCTGTCTGTTGTTCTGTTGACATTAACGATCGCCTAGGGACTAAAATGCAGATCGACAGATACACTGATTCGTACGCTCCATGTTCCCGTAATGGAACACCGTCTCTGGTTGCTTGATTTCATCGCTTTGGTTACACCTGTTCCTGTTGTTCAGTTTCTTCTTTTTTGGCTTTGTGTGATTCTCTCTGTGATTCTGTTTTTCTCTGCCTCTCGCTTTTCCCAGCTCCCCGTCCCTCACTTTGAATACCCGTTATCCTTCACCAACTCACTCTTCCATGGTTGCCATCCCCGTTTCTGAGTTCCTCCTGCTTTGCCACGTAGCCCGTGACTTTTTTCTTAATCTCTCTCTGTCTGCCTCAACGCTCCCGCCGCGCTTTTTAATTCGTCTGCTCTGTACCCTGCTACTGTTCTTGCCTTTCTGAGTTCTTCGCTGTCCAGCTCCCTTTCCCTATTCATGAATTCCTGTTCTTCCTGCACCCGCCGCTGTTTCCTGTGACCTCTGTCTCTCTCTGTCCAGCTCCCTGTCCCTAGGTTTTAATTCCTGCCTCTGCCCGCTGTAGCGCGTCTAGATTTTTCTCTCGGCCTCTCTCTCTGTCCGGCTCCCCCTCTCTGTCTTCTAATTCCACGTTCTCTGTCACGTAGACCCGTGCTATTTGTTTGTCCTCATCTCTCTCTGTCCAGCTCCTTGCTGCTATGTTTGATTTCTTCCCTCTCTGTCTGTCTTTGTAGCCCATTGCTGTTGTTGTGGTTTTTTGGTTCCCCCCCCCCCCCCCACTTGTTTCTTCATTTGTCTCTGTCTGCCTCCCAGTGCCTGATCTTTAATTCCTCCTTCCCTGTTAGGCCGCTGTTCCTTTTTTCCATTCTACGTTGTGTTCTCTTTGGTCTCCTGTTCTTATTCATCGATTCCCTCCTCGCCGCCCTGTGGCTTGTCCCCATTTTATTGTTGCCTCTCTCTCCCTCTGTCTGGCTTCTTGCCCCTGTTTTTAAAATTCCTCCCTCTCTTCTCTCTTCCCTGTTGGCCGTGTGATCTTCAGCCTTTCTCCATCTCTTTCTGCCCAGCTCTCTGTGTCTATTCATTAATTCTTCCCTGTCTGCCCTGTAGCCTGTAGCTTTTGTCCCTTCTCCATCTTGCTGTCTCTGGCTTCCCCATGACCCTATTTTAGAATTGTTTCTCTCTTCTTTCGGTACGCGTTGCGATTCCTTTTGCTCCCCATCTCCCTTTTGTTTTGGGTGTTTTTTTGTTGTTGTTTTTCTGGCTCCCTGTCCCTAATTCTTAATTCTCTGCCTTCTCATGCTCTGTACCACGTAGCCCCATGGTTTGTTTTGTGGTGTTCCCTCCCCGGCCCCTTCCCTCCGTCGTTGGCTGTCTCGGCTCCCTGTCCCCGTGGCTTCATTCTTCCCTCTCTGCCCTGTTCTTGTCGCTCATCTTGTCTTTCTCCATTGCGCTCGGTCCAGCTTCCTGCCCCTATTCTTCTTTCCTCCCTCGCTGTCGTGCTGCCTGCCCCGGGTTCTTTGTGCGTCTCCAGCCTGCTCCTCTTCCTTCTTTGTTGGTCTGTGTCCTGCTCTTCCCTCTTTCTGCTGCCTCTCTTCCCCTCTCTCTCTCTCTCTCTCTCTCTCTCTCTGCTGCTTTTATCTCCACCTCCGTCAGGCTCCCTGTCCTCCTCTGGCCGTCCTGTTCCCTGCCTCGTGCCTTCTCACTACACGCACACACGCCCCCCTGCCCCCGTCCAGCCGGCTGCCGCTCTTCTCTTCTCTCTTCCTACTGTCCTGTGACCTGCTCCTCACCTTTGGTGGCCTCCCCCTCTGCCCAGCAGCCCGTCGCTCCAGGAGCCAGGCGACGGACGGTCCGTTCCCTGCCAAACCAGGACAAGCGCGTGCCGTGGTTTAGCCCCAGCTGGCAACTCTGCACCAGGGAGCTGCTTGCTCGCTCCACCCTCAGTGGGCTGGGGGAGAGAGCTGGAAGGGTAAAAGTGAGAAAAACCATGGGTTGAGATCAAGACTGTTTAATGGGTAAAGCAAAAGCTGTGCGTGGAAGCAAAGCAAGGAATTAATTCGCTCCTCCTTTTCGGCGGGCAGGTGTTGAGCCACCTCTGGGAAAGCAGGGCTCTGTCATGTGTAACGGTTACTTAGGGAGAGAAATGCCGTAGCCCCCCCCCCCACCCCAAGGACTCCCCCTTCTTCCCCCAGCTGCGTGTGCATAGCATGATGTCAAATGGCATGGAATATCCCTTTGGTCAGTTAGCTGGGAAAGCTTTCCCAGCTGTGTCCTCTCCCAGCCTACTTGCTGGTGGGGCACTGAGAGAACCAGAAGAGGCCCTGACTGTGGAAGCAGTGCTCAGCAAGAACGAAAACGTCTCTACATTATTAACGGTGTTTTGAGCATAAATCCAAAACGTATCCCTTCCTAGCTACTGTGGAGAAAATGAGCACTATCCTAGCCAACACCAGCTTCGTGCGGCTGCGGCAACGGCGGCCGAGGTGGCGTTGGGGCAGGGGGAGCGTTGGGGACCCTGAGCCACGAATCGCTCCTGGGACTTGTTACGTGCGCGCCTGCACAAACACCTGCCCTCTCCTTTGCCCTCAGGGCTGCGTTTGCGCTGCCTTTGCGTGGGGCAAGGGGCTGTGATGGAGCCCAGGGGAGGAGGTGGTGCACTGTGGGGGTGAGGGGAGGGGGCGCCCCGTTGCTGCTGCGCCTCAGCTGTGGGCGGGGTCTGGATGGAGGAGCCCCAGGTGCGGGCAGTGGGGCTGCCGGTGCCGGCTCCTCCCTGGAAAAGGGGTGGTGCCCGGCTCCGGGGGGCCAGTGTGAGCCGAGGGCGGGGCGGAGCGGAGCTGCGGCCGAGCGTCGGCGGGCTGCGACTGTAGCGAGGGAGGAGGTGAGCGGGGGCCGGGTGGTGGACCGCTGGGTCCCCGGTCAAGCGCCGAGGAGGGCTGCGGCGGGGCAGCGCGCCGGGTCGGAGCGGGTGGTGGGGAGAGCGAGGCTGTGCTGAGGGCTCGGTGGGGCTTCCGGGTGCATCGGCGGGCGGGTCGGTGCCCCGCAGGGTCCGAGAGCGGGGCGGGCGGGCTGGCGGCGTGCCGGGAGCTGTGGTGGTGTGTCCGCCGGCTGGCCGGGCGGCCGTCTTGTGCCGCAGAGCATGCCGGGAGCTGTAGTCCTGGCGCAGTGGCTGCCGGCCGTGTCACGTGGTTCGCCGGGGCGTGGCGGGAGGCGCGGTCTTCCGGTGCTCGGGTGCCGGGCGGCCGTGCCGCGTACGGTACGCGCGGTCTATTTTTGGGGTTGGATTCGCGTTGATTTCTGGGGGCTTCCAGGTGCGGCCGCTCCCCGGGAGCTGACAGAAGGGAAGAGGGAAAGGAGGAGGACCTCTTCCCCCTGCCCAGGGCGCAGATGATGGCCGCCTCCCCGGCTCACCGGAGCTCCCGCTCAGCCTCCCCTGGCCCCCCCTTGCCCCGTGCGCCTGCCCCCAGCCCCGGCACCTCCCCTGAAGCGTGCTGCGTAGCCCTTGGCCGCCCCCAGGCCCTGTCGTGAAGGCAGCGAGCCGGCCCTCAAGCGCACTGGATTCCCCCTCGGCGCAGGGGCCCTTAGCAGTAGCGCGGGGAAGGGGCGGTGTGTCCAGAAGCCCCTGCGCAAGGAGTGGCTTTGGTCAGGGTCGATCGACGGTAATGACGGTCCCTGTTTCTTCTTTCCCTCTCCCAGAGACCGTGCTGAGGACGTGGTTGTCTGTCCTTCCCCCGGGGATGCCGTTGACCGCGGCCGTCTCAGGCTTGCGTGGCTTCTCTCTGCCCGGCTTTGCCATCCTCGCAGCGCCGGGGCGAAAAGGGACACACAGAGCCCTTCCCGGCTGTGGACAGGAGCTGCCTCGGCTGAAGCTGGAGACGCCAACGAAAGGTAAAGCAGAAGAAACTGAAGGCGCTCTGGCTGCCAGCTGCCTTCCTGCTGCAGGCAAGAGAGAGCCTGTCCCTGCAGGTGAGGGAGGAAGGATCCCCCTTCATAGCCCGCAGCGGGCCAGGCCACCAACGTGCACCGCAGGGTCTGTACGCGTAACCGGGAGTTGGGTACGGGCGTGTAGTGCACGAGCGAGCTAGGCTACGTGCGTAGGAAGCCTCATCTCGTAAGAGCGGTAAGACACCCATGTATCCTCTTTAGGTGGAGGACGGCCTAGAGTCTGGAGCTGCAGAAGAGGCAGGGAGGAGAGGAGGGGAAAGAAGCATCTGAACGGCTAAATTGCGCCAGCAGCGCTGAGAGCGAGAGTTGCGGTGAGTCCTGGGCCACTGGGGCCCCGTTGCCTCTCTTGTGCATCCTGGGCCCTCCCTGTCTCTCCCCTGGCCCCCTCTCTTTCCTTACCTGCTGCAAAAATTTATTTTTTTTTTTTTTTTTTTTGCGCCCCCCCGCACCTTCTTTCTCCATCTCGCTCTCGCTCTGAGTGGCTCCCTGCCTCCCCGTCTTTTCAGTCCTCCCTCTCTCTGTCCTGTAGCCTGTGGCTACTTTTTCTTTCTCCGCCTCTCTCTGCCTGGCTCTGGCTCCGTTTTTATTTTTTTATTCCTCCTGCTCTGTCCTGTAGCCTGTCGGTGTTTTGTCTTTCTCTGGCTCTCTTGGTCTGACTCCCTGTGTTACCGAAAAACGCGGTAAAATCGGAAACAACTCCTCAACGCCAATTTAGTATTAAAGAGCAGGCGTTCTTTATTCACGGTGCCAGACGCACGGGGGATCGCTCCTCCTGGCGTGCGTACCTCGCACACCTTTCCCGTACAATTTGTAGATCAAAATTTTACGTATTCATACATATTCATTATTGTCCTGTCTACTGATCGGTACAAACTTGCTCGTTCCGTACGTAAATTACTGCGCAGGCTCGGTGGTGGTCCGTGAGTCGGTGGTCGCGATCTCCCCCTGCCAGAATTGCCTTTTACCTTCTTGGCTCTTAATCTTGGCAGTCTTGGCTAGTTTTCTCAGTCCGCTACACGAAACCGCGTTTTGTCATCCTTTCCTGACAGAAGCACGCTGTCTGTTGTTCTGTTGACATTAACGATCGCCTAGGGACTAAAATGCAGATCGACAGATACACTGATTCGTACGCTCCATGTTCCCGTAATGGAACACCGTCTCTGGTTGCTTGATTTCATCGCTTTGGTTACACCTGTTCCTGTTGTTCAGTTTCTTCTTTTTTGGCTTTGTGTGATTCTCTCTGTGATTCTGTTTTTCTCTGCCTCTCGCTTTTCCCAGCTCCCCGTCCCTCACTTTGAATACCCGTTATCCTTCACCAACTCACTCTTCCATGGTTGCCATCCCCGTTTCTGAGTTCCTCCTGCTTTGCCACGTAGCCCGTGACTTTTTTCTTAATCTCTCTCTGTCTGCCTCAACGCTCCCGCCGCGCTTTTTAATTCGTCTGCTCTGTACCCTGCTACTGTTCTTGCCTTTCTGAGTTCTTCGCTGTCCAGCTCCCTTTCCCTATTCATGAATTCCTGTTCTTCCTGCACCCGCCGCTGTTTCCTGTGACCTCTGTCTCTCTCTGTCCAGCTCCCTGTCCCTAGGTTTTAATTCCTGCCTCTGCCCGCTGTAGCGCGTCTAGATTTTTCTCTCGGCCTCTCTCTCTGTCCGGCTCCCCCTCTCTGTGTTCTAATTCCACGTTCTCTGTCACGTAGACCCGTGCTATTTGTTTGTCCTCATCTCTCTCTGTCCAGCTCCTTGCTGCTATGTTTGATTTCTTCCCTCTCTGTCTGTCTTTGTAGCCCATTGCTGTTGTTGTGGTTTTTTGGTTCCCCCCCCCCACTTGTTTCTTCATTTGTCTCTGTCTGCCTCCCAGTGCCTGATCTTTAATTCCTCCTTCCCTGTTAGGCCGCTGTTCCTTTTTTCCATTCTACGTTGTGTTCTCTTTGGTCTCCTGTTCTTATTCATCAATTCCCTCCTCGCCGCCCTGTGGCTTGTCCCCATTTTATTGTTGCCTCTCTCTCCCTCTGTCTGGCTTCTTGCCCCTGTTTTTAAAATTCCTCCCTCTCTTCTCTCTTCCCTGTTGGCCGTGTGATCTTCAGCCTTTCTCCATCTCTTTCTGCCCAGCTCTCTGTGTCTATTCATTAATTCTTCCCTGTCTGCCCTGTAGCCTGTAGCTTTTGTCCCTTCTCCATCTTGCTGTCTCTGGCTTCCCCATGACCCTATTTTAGAATTGTTTCTCTCTTCTTTCGGTACGCGTTGCGATTCCTTTTGCTCCCCATCTCCCTTTTGTTTTGGGTGTTTTTTTGTTGTTGTTTTTCTGGCTCCCTGTCCCTAATTCTTAATTCTCTGCCTTCTCATGCTCTGTACCACGTAGCCCCATGGTTTGTTTTGTGGTGTTCCCTCCCCGGCCCCTTCCCTCCGTCGTTGGCTGTCTCGGCTCCCTGTCCCCATGGCTTCATTCTTCCCTCTCTGCCCTGTTCTTGTCGCTCATCTTGTCTTTCTCCATTGCGCTCGGTCCAGCTTCCTGCCCCTATTCTTCTTTCCTCCCTCGCTGTCGTGCTGCCTGCCCCGGGTTCTTTGTGCGTCTCCAGCCTGCTCCTCTTCCTTCTTTGTTGGTCTGTGTCCTGCTCTTCCCTCTTTCTGCTGCCTCTCTTCCCCTCTCTCTCTCTCTCTCTCTCTGCTGCTTTTATCTCCACCTCCGTCAGGCTCCCTGTCCTCCTCTGGCCGTCCTGTTCCCTGCCTCGTGCCTTCTCACTACACGCACACACGCCCCCCTGCCCCCGTCCAGCCGGCTGCCGCTCTTCTCTTCTCTCTTCCTACTGTCCTGTGACCTGCTCCTCACCTTTGGTGGCCTCCCCCTCTGCCCAGCAGCCCGTCGCTCCAGGAGCCAGGCGACGGACGGTCCGTTCCCTGCCAAACCAGGACAAGCGCGTGCCGTGGTTTAGCCCCAGCTGGCAACTCTGCACCAGGGAGCTGCTTGCTCGCTCCACCCTCAGTGGACTGGGGGAGAGAGCTGGAAGGGTAAAAGTGAGAAAAACCATGGGTTGAGATCAAGACTGTTTAATGGGTAAAGCAAAAGCTGTGCGTGGAAGCAAAGCAAGGAATTAATTCGCTCCTCCTTTTCGGCGGGCAGGTGTTGAGCCACCTCTGGGAAAGCAGGGCTCTGTCATGTGTAACGGTTACTTAGGGAGAGAAATGCCGTAGCCCCCCCCCCCACCCCAAGGACTCCCCCTTCTTCCCCCAGCTGCGTGTGCATAGCATGATGTCAAATGGCATGGAATATCCCTTTGGTCAGTTAGCTGGGAAAGCTTTCCCAGCTGTGTCCTCTCCCAGCCTACTTGCTGGTGGGGCACTGAGAGAACCAGAAGAGGCCCTGACTGTGGAAGCAGTGCTCAGCAAGAACGAAAACGTCTCTACATTATTAACGGTGTTTTGAGCATAAATCCAAAACGTATCCCTTCCTAGCTACTGTGGAGAAAATGAGCACTATCCTAGCCAACACCAGCTTCGTGCGGCTGCGGCAACGGCGGCCGAGGTGGCGTTGGGGCAGGGGGAGCGTTGGGGACCCTGAGCCACGAATCGCTCCTGGGACTTGTTACGTGCGCGCCTGCACAAACACCTGCCCTCTCCTTTGCCCTCAGGGCTGCGTTTGCGCTGCCTTTGCGTGGGGCAAGGGGCTGTGATGGAGCCCAGGGGAGGAGGTGGTGCACTGTGGGGGTGAGGGGAGGGGGCGCCCCGTTGCTGCTGCGCCTCAGCTGTGGGCGGGGTCTGGATGGAGGAGCCCCAGGTGCGGGCAGTGGGGCTGCCGGTGCCGGCTCCTCCCTGGAAAAGGGGTGGTGCCCGGCTCCGGGGGGCCAGTGTGAGCCGAGGGCGGGGCGGAGCGGAGCTGCGGCCGAGCGTCGGCGGGCTGCGACTGTAGCGAGGGAGGAGGTGAGCGGGGGCCGGGTGGTGGACCGCTGGGTCCCCGGTCAAGCGCCGAGGAGGGCTGCGGCGGGGCAGCGCGCCGGGTCGGAGCGGGTGGTGGGGAGAGCGAGGCTGTGCTGAGGGCTCGGTGGGGCTTCCGGGTGCATCGGCGGGCGGGTCGGTGCCCCGCAGGGTCCGAGAGCGGGGCGGGCGGGCTGGCGGCGTGCCGGGAGCTGTGGTGGTGTGTCCGCCGGCTGGCCGGGCGGCCGTCTTGTGCCGCAGAGCATGCCGGGAGCTGTAGTCCTGGCGGAGTGGCTGCCGGCCGTGTCACGTGGTTCGCCGGGGCGTGGCGGGAGGCGCGGTCTTCCGGTGCTCGGGTGCCGGGCGGCCGTGCCGCGTACGGTACGCGCGGTCTATTTTTGGGGTTGGATTCGCGTTGATTTCTGGGGGCTTCCAGGTGCGGCCGCTCCCCGGGAGCTGACAGAAGGGAAGAGGGAAAGGAGGAGGACCTCTTCCCCCTGCCCAGGGCGCAGATGATGGCCGCCTCCCCGGCTCACCGGAGCTCCCGCTCAGCCTCCCCTGGCCCCCCCTTGCCCCGTGCGCCTGCCCCCAGCCCCGGCACCTCCCCTGAAGCGTGCTGCGTAGCCCTTGGCCGCCCCCAGGCCCTGTCGTGAAGGCAGCGAGCCGGCCCTCAAGCGCACTGGATTCCCCCTCGGCGCAGGGGCCCTTAGCAGTAGCGCGGGGAAGGGGCGGTGTGTCCAGAAGCCCCTGCGCAAGGAGTGGCTTTGGTCAGGGTCGATCGACGGTAATGACGGTCCCTGTTTCTTCTTTCCCTCTCCCAGAGACCGTGCTGAGGACGTGGTTGTCTGTCCTTCCCCCGGGGATGCCGTTGACCGCGGCCGTCTCAGGCTTGCGTGGCTTCTCTCTGCCCGGCTTTGCCATCCTCGCAGCGCCGGGGCGAAAAGGGACACACAGAGCCCTTCCCGGCTGTGGACAGGAGCTGCCTCGGCTGAAGCTGGAGACGCCAACGAAAGGTAAAGCAGAAGAAACTGAAGGCGCTCTGGCTGCCAGCTGCCTTCCTGCTGCAGGCAAGAGAGAGCCTGTCCCTGCAGGTGAGGGAGGAAGGATCCCCCTTCATAGCCCGCAGCGGGCCAGGCCACCAACGTGCACCGCAGGGTCTGTACGCGTAACCGGGAGTTGGGTACGGGCGTGTAGTGCACGAGCGAGCTAGGCTACGTGCGTAGGAAGCCTCATCTCGTAAGAGCGGTAAGACACCCATGTATCCTCTTTAGGTGGAGGACGGCCTAGAGTCTGGAGCTGCAGAAGAGGCAGGGAGGAGAGGAGGGGAAAGAAGCATCTGAACGGCTAAATTGCGCCAGCAGCGCTGAGAGCGAGAGTTGCGGTGAGTCCTGGGCCACTGGGGCCCCGTTGCCTCTCTTGTGCATCCTGGGCCCTCCCTGTCTCTCCCCTGGCCCCCTCTCTTTCCTTACCTGCTGCAAAAATTTATTTTTTTTTTTTTTTTTTTTGCGCCCCCCCGCACCTTCTTTCTCCATCTCGCTCTCGCTCTGAGTGGCTCCCTGCCTCCCCGTCTTTTCAGTCCTCCCTCTCTCTGTCCTGTAGCCTGTGGCTACTTTTTCTTTCTCCGCCTCTCTCTGCCTGGCTCTGGCTCCGTTTTTATTTTTTTATTCCTCCTGCTCTGTCCTGTAGCCTGTCGGTGTTTTGTCTTTCTCTGGCTCTCTTGGTCTGACTCCCTGTGTTACCGAAAAACGCGGTAAAATCGGAAACAACTCCTCAACGCCAATTTAGTATTAAAGAGCAGGCGTTCTTTATTCACGGTGCCAGACGCACGGGGGATCGCTCCTCCTGGCGTGCGTACCTCGCACACCTTTCCCGTACAATTTGTAGATCAAAATTTTACGTATTCATACATATTCATTATTGTCCTGTCTACTGATCGGTACAAACTTGCTCGTTCCGTACGTAAATTACTGCGCAGGCTCGGTGGTGGTCCGTGAGTCGGTGGTCGCGATCTCCCCCTGCCAGAATTGCCTTTTACCTTCTTGGCTCTTAATCTTGGCAGTCTTGGCTAGTTTTCTCAGTCCGCTACACGAAACCGCGTTTTGTCATCCTTTCCTGACAGAAGCACGCTGTCTGTTGTTCTGTTGACATTAACGATCGCCTAGGGACTAAAATGCAGATCGACAGATACACTGATTCGTACGCTCCATGTTCCCGTAATGGAACACCGTCTCTGGTTGCTTGATTTCATCGCTTTGGTTACACCTGTTCCTGTTGTTCAGTTTCTTCTTTTTTGGCTTTGTGTGATTCTCTCTGTGATTCTGTTTTTCTCTGCCTCTCGCTTTTCCCAGCTCCCCGTCCCTCACTTTGAATACCCGTTATCCTTCACCAACTCACTCTTCCATGGTTGCCATCCCCGTTTCTGAGTTCCTCCTGCTTTGCCACGTAGCCCGTGACTTTTTTCTTAATCTCTCTCCGTCTGCCTCAACGCTCCCGCCGCGCTTTTTAATTCGTCTGCTCTGTACCCTGCTACTGTTCTTGCCTTTCTGAGTTCTTCGCTGTCCAGCTCCCTTTCCCTATTCATGAATTCCTGTTCTTCCTGCACCCGCCGCTGTTTCCTGTGACCTCTGTCTCTCTCTGTCCAGCTCCCTGTCCCTAGGTTTTAATTCCTGCCTCTGCCCGCTGTAGCGCGTCTAGATTTTTCTCTCGGCCTCTCTCTCTGTCCGGCTCCCCCTCTCTGTGTTCTAATTCCACGTTCTCTGTCACGTAGACCCGTGCTATTTGTTTGTCCTCATCTCTCTCTGTCCAGCTCCTTGCTGCTATGTTTGATTTCTTCCCTCTCTGTCTGTCTTTGTAGCCCATTGCTGTTGTTGTGGTTTTTTGGTTCCCCCCCCCCACTTGTTTCTTCATTTGTCTCTGTCTGCCTCCCAGTGCCTGATCTTTAATTCCTCCTTCCCTGTTAGGCCGCTGTTCCTTTTTTCCATTCTACGTTGTGTTCTCTTTGGTCTCCTGTTCTTATTCATCAATTCCCTCCTCGCCGCCCTGTGGCTTGTCCCCATTTTATTGTTGCCTCTCTCTCCCTCTGTCTGGCTTCTTGCCCCTGTTTTTAAAATTCCTCCCTCTCTTCTCTCTTCCCTGTTGGCCGTGTGATCTTCAGCCTTTCTCCATCTCTTTCTGCCCAGCTCTCTGTGTCTATTCATTAATTCTTCCCTGTCTGCCCTGTAGCCTGTAGCTTTTGTCCCTTCTCCATCTTGCTGTCTCTGGCTTCCCCATGACCCTATTTTAGAATTGTTTCTCTCTTCTTTCGGTACGCGTTGCGATTCCTTTTGCTCCCCATCTCCCTTTTGTTTTGGGTGTTTTTTTGTTGTTGTTTTTCTGGCTCCCTGTCCCTAATTCTTAATTCTCTGCCTTCTCATGCTCTGTACCACGTAGCCCCATGGTTTGTTTTGTGGTGTTCCCTCCCCGGCCCCTTCCCTCCGTCGTTGGCTGTCTCGGCTCCCTGTCCCCATGGCTTCATTCTTCCCTCTCTGCCCTGTTCTTGTCGCTCATCTTGTCTTTCTCCATTGCGCTCGGTCCAGCTTCCTGCCCCTATTCTTCTTTCCTCCCTCGCTGTCGTGCTGCCTGCCCCGGGTTCTTTGTGCGTCTCCAGCCTGCTCCTCTTCCTTCTTTGTTGGTCTGTGTCCTGCTCTTCCCTCTTTCTGCTGCCTCTCTTCCCCTCTCTCTCTCTCTCTCTCTCTCTGCTGCTTTTATCTCCACCTCCGTCAGGCTCCCTGTCCTCCTCTGGCCGTCCTGTTCCCTGCCTCGTGCCTTCTCACTACACGCACACACGCCCCCCTGCCCCCGTCCAGCCGGCTGCCGCTCTTCTCTTCTCTCTTCCTACTGTCCTGTGACCTGCTCCTCACCTTTGGTGGCCTCCCCCTCTGCCCAGCAGCCCGTCGCTCCAGGAGCCAGGCGACGGACGGTCCGTTCCCTGCCAAACCAGGACAAGCGCGTGCCGTGGTTTAGCCCCAGCTGGCAACTCTGCACCAGGGAGCTGCTTGCTCGCTCCACCCTCAGTGGACTGGGGGAGAGAGCTGGAAGGGTAAAAGTGAGAAAAACCATGGGTTGAGATCAAGACTGTTTAATGGGTAAAGCAAAAGCTGTGCGTGGAAGCAAAGCAAGGAATTAATTCGCTCCTCCTTTTCGGCGGGCAGGTGTTGAGCCACCTCTGGGAAAGCAGGGCTCTGTCATGTGTAACGGTTACTTAGGGAGAGAAATGCCGTAGCCCCCCCCCCCCACCCCAAGGACTCCCCCTTCTTCCCCCAGCTGCGTGTGCATAGCATGATGTCAAATGGCATGGAATATCCCTTTGGTCAGTTAGCTGGGAAAGCTTTCCCAGCTGTGTCCTCTCCCAGCCTACTTGCTGGTGGGGCACTGAGAGAACCAGAAGAGGCCCTGACTGTGGAAGCAGTGCTCAGCAAGAACGAAAACGTCTCTACATTATTAACGGTGTTTTGAGCATAAATCCAAAACGTATCCCTTCCTAGCTACTGTGGAGAAAATGAGCACTATCCTAGCCAACACCAGCTCCGTGCGGCTGCGGCAACGGCGGCCGAGGTGGCGTTGGGGCAGGGGGAGCGTTGGGGACCCTGAGCCACGAATCGCTCCTGGGACTTGTTACGTGCGCGCCTGCACAAACACCTGCCCTCTCCTTTGCCCTCAGGGCTGCGTTTGCGCTGCCTTTGCGTGGGGCAAGGGGCTGTGATGGAGCCCAGGGGAGGAGGTGGTGCACTGTGGGGGTGAGGGGAGGGGGCGCCCCGTTGCTGCTGCGCCTCAGCTGTGGGCGGGGTCTGGATGGAGGAGCCCCAGGTGCGGGCAGTGGGGCTGCCGGTGCCGGCTCCTCCCTGGAAAAGGGGTGGTGCCCGGCTCCGGGGGGCCAGTGTGAGCCGAGGGCGGGGCGGAGCGGAGCTGCGGCCGAGCGTCGGCGGGCTGCGACTGTAGCGAGGGAGGAGGTGAGCGGGGGCCGGGTGGTGGACCGCTGGGTCCCCGGTCAAGCGCCGAGGAGGGCTGCGGCGGGGCAGCGCGCCGGGTCGGAGCGGGTGGTGGGGAGAGCGAGGCTGTGCTGAGGGCTCGGTGGGGCTTCCGGGTGCATCGGCGGGCGGGTCGGTGCCCCGCAGGGTCCGAGAGCGGGGCGGGCGGGCTGGCGGCGTGCCGGGAGCTGTGGTGGTGTGTCCGCCGGCTGGCCGGGCGGCCGTCTTGTGCCGCAGAGCATGCCGGGAGCTGTAGTCCTGGCGGAGTGGCTGCCGGCCGTGTCACGTGGTTCGCCGGGGCGTGGCGGGAGGCGCGGTCTTCCGGTGCTCGGGTGCCGGGCGGCCGTGCCGCGTACGGTACGCGCGGTCTATTTTTGGGGTTGGATTCGCGTTGATTTCTGGGGGCTTCCAGGTGCGGCCGCTCCCCGGGAGCTGACAGAAGGGAAGAGGGAAAGGAGGAGGACCTCTTCCCCCTGCCCAGGGCGCAGATGATGGCCGCCTCCCCGGCTCACCGGAGCTCCCGCTCAGCCTCCCCTGGCCCCCCCTTGCCCCGTGCGCCTGCCCCCAGCCCCGGCACCTCCCCTGAAGCGTGCTGCGTAGCCCTTGGCCGCCCCCAGGCCCTGTCGTGAAGGCAGCGAGCCGGCCCTCAAGCGCACTGGATTCCCCCTCGGCGCAGGGGCCCTTAGCAGTAGCGCGGGGAAGGGGCGGTGTGTCCAGAAGCCCCTGCGCAAGGAGTGGCTTTGGTCAGGGTCGATCGACGGTAATGACGGTCCCTGTTTCTTCTTTCCCTCTCCCAGAGACCGTGCTGAGGACGTGGTTGTCTGTCCTTCCCCTGGGGATGCCGTTGACCGCGGCCGTCTCAGGCTTGCGTGGCTTCTCTCTGCCCGGCTTTGCCATCCTCGCAGCGCCGGGGCGAAAAGGGACACACAGAGCCCTTCCCGGCTGTGGACAGGAGCTGCCTCGGCTGAAGCTGGAGACGCCAACGAAAGGTAAAGCAGAAGAAACTGAAGGCGCTCTGGCTGCCAGCTGCCTTCCTGCTGCAGGCAAGAGAGAGCCTGTCCCTGCAGGTGAGGGAGGAAGGATCCCCCTTCATAGCCCGCAGCGGGCCAGGCCACCAACGTGCACCGCAGGGTCTGTACGCGTAACCGGGAGTTGGGTACGGGCGTGTAGTGCACGAGCGAGCTAGGCTACGTGCGTAGGAAGCCTCATCTCGTAAGAGCGGTAAGACACCCATGTATCCTCTTTAGGTGGAGGACGGCCTAGAGTCTGGAGCTGCAGAAGAGGCAGGGAGGAGAGGAGGGGAAAGAAGCATCTGAACGGCTAAATTGCGCCAGCAGCGCTGAGAGCGAGAGTCGCGGTGAGTCCTGGGCCACTGGGGCCCCGTTGCCTCTCTTGTGCATCCTGGGCCCTCCCTGTCTCTCCCCTGGCCCCCTCTCTTTCCTTACCTGCTGCAAAAAAAATTTTTTTTTTTTTTTTTTTTTGCGCCCCCCCCGCACCTTCTTTCTCCATCTCGCTCTCGCTCTGAGTGGCTCCCTGCCTCCCCGTCTTTTCAGTCCTCCCTCTCTCTGTCCTGTAGCCTGTGGCTACTTTTTCTTTCTCCGCCTCTCTCTGCCTGGCTCTGGCTCCGTTTTTATTTTTTTATTCCTCCTGCTCTGTCCTGTAGCCTGTCGGTGTTTTGTCTTTCTCTGGCTCTCTTGGTCTGACTCCCTGTGTTACCGAAAAACGCGGTAAAATCGGAAACAACTCCTCAACGCCAATTTAGTATTAAAGAGCAGGCGTTCTTTATTCACGGTGCCAGACGCACGGGGGATCGCTCCTCCTGGCGTGCGTACCTCGCACACCTTTCCCGTACAATTTGTAGATCAAAATTTTACGTATTCATACATATTCATTATTGTCCTGTCTACTGATCGGTACAAACTTGCTCGTTCCGTACGTAAATTACTGCGCAGGCTCGGTGGTGGTCCGTGAGTCGGTGGTCGCGATCTCCCCCTGCCAGAATTGCCTTTTACCTTCTTGGCTCTTAATCTTGGCAGTCTTGGCTAGTTTTCTCAGTCCGCTACACGAAACCGCGTTTTGTCATCCTTTCCTGACAGAAGCACGCTGTCTGTTGTTCTGTTGACATTAACGATCGCCTAGGGACTAAAATGCAGATCGACAGATACACTGATTCGTACGCTCCATGTTCCCGTAATGGAACACCGTCTCTGGTTGCTTGATTTCATCGCTTTGGTTACACCTGTTCCTGTTGTTCAGTTTCTTCTTTTTTGGCTTTGTGTGATTCTCTCTGTGATTCTGTTTTTCTCTGCCTCTCGCTTTTCCCAGCTCCCCGTCCCTCACTTTGAATACCCGTTATCCTTCACCAACTCACTCTTCCATGGTTGCCATCCCCGTTTCTGAGTTCCTCCTGCTTTGCCACGTAGCCCGTGACTTTTTTCTTAATCTCTCTCTGTCTGCCTCAACGCTCCCGCCGCGCTTTTTAATTCGTCTGCTCTGTACCCTGCTACTGTTCTTGCCTTTCTGAGTTCTTCGCTGTCCAGCTCCCTTTCCCTATTCATGAATTCCTGTTCTTCCTGCACCCGCCGCTGTTTCCTGTGACCTCTGTCTCTCTCTGTCCAGCTCCCTGTCCCTAGGTTTTAATTCCTGCCTCTGCCCGCTGTAGCGCGTCTAGATTTTTCTCTCGGCCTCTCTCTCTGTCCGGCTCCCCCTCTCTGTGTTCTAATTCCACGTTCTCTGTCACGTAGACCCGTGCTATTTGTTTGTCCTCATCTCTCTCTGTCCAGCTCCTTGCTGCTATGTTTGATTTCTTCCCTCTCTGTCTGTCTTTGTAGCCCATTGCTGTTGTTGTGGTTTTTTGGTTCCCCCCCCCCCCCCCCCACTTGTTTCTTCATTTGTCTCTGTCTGCCTCCCAGTGCCTGATCTTTAATTCCTCCTTCCCTGTTAGGCCGCTGTTCCTTTTTTCCATTCTACGTTGTGTTCTCTTTGGTCTCCTGTTCTTATTCATCAATTCCCTCCTCGCCGCCCTGTGGCTTGTCCCCATTTTATTGTTGCCTCTCTCTCCCTCTGTCTGGCTTCTTGCCCCTGTTTTTAAAATTCCTCCCTCTCTTCTCTCTTCCCTGTTGGCCGTGTGATCTTCAGCCTTTCTCCATCTCTTTCTGCCCAGCTCTCTGTGTCTATTCATTAATTCTTCCCTGTCTGCCCTGTAGCCTGTAGCTTTTGTCCCTTCTCCATCTTGCTGTCTCTGGCTTCCCCATGACCCTATTTTAGAATTGTTTCTCTCTTCTTTCGGTACGCGTTGCGATTCCTTTTGCTCCCCATCTCCCTTTTGTTTTGGGTGTTTTTTTGTTGTTGTTTTTCTGGCTCCCTGTCCCTAATTCTTAATTCTCTGCCTTCTCATGCTCTGTACCACGTAGCCCCATGGTTTGTTTTGTGGTGTTCCCTCCCCGGCCCCTTCCCTCCGTCGTTGGCTGTCTCGGCTCCCTGTCCCCGTGGCTTCATTCTTCCCTCTCTGCCCTGTTCTTGTCGCTCATCTTGTCTTTCTCCATTGCGCTCGGTCCAGCTTCCTGCCCCTATTCTTCTTTCCTCCCTCGCTGTCGTGCTGCCTGCCCCGGGTTCTTTGTGCGTCTCCAGCCTGCTCCTCTTCCTTCTTTGTTGGTCTGTGTCCTGCTCTTCCCTCTTTCTGCTGCCTCTCTTCCCCTCTCTCTCTCTCTCTCTCTCTCTCTCTCTGCTGCTTTTATCTCCACCTCCGTCAGGCTCCCTGTCCTCCTCTGGCCGTCCTGTTCCCTGCCTCGTGCCTTCTCACTACACGCACACACGCCCCCCTGCCCCCGTCCAGCCGGCTGCCGCTCTTCTCTTCTCTCTTCCTACTGTCCTGTGACCTGCTCCTCACCTTTGGTGGCCTCCCCCTCTGCCCAGCAGCCCGTCGCTCCAGGAGCCAGGCGACGGACGGTCCGTTCCCTGCCAAACCAGGACAAGCGCGTGCCGTGGTTTAGCCCCAGCTGGCAACTCTGCACCAGGGAGCTGCTTGCTCGCTCCACCCTCAGTGGGCTGGGGGAGAGAGCTGGAAGGGTAAAAGTGAGAAAAACCATGGGTTGAGATCAAGACTGTTTAATGGGTAAAGCAAAAGCTGTGCGTGGAAGCAAAGCAAGGAATTAATTCGCTCCTCCTTTTCGGCGGGCAGGTGTTGAGCCACCTCTGGGAAAGCAGGGCTCTGTCATGTGTAACGGTTACTTAGGGAGAGAAATGCCGTAGCCCCCCCCCCCACCCCAAGGACTCCCCCTTCTTCCCCCAGCTGCGTGTGCATAGCATGATGTCAAATGGCATGGAATATCCCTTTGGTCAGTTAGCTGGGAAAGCTTTCCCAGCTGTGTCCTCTCCCAGCCTACTTGCTGGTGGGGCACTGAGAGAACCAGAAGAGGCCCTGACTGTGGAAGCAGTGCTCAGCAAGAACGAAAACGTCTCTACATTATTAACGGTGTTTTGAGCATAAATCCAAAACGTATCCCTTCCTAGCTACTGTGGAGAAAATGAGCACTATCCTAGCCAACACCAGCTCCGTGCGGCTGCGGCAACGGCGGCCGAGGTGGCGTTGGGGCAGGGGGAGCGTTGGGGACCCTGAGCCACGAATCGCTCCTGGGACTTGTTACGTGCGCGCCTGCACAAACACCTGCCCTCTCCTTTGCCCTCAGGGCTGCGTTTGCGCTGCCTTTGCGTGGGGCAAGGGGCTGTGATGGAGCCCAGGGGAGGAGGTGGTGCACTGTGGGGGTGAGGGGAGGGGGCGCCCCGTTGCTGCTGCGCCTCAGCTGTGGGCGGGGTCTGGATGGAGGAGCCCCAGGTGCGGGCAGTGGGGCTGCCGGTGCCGGCTCCTCCCTGGAAAAGGGGTGGTGCCCGGCTCCGGGGGGCCAGTGTGAGCCGAGGGCGGGGCGGAGCGGAGCTGCGGCCGAGCGTCGGCGGGCTGCGACTGTAGCGAGGGAGGAGGTGAGCGGGGGCCGGGTGGTGGACCGCTGGGTCCCCGGTCAAGCGCCGAGGAGGGCTGCGGCGGGGCAGCGCGCCGGGTCGGAGCGGGTGGTGGGGAGAGCGAGGCTGTGCTGAGGGCTCGGTGGGGCTTCCGGGTGCATCGGCGGGCGGGTCGGTGCCCCGCAGGGTCCGAGAGCGGGGCGGGCGGGCTGGCGGCGTGCCGGGAGCTGTGGTGGTGTGTCCGCCGGCTGGCCGGGCGGCCGTCTTGTGCCGCAGAGCATGCCGGGAGCTGTAGTCCTGGCGGAGTGGCTGCCGGCCGTGTCACGTGGTTCGCCGGGGCGTGGCGGGAGGCGCGGTCTTCCGGTGCTCGGGTGCCGGGCGGCCGTGCCGCGTACGGTACGCGCGGTCTATTTTTGGGGTTGGATTCGCGTTGATTTCTGGGGGCTTCCAGGTGCGGCCGCTCCCCGGGAGCTGACAGAAGGGAAGAGGGAAAGGAGGAGGACCTCTTCCCCCTGCCCAGGGCGCAGATGATGGCCGCCTCCCCGGCTCACCGGAGCTCCCGCTCAGCCTCCCCTGGCCCCCCCTTGCCCCGTGCGCCTGCCCCCAGCCCCGGCACCTCCCCTGAAGCGTGCTGCGTAGCCCTTGGCCGCCCCCAGGCCCTGTCGTGAAGGCAGCGAGCCGGCCCTCAAGCGCACTGGATTCCCCCTCGGCGCAGGGGCCCTTAGCAGTAGCGCGGGGAAGGGGCGGTGTGTCCAGAAGCCCCTGCGCAAGGAGTGGCTTTGGTCAGGGTCGATCGACGGTAATGACGGTCCCTGTTTCTTCTTTCCCTCTCCCAGAGACCGTGCTGAGGACGTGGTTGTCTGTCCTTCCCCCGGGGATGCCGTTGACCGCGGCCGTCTCAGGCTTGCGTGGCTTCTCTCTGCCCGGCTTTGCCATCCTCGCAGCACCGGGGCGAAAAGGGACACACAGAGCCCTTCCCGGCTGTGGACAGGAGCTGCCTCGGCTGAAGCTGGAGACGCCAACGAAAGGTAAAGCAGAAGAAACTGAAGGCGCTCTGGCTGCCAGCTGCCTTCCTGCTGCAGGCAAGAGAGAGCCTGTCCCTGCAGGTGAGGGAGGAAGGATCCCCCTTCATAGCCCGCAGCGGGCCAGGCCACCAACGTGCACCGCAGGGTCTGTACGCGTAACCGGGAGTTGGGTACGGGCGTGTAGTGCACGAGCGAGCTAGGCTACGTGCGTAGGAAGCCTCATCTCGTAAGAGCGGTAAGACACCCATGTATCCTCTTTAGGTGGAGGACGGCCTAGAGTCTGGAGCTGCAGAAGAGGCAGGGAGGAGAGGAGGGGAAAGAAGCATCTGAACGGCTAAATTGCGCCAGCAGCGCTGAGAGCGAGAGTCGCGGTGAGTCCTGGGCCACTGGGGCCCCGTTGCCTCTCTTGTGCATCCTGGGCCCTCCCTGTCTCTCCCCTGGCCCCCTCTCTTTCCTTACCTGCTGCAAAAAAAATTTTTTTTTTTTTTTTTTTTGCGCCCCCCCCGCACCTTCTTTCTCCATCTCGCTCTCGCTCTGAGTGGCTCCCTGCCTCCCCGTCTTTTCAGTCCTCCCTCTCTCTGTCCTGTAGCCTGTGGCTACTTTTTCTTTCTCCGCCTCTCTCTGCCTGGCTCTGGCTCCGTTTTTATTTTTTTATTCCTCCTGCTCTGTCCTGTAGCCTGTCGGTGTTTTGTCTTTCTCTGGCTCTCTTGGTCTGACTCCCTGTGTTACCGAAAAACGCGGTAAAATCGGAAACAACTCCTCAACGCCAATTTAGTATTAAAGAGCAGGCGTTCTTTATTCACGGTGCCAGACGCACGGGGGATCGCTCCTCCTGGCGTGCGTACCTCGCACACCTTTCCCGTACAATTTGTAGATCAAAATTTTACGTATTCATACATATTCATTATTGTCCTGTCTACTGATCGGTACAAACTTGCTCGTTCCGTACGTAAATTACTGCGCAGGCTCGGTGGTGGTCCGTGAGTCGGTGGTCGCGATCTCCCCCTGCCAGAATTGCCTTTTACCTTCTTGGCTCTTAATCTTGGCAGTCTTGGCTAGTTTTCTCAGTCCGCTACACGAAACCGCGTTTTGTCATCCTTTCCTGACAGAAGCACGCTGTCTGTTGTTCTGTTGACATTAACGATCGCCTAGGGACTAAAATGCAGATCGACAGATACACTGATTCGTACGCTCCATGTTCCCGTAATGGAACACCGTCTCTGGTTGCTTGATTTCATCGCTTTGGTTACACCTGTTCCTGTTGTTCAGTTTCTTCTTTTTTGGCTTTGTGTGATTCTCTCTGTGATTCTGTTTTTCTCTGCCTCTCGCTTTTCCCAGCTCCCCGTCCCTCACTTTGAATACCCGTTATCCTTCACCAACTCACTCTTCCATGGTTGCCATCCCCGTTTCTGAGTTCCTCCTGCTTTGCCACGTAGCCCGTGACTTTTTTCTTAATCTCTCTCTGTCTGCCTCAACGCTCCCGCCGCGCTTTTTAATTCGTCTGCTCTGTACCCTGCTACTGTTCTTGCCTTTCTGAGTTCTTCGCTGTCCAGCTCCCTTTCCCTATTCATGAATTCCTGTTCTTCCTGCACCCGCCGCTGTTTCCTGTGACCTCTGTCTCTCTCTGTCCAGCTCCCTGTCCCTAGGTTTTAATTCCTGCCTCTGCCCGCTGTAGCGCGTCTAGATTTTTCTCTCGGCCTCTCTCTCTGTCCGGCTCCCCCTCTCTGTGTTCTAATTCCACGTTCTCTGTCACGTAGACCCGTGCTATTTGTTTGTCCTCATCTCTCTCTGTCCAGCTCCTTGCTGCTATGTTTGATTTCTTCCCTCTCTGTCTGTCTTTGTAGCCCATTGCTGTTGTTGTGGTTTTTTGGTTCCCCCCCCACCCCCCACCTTGTTTCTTCATTTGTCTCTGTCTGCCTCCCAGTGCCTGATCTTTAATTCCTCCTTCCCTGTTAGGCCGCTGTTCCTTTTTTCCATTCTACGTTGTGTTCTCTTTGGTCTCCTGTTCTTATTCATCGATTCCCTCCTCGCCGCCCTGTGGCTTGTCCCCATTTTATTGTTGCCTCTCTCTCCCTCTGTCTGGCTTCTTGCCCCTGTTTTTAAAATTCCTCCCTCTCTTCTCTCTTCCCTGTTGGCCGTGTGATCTTCAGCCTTTCTCCATCTCTTTCTGCCCAGCTCTCTGTGTCTATTCATTAATTCTTCCCTGTCTGCCCTGTAGCCTGTAGCTTTTGTCCCTTCTCCATCTTGCTGTCTCTGGCTTCCCCATGACCCTATTTTAGAATTGTTTCTCTCTTCTTTCGGTACGCGTTGCGATTCCTTTTGCTCCCCATCTCCCTTTTGTTTTGGGTGTTTTTTTGTTGTTGTTTTTCTGGCTCCCTGTCCCTAATTCTTAATTCTCTGCCTTCTCATGCTCTGTACCACGTAGCCCCATGGTTTGTTTTGTGGTGTTCCCTCCCCGGCCCCTTCCCTCCGTCGTTGGCTGTCTCGGCTCCCTGTCCCCGTGGCTTCATTCTTCCCTCTCTGCCCTGTTCTTGTCGCTCATCTTGTCTTTCTCCATTGCGCTCGGTCCAGCTTCCTGCCCCTATTCTTCTTTCCTCCCTCGCTGTCGTGCTGCCTGCCCCGGGTTCTTTGTGCGTCTCCAGCCTGCTCCTCTTCCTTCTTTGTTGGTCTGTGTCCTGCTCTTCCCTCTTTCTGCTGCCTCTCTTCCCCTCTCTCTCTCTCTCTCTCTCTCTCTCTCTCTGCTGCTTTTATCTCCACCTCCGTCAGGCTCCCTGTCCTCCTCTGGCCGTCCTGTTCCCTGCCTCGTGCCTTCTCACTACACGCACACACGCCCCCCTGCCCCCGTCCAGCCGGCTGCCGCTCTTCTCTTCTCTCTTCCTACTGTCCTGTGACCTGCTCCTCACCTTTGGTGGCCTCCCCCTCTGCCCAGCAGCCCGTCGCTCCAGGAGCCAGGCGACGGACGGTCCGTTCCCTGCCAAACCAGGACAAGCGCGTGCCGTGGTTTAGCCCCAGCTGGCAACTCTGCACCAGGGAGCTGCTTGCTCGCTCCACCCTCAGTGGACTGGGGGAGAGAGCTGGAAGGGTAAAAGTGAGAAAAACCATGGGTTGAGATCAAGACTGTTTAATGGGTAAAGCAAAAGCTGTGCGTGGAAGCAAAGCAAGGAATTAATTCGCTCCTCCTTTTCGGCGGGCAGGTGTTGAGCCACCTCTGGGAAAGCAGGGCTCTGTCATGTGTAACGGTTACTTAGGGAGAGAAATGCCGTAGCCCCCCCCCCCACCCCAAGGACTCCCCCTTCTTCCCCCAGCTGCGTGTGCATAGCATGATGTCAAATGGCATGGAATATCCCTTTGGTCAGTTAGCTGGGAAAGCTTTCCCAGCTGTGTCCTCTCCCAGCCTACTTGCTGGTGGGGCACTGAGAGAACCAGAAGAGGCCCTGACTGTGGAAGCAGTGCTCAGCAAGAACGAAAACGTCTCTACATTATTAACGGTGTTTTGAGCATAAATCCAAAACGTATCCCTTCCTAGCTACTGTGGAGAAAATGAGCACTATCCTAGCCAACACCAGCTTCGTGCGGCTGCGGCAACGGCGGCCGAGGTGGCGTTGGGGCAGGGGGAGCGTTGGGGACCCTGAGCCACGAATCGCTCCTGGGACTTGTTACGTGCGCGCCTGCACAAACACCTGCCCTCTCCTTTGCCCTCAGGGCTGCGTTTGCGCTGCCTTTGCGTGGGGCAAGGGGCTGTGATGGAGCCCAGGGGAGGAGGTGGTGCACTGTGGGGGTGAGGGGAGGGGGCGCCCCGTTGCTGCTGCGCCTCAGCTGTGGGCGGGGTCTGGATGGAGGAGCCCCAGGTGCGGGCAGTGGGGCTGCCGGTGCCGGCTCCTCCCTGGAAAAGGGGTGGTGCCCGGCTCCGGGGGGCCAGTGTGAGCCGAGGGCGGGGCGGAGCGGAGCTGCGGCCGAGCGTCGGCGGGCTGCGACTGTAGCGAGGGAGGAGGTGAGCGGGGGCCGGGTGGTGGACCGCTGGGTCCCCGGTCAAGCGCCGAGGAGGGCTGCGGCGGGGCAGCGCGCCGGGTCGGAGCGGGTGGTGGGGAGAGCGAGGCTGTGCTGAGGGCTCGGTGGGGCTTCCGGGTGCATCGGCGGGCGGGTCGGTGCCCCGCAGGGTCCGAGAGCGGGGCGGGCGGGCTGGCGGCGTGCCGGGAGCTGTGGTGGTGTGTCCGCCGGCTGGCCGGGCGGCCGTCTTGTGCCGCAGAGCATGCCGGGAGCTGTAGTCCTGGCGGAGTGGCTGCCGGCCGTGTCACGTGGTTCGCCGGGGCGTGGCGGGAGGCGCGGTCTTCCGGTGCTCGGGTGCCGGGCGGCCGTGCCGCGTACGGTACGCGCGGTCTATTTTTGGGGTTGGATTCGCGTTGATTTCTGGGGGCTTCCAGGTGCGGCCGCTCCCCGGGAGCTGACAGAAGGGAAGAGGGAAAGGAGGAGGACCTCTTCCCCCTGCCCAGGGCGCAGATGATGGCCGCCTCCCCGGCTCACCGGAGCTCCCGCTCAGCCTCCCCTGGCCCCCCCTTGCCCCGTGCGCCTGCCCCCAGCCCCGGCACCTCCCCTGAAGCGTGCTGCGTAGCCCTTGGCCGCCCCCAGGCCCTGTCGTGAAGGCAGCGAGCCGGCCCTCAAGCGCACTGGATTCCCCCTCGGCGCAGGGGCCCTTAGCAGTAGCGCGGGGAAGGGGCGGTGTGTCCAGAAGCCCCTGCGCAAGGAGTGGCTTTGGTCAGGGTCGATCGACGGTAATGACGGTCCCTGTTTCTTCTTTCCCTCTCCCAGAGACCGTGCTGAGGACGTGGTTGTCTGTCCTTCCCCCGGGGATGCCGTTGACCGCGGCCGTCTCAGGCTTGCGTGGCTTCTCTCTGCCCGGCTTTGCCATCCTCGCAGCGCCGGGGCGAAAAGGGACACACAGAGCCCTTCCCGGCTGTGGACAGGAGCTGCCTCGGCTGAAGCTGGAGACGCCAACGAAAGGTAAAGCAGAAGAAACTGAAGGCGCTCTGGCTGCCAGCTGCCTTCCTGCTGCAGGCAAGAGAGAGCCTGTCCCTGCAGGTGAGGGAGGAAGGATCCCCCTTCATAGCCCGCAGCGGGCCAGGCCACCAACGTGCACCGCAGGGTCTGTACGCGTAACCGGGAGTTGGGTACGGGCGTGTAGTGCACGAGCGAGCTAGGCTACGTGCGTAGGAAGCCTCATCTCGTAAGAGCGGTAAGACACCCATGTATCCTCTTTAGGTGGAGGACGGCCTAGAGTCTGGAGCTGCAGAAGAGGCAGGGAGGAGAGGAGGGGAAAGAAGCATCTGAACGGCTAAATTGCGCCAGCAGCGCTGAGAGCGAGAGTCGCGGTGAGTCCTGGGCCACTGGGGCCCCGTTGCCTCTCTTGTGCATCCTGGGCCCTCCCTGTCTCTCCCCTGGCCCCCTCTCTTTCCTTACCTGCTGCAAAAAAAATTTTTTTTTTTTTTTTTTTTTTGCGCCCCCCCCGCACCTTCTTTCTCCATCTCGCTCTCGCTCTGAGTGGCTCCCTGCCTCCCCGTCTTTTCAGTCCTCCCTCTCTCTGTCCTGTAGCCTGTGGCTACTTTTTCTTTCTCCGCCTCTCTCTGCCTGGCTCTGGCTCCGTTTTTATTTTTTTATTCCTCCTGCTCTGTCCTGTAGCCTGTCGGTGTTTTGTCTTTCTCTGGCTCTCTTGGTCTGACTCCCTGTGTTACCGAAAAACGCGGTAAAATCGGAAACAACTCCTCAACGCCAATTTAGTATTAAAGAGCAGGCGTTCTTTATTCACGGTGCCAGACGCACGGGGGATCGCTCCTCCTGGCGTGCGTACCTCGCACACCTTTCCCGTACAATTTGTAGATCAAAATTTTACGTATTCATACATATTCATTATTGTCCTGTCTACTGATCGGTACAAACTTGCTCGTTCCGTACGTAAATTACTGCGCAGGCTCGGTGGTGGTCCGTGAGTCGGTGGTCGCGATCTCCCCCTGCCAGAATTGCCTTTTACCTTCTTGGCTCTTAATCTTGGCAGTCTTGGCTAGTTTTCTCAGTCCGCTACACGAAACCGCGTTTTGTCATCCTTTCCTGACAGAAGCACGCTGTCTGTTGTTCTGTTGACATTAACGATCGCCTAGGGACTAAAATGCAGATCGACAGATACACTGATTCGTACGCTCCATGTTCCCGTAATGGAACACCGTCTCTGGTTGCTTGATTTCATCGCTTTGGTTACACCTGTTCCTGTTGTTCAGTTTCTTCTTTTTTGGCTTTGTGTGATTCTCTCTGTGATTCTGTTTTTCTCTGCCTCTCGCTTTTCCCAGCTCCCCGTCCCTCACTTTGAATACCCGTTATCCTTCACCAACTCACTCTTCCATGGTTGCCATCCCCGTTTCTGAGTTCCTCCTGCTTTGCCACGTAGCCCGTGACTTTTTTCTTAATCTCTCTCTGTCTGCCTCAACGCTCCCGCCGCGCTTTTTAATTCGTCTGCTCTGTACCCTGCTACTGTTCTTGCCTTTCTGAGTTCTTCGCTGTCCAGCTCCCTTTCCCTATTCATGAATTCCTGTTCTTCCTGCACCCGCCGCTGTTTCCTGTGACCTCTGTCTCTCTCTGTCCAGCTCCCTGTCCCTAGGTTTTAATTCCTGCCTCTGCCCGCTGTAGCGCGTCTAGATTTTTCTCTCGGCCTCTCTCTCTGTCCGGCTCCCCCTCTCTGTGTTCTAATTCCACGTTCTCTGTCACGTAGACCCGTGCTATTTGTTTGTCCTCATCTCTCTCTGTCCAGCTCCTTGCTGCTATGTTTGATTTCTTCCCTCTCTGTCTGTCTTTGTAGCCCATTGCTGTTGTTGTGGTTTTTTGGTTCCCCCCCCCCCCCCCCACCTTGTTTCTTCATTTGTCTCTGTCTGCCTCCCAGTGCCTGATCTTTAATTCCTCCTTCCCTGTTAGGCCGCTGTTCCTTTTTTCCATTCTACGTTGTGTTCTCTTTGGTCTCCTGTTCTTATTCATCGATTCCCTCCTCGCCGCCCTGTGGCTTGTCCCCATTTTATTGTTGCCTCTCTCTCCCTCTGTCTGGCTTCTTGCCCCTGTTTTTAAAATTCCTCCCTCTCTTCTCTCTTCCCTGTTGGCCGTGTGATCTTCAGCCTTTCTCCATCTCTTTCTGCCCAGCTCTCTGTGTCTATTCATTAATTCTTCCCTGTCTGCCCTGTAGCCTGTAGCTTTTGTCCCTTCTCCATCTTGCTGTCTCTGGCTTCCCCATGACCCTATTTTAGAATTGTTTCTCTCTTCTTTCGGTACGCGTTGCGATTCCTTTTGCTCCCCATCTCCCTTTTGTTTTGGGTGTTTTTTTTGTTGTTGTTTTTCTGGCTCCCTGTCCCTAATTCTTAATTCTCTGCCTTCTCATGCTCTGTACCACGTAGCCCCATGGTTTGTTTTGTGGTGTTCCCTCCCCGGCCCCTTCCCTCCGTCGTTGGCTGTCTCGGCTCCCTGTCCCCGTGGCTTCATTCTTCCCTCTCTGCCCTGTTCTTGTCGCTCATCTTGTCTTTCTCCATTGCGCTCGGTCCAGCTTCCTGCCCCTATTCTTCTTTCCTCCCTCGCTGTCGTGCTGCCTGCCCCGGGTTCTTTGTGCGTCTCCAGCCTGCTCCTCTTCCTTCTTTGTTGGTCTGTGTCCTGCTCTTCCCTCTTTCTGCTGCCTCTCTTCCCCTCTCTCTCTCTCTCTCTCTCTCTCTCTCTCTGCTGCTTTTATCTCCACCTCCGTCAGGCTCCCTGTCCTCCTCTGGCCGTCCTGTTCCCTGCCTCGTGCCTTCTCACTACACGCACACACGCCCCCCTGCCCCCGTCCAGCCGGCTGCCGCTCTTCTCTTCTCTCTTCCTACTGTCCTGTGACCTGCTCCTCACCTTTGGTGGCCTCCCCCTCTGCCCAGCAGCCCGTCGCTCCAGGAGCCAGGCGACGGACGGTCCGTTCCCTGCCAAACCAGGACAAGCGCGTGCCGTGGTTTAGCCCCAGCTGGCAACTCTGCACCAGGGAGCTGCTTGCTCGCTCCACCCTCAGTGGACTGGGGGAGAGAGCTGGAAGGGTAAAAGTGAGAAAAACCATGGGTTGAGATCAAGACTGTTTAATGGGTAAAGCAAAAGCTGTGCGTGGAAGCAAAGCAAGGAATTAATTCGCTCCTCCTTTTCGGCGGGCAGGTGTTGAGCCACCTCTGGGAAAGCAGGGCTCTGTCATGTGTAACGGTTACTTAGGGAGAGAAATGCCGTAGCCCCCCCCCCCACCCCAAGGACTCCCCCTTCTTCCCCCAGCTGCGTGTGCATAGCATGATGTCAAATGGCATGGAATATCCCTTTGGTCAGTTAGCTGGGAAAGCTTTCCCAGCTGTGTCCTCTCCCAGCCTACTTGCTGGTGGGGCACTGAGAGAACCAGAAGAGGCCCTGACTGTGGAAGCAGTGCTCAGCAAGAACGAAAACGTCTCTACATTATTAACGGTGTTTTGAGCATAAATCCAAAACGTATCCCTTCCTAGCTACTGTGGAGAAAATGAGCACTATCCTAGCCAACACCAGCTTCGTGCGGCTGCGGCAACGGCGGCCGAGGTGGCGTTGGGGCAGGGGGAGCGTTGGGGACCCTGAGCCACGAATCGCTCCTGGGACTTGTTACGTGCGCGCCTGCACAAACACCTGCCCTCTCCTTTGCCCTCAGGGCTGCGTTTGCGCTGCCTTTGCGTGGGGCAAGGGGCTGTGATGGAGCCCAGGGGAGGAGGTGGTGCACTGTGGGGGTGAGGGGAGGGGGCGCCCCGTTGCTGCTGCGCCTCAGCTGTGGGCGGGGTCTGGATGGAGGAGCCCCAGGTGCGGGCAGTGGGGCTGCCGGTGCCGGCTCCTCCCTGGAAAAGGGGTGGTGCCCGGCTCCGGGGGGCCAGTGTGAGCCGAGGGCGGGGCGGAGCGGAGCTGCGGCCGAGCGTCGGCGGGCTGCGACTGTAGCGAGGGAGGAGGTGAGCGGGGGCCGGGTGGTGGACCGCTGGGTCCCCGGTCAAGCGCCGAGGAGGGCTGCGGCGGGGCAGCGCGCCGGGTCGGAGCGGGTGGTGGGGAGAGCGAGGCTGTGCTGAGGGCTCGGTGGGGCTTCCGGGTGCATCGGCGGGCGGGTCGGTGCCCCGCAGGGTCCGAGAGCGGGGCGGGCGGGCTGGCGGCGTGCCGGGAGCTGTGGTGGTGTGTCCGCCGGCTGGCCGTGCGGCCGTGTTGTGCCGCAGAGCATGCCGGGAGCTGTAGTCCTGGCGCAGTGGCTGCCGGCCGTGTCACGTGGTTCGCCGGGGCGTGGCGGGAGGCGCGGTCTTCCGGTGCTCGGGTGCCGGGCGGCCGTGCCGCGTACGGTACGCGCGGTCTATTTTTGGGGTTGGATTCGCGTTGATTTCTGGGGGCTTCCAGGTGCGGCCGCTCCCCGGGAGCTGACAGAAGGGAAGAGGGAAAGGAGGAGGACCTCTTCCCCCTGCCCAGGGCGCAGATGATGGCCGCCTCCCCGGCTCACCGGAGCTCCCGCTCAGCCTCCCCTGGCCCCCCCTTGCCCCGTGCGCCTGCCCCCAGCCCCGGCACCTCCCCTGAAGCGTGCTGCGTAGCCCTTGGCCGCCCCCAGGCCCTGTCGTGAAGGCAGCGAGCCGGCCCTCAAGCGCACTGGATTCCCCCTCGGCGCAGGGGCCCTTAGCAGTAGCGCGGGGAAGGGGCGGTGTGTCCAGAAGCCCCTGCGCAAGGAGTGGCTTTGGTCAGGGTCGATCGACGGTAATGACGGTCCCTGTTTCTTCTTTCCCTCTCCCAGAGACCGTGCTGAGGACGTGGTTGTCTGTCCTTCCCCCGGGGATGCCGTTGACCGCGGCCGTCTCAGGCTTGCGTGGCTTCTCTCTGCCCGGCTTTGCCATCCTCGCAGCACCGGGGCGAAAAGGGACACACAGAGCCCTTCCCGGCTGTGGACAGGAGCTGCCTCGGCTGAAGCTGGAGACGCCAACGAAAGGTAAAGCAGAAGAAACTGAAGGCGCTCTGGCTGCCAGCTGCCTTCCTGCTGCAGGCAAGAGAGAGCCTGTCCCTGCAGGTGAGGGAGGAAGGATCCCCCTTCATAGCCCGCAGCGGGCCAGGCCACCAACGTGCACCGCAGGGTCTGTACGCGTAACCGGGAGTTGGGTACGGGCGTGTAGTGCACGAGCGAGCTAGGCTACGTGCGTAGGAAGCCTCATCTCGTAAGAGCGGTAAGACACCCATGTATCCTCTTTAGGTGGAGGACGGCCTAGAGTCTGGAGCTGCAGAAGAGGCAGGGAGGAGAGGAGGGGAAAGAAGCATCTGAACGGCTAAATTGCGCCAGCAGCGCTGAGAGCGAGAGTCGCGGTGAGTCCTGGGCCACTGGGGCCCCGTTGCCTCTCTTGTGCATCCTGGGCCCTCCCTGTCTCTCCCCTGGCCCCCTCTCTTTCCTTACCTGCTGCAAAAAAAATTTTTTTTTTTTTTTTTTTTTGCGCCCCCCCCGCACCTTCTTTCTCCATCTCGCTCTCGCTCTGAGTGGCTCCCTGCCTCCCCGTCTTTTCAGTCCTCCCTCTCTCTGTCCTGTAGCCTGTGGCTACTTTTTCTTTCTCCGCCTCTCTCTGCCTGGCTCTGGCTCCGTTTTTATTTTTTTATTCCTCCTGCTCTGTCCTGTAGCCTGTCGGTGTTTTGTCTTTCTCTGGCTCTCTTGGTCTGACTCCCTGTGTTACCGAAAAACGCGGTAAAATCGGAAACAACTCCTCAACGCCAATTTAGTATTAAAGAGCAGGCGTTCTTTATTCACGGTGCCAGACGCACGGGGGATCGCTCCTCCTGGCGTGCGTACCTCGCACACCTTTCCCGTACAATTTGTAGATCAAAATTTTACGTATTCATACATATTCATTATTGTCCTGTCTACTGATCGGTACAAACTTGCTCGTTCCGTACGTAAATTACTGCGCAGGCTCGGTGGTGGTCCGTGAGTCGGTGGTCGCGATCTCCCCCTGCCAGAATTGCCTTTTACCTTCTTGGCTCTTAATCTTGGCAGTCTTGGCTAGTTTTCTCAGTCCGCTACACGAAACCGCGTTTTGTCATCCTTTCCTGACAGAAGCACGCTGTCTGTTGTTCTGTTGACATTAACGATCGCCTAGGGACTAAAATGCAGATCGACAGATACACTGATTCGTACGCTCCATGTTCCCGTAATGGAACACCGTCTCTGGTTGCTTGATTTCATCGCTTTGGTTACACCTGTTCCTGTTGTTCAGTTTCTTCTTTTTTGGCTTTGTGTGATTCTCTCTGTGATTCTGTTTTTCTCTGCCTCTCGCTTTTCCCAGCTCCCCGTCCCTCACTTTGAATACCCGTTATCCTTCACCAACTCACTCTTCCATGGTTGCCATCCCCGTTTCTGAGTTCCTCCTGCTTTGCCACGTAGCCCGTGACTTTTTTCTTAATCTCTCTCTGTCTGCCTCAACGCTCCCGCCGCGCTTTTTAATTCGTCTGCTCTGTACCCTGCTACTGTTCTTGCCTTTCTGAGTTCTTCGCTGTCCAGCTCCCTTTCCCTATTCATGAATTCCTGTTCTTCCTGCACCCGCCGCTGTTTCCTGTGACCTCTGTCTCTCTCTGTCCAGCTCCCTGTCCCTAGGTTTTAATTCCTGCCTCTGCCCGCTGTAGCGCGTCTAGATTTTTCTCTCGGCCTCTCTCTCTGTCCGGCTCCCCCTCTCTGTGTTCTAATTCCACGTTCTCTGTCACGTAGACCCGTGCTATTTGTTTGTCCTCATCTCTCTCTGTCCAGCTCCTTGCTGCTATGTTTGATTTCTTCCCTCTCTGTCTGTCTTTGTAGCCCATTGCTGTTGTTGTGGTTTTTTGGTTCCCCCCCCCCCCCCCACCTTGTTTCTTCATTTGTCTCTGTCTGCCTCCCAGTGCCTGATCTTTAATTCCTCCTTCCCTGTTAGGCCGCTGTTCCTTTTTTCCATTCTACGTTGTGTTCTCTTTGGTCTCCTGTTCTTATTCATCGATTCCCTCCTCGCCGCCCTGTGGCTTGTCCCCATTTTATTGTTGCCTCTCTCTCCCTCTGTCTGGCTTCTTGCCCCTGTTTTTAAAATTCCTCCCTCTCTTCTCTCTTCCCTGTTGGCCGTGTGATCTTCAGCCTTTCTCCATCTCTTTCTGCCCAGCTCTCTGTGTCTATTCATTAATTCTTCCCTGTCTGCCCTGTAGCCTGTAGCTTTTGTCCCTTCTCCATCTTGCTGTCTCTGGCTTCCCCATGACCCTATTTTAGAATTGTTTCTCTCTTCTTTCGGTACGCGTTGCGATTCCTTTTGCTCCCCATCTCCCTTTTGTTTTGGGTGTTTTTTTGTTGTTGTTTTTCTGGCTCCCTGTCCCTAATTCTTAATTCTCTGCCTTCTCATGCTCTGTACCACGTAGCCCCATGGTTTGTTTTGTGGTGTTCCCTCCCCGGCCCCTTCCCTCCGTCGTTGGCTGTCTCGGCTCCCTGTCCCCGTGGCTTCATTCTTCCCTCTCTGCCCTGTTCTTGTCGCTCATCTTGTCTTTCTCCATTGCGCTCGGTCCAGCTTCCTGCCCCTATTCTTCTTTCCTCCCTCGCTGTCGTGCTGCCTGCCCCGGGTTCTTTGTGCATCTCCAGCCTGCTCCTCTTCCTTCTTTGTTGGTCTGTGTCCTGCTCTTCCCTCTTTCTGCTGCCTCTCTTCCCCTCTCTCTCTCTCTCTCTCTCTCTCTCTCTGCTGCTTTTATCTCCACCTCCGTCAGGCTCCCTGTCCTCCTCTGGCCGTCCTGTTCCCTGCCTCGTGCCTTCTCACTACACGCACACACGCCCCCCTGCCCCCGTCCAGCCGGCTGCCGCTCTTCTCTTCTCTCTTCCTACTGTCCTGTGACCTGCTCCTCACCTTTGGTGGCCTCCCCCTCTGCCCAGCAGCCCGTCGCTCCAGGAGCCAGGCGACGGACGGTCCGTTCCCTGCCAAACCAGGACAAGCGCGTGCCGTGGTTTAGCCCCAGCTGGCAACTCTGCACCAGGGAGCTGCTTGCTCGCTCCACCCTCAGTGGACTGGGGGAGAGAGCTGGAAGGGTAAAAGTGAGAAAAACCATGGGTTGAGATCAAGACTGTTTAATGGGTAAAGCAAAAGCTGTGCGTGGAAGCAAAGCAAGGAATTAATTCGCTCCTCCTTTTCGGCGGGCAGGTGTTGAGCCACCTCTGGGAAAGCAGGGCTCTGTCATGTGTAACGGTTACTTAGGGAGAGAAATGCCGTAGCCCCCCCCCCCACCCCAAGGACTCCCCCTTCTTCCCCCAGCTGCGTGTGCATAGCATGATGTCAAATGGCATGGAATATCCCTTTGGTCAGTTAGCTGGGAAAGCTTTCCCAGCTGTGTCCTCTCCCAGCCTACTTGCTGGTGGGGCACTGAGAGAACCAGAAGAGGCCCTGACTGTGGAAGCAGTGCTCAGCAAGAACGAAAACGTCTCTACATTATTAACGGTGTTTTGAGCATAAATCCAAAACGTATCCCTTCCTAGCTACTGTGGAGAAAATGAGCACTATCCTAGCCAACACCAGCTTCGTGCGGCTGCGGCAACGGCGGCCGAGGTGGCGTTGGGGCAGGGGGAGCGTTGGGGACCCTGAGCCACGAATCGCTCCTGGGACTTGTTACGTGCGCGCCTGCACAAACACCTGCCCTCTCCTTTGCCCTCAGGGCTGCGTTTGCGCTGCCTTTGCGTGGGGCAAGGGGCTGTGATGGAGCCCAGGGGAGGAGGTGGTGCACTGTGGGGGTGAGGGGAGGGGGCGCCCCGTTGCTGCTGCGCCTCAGCTGTGGGCGGGGTCTGGATGGAGGAGCCCCAGGTGCGGGCAGTGGGGCTGCCGGTGCCGGCTCCTCCCTGGAAAAGGGGTGGTGCCCGGCTCCGGGGGGCCAGTGTGAGCCGAGGGCGGGGCGGAGCGGAGCTGCGGCCGAGCGTCGGCGGGCTGCGACTGTAGCGAGGGAGGAGGTGAGCGGGGGCCGGGTGGTGGACCGCTGGGTCCCCGGTCAAGCGCCGAGGAGGGCTGCGGCGGGGCAGCGCGCCGGGTCGGAGCGGGTGGTGGGGAGAGCGAGGCTGTGCTGAGGGCTCGGTGGGGCTTCCGGGTGCATCGGCGGGCGGGTCGGTGCCCCGCAGGGTCCGAGAGCGGGGCGGGCGGGCTGGCGGCGTGCCGGGAGCTGTGGTGGTGTGTCCGCCGGCTGGCCGGGCGGCCGTCTTGTGCCGCAGAGCATGCCGGGAGCTGTAGTCCTGGCGGAGTGGCTGCCGGCCGTGTCACGTGGTTCGCCGGGGCGTGGCGGGAGGCGCGGTCTTCCGGTGCTCGGGTGCCGGGCGGCCGTGCCGCGTACGGTACGCGCGGTCTATTTTTGGGGTTGGATTCGCGTTGATTTCTGGGGGCTTCCAGGTGCGGCCGCTCCCCGGGAGCTGACAGAAGGGAAGAGGGAAAGGAGGAGGACCTCTTCCCCCTGCCCAGGGCGCAGATGATGGCCGCCTCCCCGGCTCACCGGAGCTCCCGCTCAGCCTCCCCTGGCCCCCCCTTGCCCCGTGCGCCTGCCCCCAGCCCCGGCACCTCCCCTGAAGCGTGCTGCGTAGCCCTTGGCCGCCCCCAGGCCCTGTCGTGAAGGCAGCGAGCCGGCCCTCAAGCGCACTGGATTCCCCCTCGGCGCAGGGGCCCTTAGCAGTAGCGCGGGGAAGGGGCGGTGTGTCCAGAAGCCCCTGCGCAAGGAGTGGCTTTGGTCAGGGTCGATCGACGGTAATGACGGTCCCTGTTTCTTCTTTCCCTCTCCCAGAGACCGTGCTGAGGACGTGGTTGTCTGTCCTTCCCCCGGGGATGCCGTTGACCGCGGCCGTCTCAGGCTTGCGTGGCTTCTCTCTGCCCGGCTTTGCCATCCTCGCAGCGCCGGGGCGAAAAGGGACACACAGAGCCCTTCCCGGCTGTGGACAGGAGCTGCCTCGGCTGAAGCTGGAGACGCCAACGAAAGGTAAAGCAGAAGAAACTGAAGGCGCTCTGGCTGCCAGCTGCCTTCCTGCTGCAGGCAAGAGAGAGCCTGTCCCTGCAGGTGAGGGAGGAAGGATCCCCCTTCATAGCCCGCAGCGGGCCAGGCCACCAACGTGCACCGCAGGGTCTGTACGCGTAACCGGGAGTTGGGTACGGGCGTGTAGTGCACGAGCGAGCTAGGCTACGTGCGTAGGAAGCCTCATCTCGTAAGAGCGGTAAGACACCCATGTATCCTCTTTAGGTGGAGGACGGCCTAGAGTCTGGAGCTGCAGAAGAGGCAGGGAGGAGAGGAGGGGAAAGAAGCATCTGAACGGCTAAATTGCGCCAGCAGCGCTGAGAGCGAGAGTCGCGGTGAGTCCTGGGCCACTGGGGCCCCGTTGCCTCTCTTGTGCATCCTGGGCCCTCCCTGTCTCTCCCCTGGCCCCCTCTCTTTCCTTACCTGCTGCAAAAAAATTTTTTTTTTTTTTTTTTTTTGCGCCCCCCCCGCACCTTCTTTCTCCATCTCGCTCTCGCTCTGAGTGGCTCCCTGCCTCCCCGTCTTTTCAGTCCTCCCTCTCTCTGTCCTGTAGCCTGTGGCTACTTTTTCTTTCTCCGCCTCTCTCTGCCTGGCTCTGGCTCCGTTTTTATTTTTTTATTCCTCCTGCTCTGTCCTGTAGCCTGTCGGTGTTTTGTCTTTCTCTGGCTCTCTTGGTCTGACTCCCTGTGTTACCGAAAAACGCGGTAAAATCGGAAACAACTCCTCAACGCCAATTTAGTATTAAAGAGCAGGCGTTCTTTATTCACGGTGCCAGACGCACGGGGGATCGCTCCTCCTGGCGTGCGTACCTCGCACACCTTTCCCGTACAATTTGTAGATCAAAATTTTACGTATTCATACATATTCATTATTGTCCTGTCTACTGATCGGTACAAACTTGCTCGTTCCGTACGTAAATTACTGCGCAGGCTCGGTGGTGGTCCGTGAGTCGGTGGTCGCGATCTCCCCCTGCCAGAATTGCCTTTTACCTTCTTGGCTCTTAATCTTGGCAGTCTTGGCTAGTTTTCTCAGTCCGCTACACGAAACCCGCGTTTTGTCATCCTTTCCTGACAGAAGCACGCTGTCTGTTGTTCTGTTGACATTAACGATCGCCTAGGGACTAAAATGCAGATCGACAGATACACTGATTCGTACGCTCCATGTTCCCGTAATGGAACACCGTCTCTGGTTGCTTGATTTCATCGCTTTGGTTACACCTGTTCCTGTTGTTCAGTTTCTTCTTTTTTGGCTTTGTGTGATTCTCTCTGTGATTCTGTTTTTCTCTGCCTCTCGCTTTTCCCAGCTCCCCGTCCCTCACTTTGAATACCCGTTATCCTTCACCAACTCACTCTTCCATGGTTGCCATCCCCGTTTCTGAGTTCCTCCTGCTTTGCCACGTAGCCCGTGACTTTTTTCTTAATCTCTCTCTGTCTGCCTCAACGCTCCCGCCGCGCTTTTTAATTCGTCTGCTCTGTACCCTGCTACTGTTCTTGCCTTTCTGAGTTCTTCGCTGTCCAGCTCCCTTTCCCTATTCATGAATTCCTGTTCTTCCTGCACCCGCCGCTGTTTCCTGTGACCTCTGTCTCTCTTGTCCAGCTCCCTGTCCCTAGGTTTTAATTCCTGCCTCTGCCCGCTGTAGCGCGTCTAGATTTTTCTCTCGGCCTCTCTCTCTGTCCGGCTCCCCCTCTCTGTGTTCTAATTCCACGTTCTCTGTCACGTAGACCCGTGCTATTTGTTTGTCCTCATCTCTCTCTGTCCAGCTCCTTGCTGCTATGTTTGATTTCTTCCCTCTCTGTCTGTCTTTGTAGCCCATTGCTGTTGTTGTGGTTTTTTGGTTCCCCCCCCCCCCCCCCACTTGTTTCTTCATTTGTCTCTGTCTGCCTCCCAGTGCCTGATCTTTAATTCCTCCTTCCCTGTTAGGCCGCTGTTCCTTTTTTCCATTCTACGTTGTGTTCTCTTTGGTCTCCTGTTCTTATTCATCGATTCCCTCCTCGCCGCCCTGTGGCTTGTCCCCATTTTATTGTTGCCTCTCTCTCCCTCTGTCTGGCTTCTTGCCCCTGTTTTTAAAATTCCTCCCTCTCTTCTCTCTTCCCTGTTGGCCGTGTGATCTTCAGCCTTTCTCCATCTCTTTCTGCCCAGCTCTCTGTGTCTATTCATTAATTCTTCCCTGTCTGCCCTGTAGCCTGTAGCTTTTGTCCCTTCTCCATCTTGCTGTCTCTGGCTTCCCCATGACCCTATTTTAGAATTGTTTCTCTCTTCTTTCGGTACGCGTTGCGATTCCTTTTGCTCCCCATCTCCCTTTTGTTTTGGGTGTTTTTTTGTTGTTGTTTTTCTGGCTCCCTGTCCCTAATTCTTAATTCTCTGCCTTCTCATGCTCTGTACCACGTAGCCCCATGGTTTGTTTTGTGGTGTTCCCTCCCCGGCCCCTTCCCTCCGTCGTTGGCTGTCTCGGCTCCCTGTCCCCGTGGCTTCATTCTTCCCTCTCTGCCCTGTTCTTGTCGCTCATCTTGTCTTTCTCCATTGCGCTCGGTCCAGCTTCCTGCCCCTATTCTTCTTTCCTCCCTCGCTGTCGTGCTGCCTGCCCCGGGTTCTTTGTGCGTCTCCAGCCTGCTCCTCTTCCTTCTTTGTTGGTCTGTGTCCTGCTCTTCCCTCTTTCTGCTGCCTCTCTTCCCCTCTCTCTCTCTCTCTCTCTCTCTCTCTCTGCTGCTTTTATCTCCACCTCCGTCAGGCTCCCTGTCCTCCTCTGGCCGTCCTGTTCCCTGCCTCGTGCCTTCTCACTACACGCACACACGCCCCCCTGCCCCCGTCCAGCCGGCTGCCGCTCTTCTCTTCTCTCTTCCTACTGTCCTGTGACCTGCTCCTCACCTTTGGTGGCCTCCCCCTCTGCCCAGCAGCCCGTCGCTCCAGGAGCCAGGCGACGGACGGTCCGTTCCCTGCCAAACCAGGACAAGCGCGTGCCGTGGTTTAGCCCCAGCTGGCAACTCTGCACCAGGGAGCTGCTTGCTCGCTCCACCCTCAGTGGACTGGGGGAGAGAGCTGGAAGGGTAAAAGTGAGAAAAACCATGGGTTGAGATCAAGACTGTTTAATGGGTAAAGCAAAAGCTGTGCGTGGAAGCAAAGCAAGGAATTAATTCGCTCCTCCTTTTCGGCGGGCAGGTGTTGAGCCACCTCTGGGAAAGCAGGGCTCTGTCATGTGTAACGGTTACTTAGGGAGAGAAATGCCGTAGCCCCCCCCCCCACCCCAAGGACTCCCCCTTCTTCCCCCAGCTGCGTGTGCATAGCATGATGTCAAATGGCATGGAATATCCCTTTGGTCAGTTAGCTGGGAAAGCTTTCCCAGCTGTGTCCTCTCCCAGCCTACTTGCTGGTGGGGCACTGAGAGAACCAGAAGAGGCCCTGACTGTGGAAGCAGTGCTCAGCAAGAACGAAAACGTCTCTACATTATTAACGGTGTTTTGAGCATAAATCCAAAACGTATCCCTTCCTAGCTACTGTGGAGAAAATGAGCACTATCCTAGCCAACACCAGCTTCGTGCGGCTGCGTCAACGGCGGCCGAGGTGGCGTTGGGGCAGGGGGAGCGTTGGGGACCCTGAGCCACGAATCGCTCCTGGGACTTGTTACGTGCGCGCCTGCACAAACACCTGCCCTCTCCTTTGCCCTCAGGGCTGCGTTTGCGCTGCCTTTGCGTGGGGCAAGGGGCTGTGATGGAGCCCAGGGGAGGAGGTGGTGCACTGTGGGGGTGAGGGGAGGGGGCGCCCCGTTGCTGCTGCGCCTCAGCTGTGGGCGGGGTCTGGATGGAGGAGCCCCAGGTGCGGGCAGTGGGGCTGCCGGTGCCGGCTCCTCCCTGGAAAAGGGGTGGTGCCCGGCTCCGGGGGGCCAGTGTGAGCCGAGGGCGGGGCGGAGCGGAGCTGCGGCCGAGCGTCGGCGGGCTGCGACTGTAGCGAGGGAGGCGGTGAGCGGGGGCCGGGTGGTGGACCGCTGGGTCCCCGGTCAAGCGCCGAGGAGGGCTGCGGCGGGGCAGCGCGCCGGGTCGGAGCGGGTGGTGGGGAGAGCGAGGCTGTGCTGAGGGCTCGGTGGGGCTTCCGGGTGCATCGGCGGGCGGGTCGGTGCCCCGCAGGGTCCGAGAGCGGGGCGGGCGGGCTGGCGGCGTGCCGGGAGCTGTGGTGGTGTGTCCGCCGGCTGGCCGGGCGGCCGTCTTGTGCCGCAGAGCATGCCGGGAGCTGTAGTCCTGGCGGAGTGGCTGCCGGCCGTGTCACGTGGTTCGCCGGGGCGTGGCGGGAGGCGCGGTCTTCCGGTGCTCGGGTGCCGGGCGGCCGTGCCGCGTACGGTACGCGCGGTCTATTTTTGGGGTTGGATTCGCGTTGATTTCTGGGGGCTTCCAGGTGCGGCCGCTCCCCGGGAGCTGACAGAAGGGAAGAGGGAAAGGAGGAGGACCTCTTCCCCCTGCCCAGGGCGCAGATGATGGCCGCCTCCCCGGCTCACCGGAGCTCCCGCTCAGCCTCCCCTGGCCCCCCCTTGCCCCGTGCGCCTGCCCCCAGCCCCGGCACCTCCCCTGAAGCGTGCTGCGTAGCCCTTGGCCGCCCCCAGGCCCTGTCGTGAAGGCAGCGAGCCGGCCCTCAAGCGCACTGGATTCCCCCTCGGCGCAGGGGCCCTTAGCAGTAGCGCGGGGAAGGGGCGGTGTGTCCAGAAGCCCCTGCGCAAGGAGTGGCTTTGGTCAGGGTCGATCGACGGTAATGACGGTCCCTGTTTCTTCTTTCCCTCTCCCAGAGACCGTGCTGAGGACGTGGTTGTCTGTCCTTCCCCCGGGGATGCCGTTGACCGCGGCCGTCTCAGGCTTGCGTGGCTTCTCTCTGCCCGGCTTTGCCATCCTCGCAGCACCGGGGCGAAAAGGGACACACAGAGCCCTTCCCGGCTGTGGACAGGAGCTGCCTCGGCTGAAGCTGGAGACGCCAACGAAAGGTAAAGCAGAAGAAACTGAAGGCGCTCTGGCTGCCAGCTGCCTTCCTGCTGCAGGCAAGAGAGAGCCTGTCCCTGCAGGTGAGGGAGGAAGGATCCCCCTTCATAGCCCGCAGCGGGCCAGGCCACCAACGTGCACCGCAGGGTCTGTACGCGTAACCGGGAGTTGGGTACGGGCGTGTAGTGCACGAGCGAGCTAGGCTACGTGCGTAGGAAGCCTCATCTCGTAAGAGCGGTAAGACACCCATGTATCCTCTTTAGGTGGAGGACGGCCTAGAGTCTGGAGCTGCAGAAGAGGCAGGGAGGAGAGGAGGGGAAAGAAGCATCTGAACGGCTAAATTGCGCCAGCAGCGCTGAGAGCGAGAGTCGCGGTGAGTCCTGGGCCACTGGGGCCCCGTTGCCTCTCTTGTGCATCCTGGGCCCTCCCTGTCTCTCCCCTGGCCCCCTCTCTTTCCTTACCTGCTGCAAAAAAAATTTTTTTTTTTTTTTTTTTTTGCGCCCCCCCCGCACCTTCTTTCTCCATCTCGCTCTCGCTCTGAGTGGCTCCCTGCCTCCCCGTCTTTTCAGTCCTCCCTCTCTCTGTCCTGTAGCCTGTGGCTACTTTTTCTTTCTCCGCCTCTCTCTGCCTGGCTCTGGCTCCGTTTTTGTTTTTTTATTCCTCCTGCTCTGTCCTGTAGCCTGTCGGTGTTTTGTCTTTCTCTGGCTCTCTTGGTCTGACTCCCTGTGTTACCGAAAAACGCGGTAAAATCGGAAACAACTCCTCAACGCCAATTTAGTATTAAAGAGCAGGCGTTCTTTATTCACGGTGCCAGACGCACGGGGGATCGCTCCTCCTGGCGTGCGTACCTCGCACACCTTTCCCGTACAATTTGTAGATCAAAATTTTACGTATTCATACATATTCATTATTGTCCTGTCTACTGATCGGTACAAACTTGCTCGTTCCGTACGTAAATTACTGCGCAGGCTCGGTGGTGGTCCGTGAGTCGGTGGTCGCGATCTCCCCCTGCCAGAATTGCCTTTTACCTTCTTGGCTCTTAATCTTGGCAGTCTTGGCTAGTTTTCTCAGTCCGCTACACGAAACCGCGTTTTGTCATCCTTTCCTGACAGAAGCACGCTGTCTGTTGTTCTGTTGACATTAACGATCGCCCAGGGACTAAAATGCAGATCGACAGATACACTGATTCGTACGCTCCATGTTCCCGTAATGGAACACCGTCTCTGGTTGCTTGATTTCATCGCTTTGGTTACACCTGTTCCTGTTGTTCAGTTTCTTCTTTTTTGGCTTTGTGTGATTCTCTCTGTGATTCTGTTTTTCTCTGCCTCTCGCTTTTCCCAGCTCCCCGTCCCTCACTTTGAATACCCGTTATCCTTCACCAACTCACTCTTCCATGGTTGCCATCCCCGTTTCTGAGTTCCTCCTGCTTTGCCACGTAGCCCGTGACTTTTTTCTTAATCTCTCTCTGTCTGCCTCAACGCTCCCGCCGCGCTTTTTAATTCGTCTGCTCTGTACCCTGCTACTGTTCTTGCCTTTCTGAGTTCTTCGCTGTCCAGCTCCCTTTCCCTATTCATGAATTCCTGTTCTTCCTGCACCCGCCGCTGTTTCCTGTGACCTCTGTCTCTCTCTGTCCAGCTCCCTGTCCCTAGGTTTTAATTCCTGCCTCTGCCCGCTGTAGCGCGTCTAGATTTTTCTCTCGGCCTCTCTCTCTGTCCGGCTCCCCCTCTCTGTGTTCTAATTCCACGTTCTCTGTCACGTAGACCCGTGCTATTTGTTTGTCCTCATCTCTCTCTGTCCAGCTCCTTGCTGCTATGTTTGATTTCTTCCCTCTCTGTCTGTCTTTGTAGCCCATTGCTGTTGTTGTGGTTTTTTGGTTCCCCCCCCCCCCCCCACTTGTTTCTTCATTTGTCTCTGTCTGCCTCCCAGTGCCTGATCTTTAATTCCTCCTTCCCTGTTAGGCCGCTGTTCCTTTTTTCCATTCTACGTTGTGTTCTCTTTGGTCTCCTGTTCTTATTCATCGATTCCCTCCTCGCCGCCCTGTGGCTTGTCCCCATTTTATTGTTGCCTCTCTCTCCCTCTGTCTGGCTTCTTGCCCCTGTTTTTAAAATTCCTCCCTCTCTTCTCTCTTCCCTGTTGGCCGTGTGATCTTCAGCCTTTCTCCATCTCTTTCTGCCCAGCTCTCTGTGTCTATTCATTAATTCTTCCCTGTCTGCCCTGTAGCCTGTAGCTTTTGTCCCTTCTCCATCTTGCTGTCTCTGGCTTCCCCATGACCCTATTTTAGAATTGTTTCTCTCTTCTTTCGGTACGCGTTGCGATTCCTTTTGCTCCCCATCTCCCTTTTGTTTTGGGTGTTTTTTTGTTGTTGTTTTTCTGGCTCCCTGTCCCTAATTCTTAATTCTCTGCCTTCTCATGCTCTGTACCACGTAGCCCCATGGTTTGTTTTGTGGTGTTCCCTCCCCGGCCCCTTCCCTCCGTCGTTGGCTGTCTCGGCTCCCTGTCCCCGTGGCTTCATTCTTCCCTCTCTGCCCTGTTCTTGTCGCTCATCTTGTCTTTCTCCATTGCGCTCGGTCCAGCTTCCTGCCCCTATTCTTCTTTCCTCCCTCGCTGTCGTGCTGCCTGCCCCGGGTTCTTTGTGCGTCTCCAGCCTGCTCCTCTTCCTTCTTTGTTGGTCTGTGTCCTGCTCTTCCCTCTTTCTGCTGCCTCTCTTCCCCTCTCTCTCTCTCTCTCTCTCTCTCTCTCTGCTGCTTTTATCTCCACCTCCGTCAGGCTCCCTGTCCTCCTCTGGCCGTCCTGTTCCCTGCCTCGTGCCTTCTCACTACACGCACACACGCCCCCCTGCCCCCGTCCAGCCGGCTGCCGCTCTTCTCTTCTCTCTTCCTACTGTCCTGTGACCTGCTCCTCACCTTTGGTGGCCTCCCCCTCTGCCCAGCAGCCCGTCGCTCCAGGAGCCAGGCGACGGACGGTCCGTTCCCTGCCAAACCAGGACAAGCGCGTGCCGTGGTTTAGCCCCAGCTGGCAACTCTGCACCAGGGAGCTGCTTGCTCGCTCCACCCTCAGTGGACTGGGGGAGAGAGCTGGAAGGGTAAAAGTGAGAAAAACCATGGGTTGAGATCAAGACTGTTTAATGGGTAAAGCAAAAGCTGTGCGTGGAAGCAAAGCAAGGAATTAATTCGCTCCTCCTTTTCGGCGGGCAGGTGTTGAGCCACCTCTGGGAAAGCAGGGCTCTGTCATGTGTAACGGTTACTTAGGGAGAGAAATGCCGTAGCCCCCCCCCCCACCCCAAGGACTCCCCCTTCTTCCCCCAGCTGCGTGTGCATAGCATGATGTCAAATGGCATGGAATATCCCTTTGGTCAGTTAGCTGGGAAAGCTTTCCCAGCTGTGTCCTCTCCCAGCCTACTTGCTGGTGGGGCACTGAGAGAACCAGAAGAGGCCCTGACTGTGGAAGCAGTGCTCAGCAAGAACGAAAACGTCTCTACATTATTAACGGTGTTTTGAGCATAAATCCAAAACGTATCCCTTCCTAGCTACTGTGGAGAAAATGAGCACTATCCTAGCCAACACCAGCTTCGTGCGGCTGCGGCAACGGCGGCCGAGGTGGCGTTGGGGCAGGGGGAGCGTTGGGGACCCTGAGCCACGAATCGCTCCTGGGACTTGTTACGTGCGCGCCTGCACAAACACCTGCCCTCTCCTTTGCCCTCAGGGCTGCGTTTGCGCTGCCTTTGCGTGGGGCAAGGGGCTGTGATGGAGCCCAGGGGAGGAGGTGGTGCACTGTGGGGGTGAGGGGAGGGGGCGCCCCGTTGCTGCTGCGCCTCAGCTGTGGGCGGGGTCTGGATGGAGGAGCCCCAGGTGCGGGCAGTGGGGCTGCCGGTGCCGGCTCCTCCCTGGAAAAGGGGTGGTGCCCGGCTCCGGGGGGCCAGTGTGAGCCGAGGGCGGGGCGGAGCGGAGCTGCGGCCGAGCGTCGGCGGGCTGCGACTGTAGCGAGGGAGGAGGTGAGCGGGGGCCGGGTGGTGGACCGCTGGGTCCCCGGTCAAGCGCCGAGGAGGGCTGCGGCGGGGCAGCGCGCCGGGTCGGAGCGGGTGGTGGGGAGAGCGAGGCTGTGCTGAGGGCTCGGTGGGGCTTCCGGGTGCATCGGCGGGCGGGTCGGTGCCCCGCAGGGTCCGAGAGCGGGGCGGGCGGGCTGGCGGCGTGCCGGGAGCTGTGGTGGTGTGTCCGCCGGCTGGCCGGGCGGCCGTCTTGTGCCGCAGAGCATGCCGGGAGCTGTAGTCCTGGCGGAGTGGCTGCCGGCCGTGTCACGTGGTTCGCCGGGGCGTGGCGGGAGGCGCGGTCTTCCGGTGCTCGGGTGCCGGGCGGCCGTGCCGCGTACGGTACGCGCGGTCTATTTTTGGGGTTGGATTCGCGTTGATTTCTGGGGGCTTCCAGGTGCGGCCGCTCCCCGGGAGCTGACAGAAGGGAAGAGGGAAAGGAGGAGGACCTCTTCCCCCTGCCCAGGGCGCAGATGATGGCCGCCTCCCCGGCTCACCGGAGCTCCCGCTCAGCCTCCCCTGGCCCCCCCTTGCCCCGTGCGCCTGCCCCCAGCCCCGGCACCTCCCCTGAAGCGTGCTGCGTAGCCCTTGGCCGCCCCCAGGCCCTGTCGTGAAGGCAGCGAGCCGGCCCTCAAGCGCACTGGATTCCCCCTCGGCGCAGGGGCCCTTAGCAGTAGCGCGGGGAAGGGGCGGTGTGTCCAGAAGCCCCTGCGCAAGGAGTGGCTTTGGTCAGGGTCGATCGACGGTAATGACGGTCCCTGTTTCTTCTTTCCCTCTCCCAGAGACCGTGCTGAGGACGTGGTTGTCTGTCCTTCCCCCGGGGATGCCGTTGACCGCGGCCGTCTCAGGCTTGCGTGGCTTCTCTCTGCCCGGCTTTGCCATCCTCGCAGCGCCGGGGCGAAAAGGGACACACAGAGCCCTTCCCGGCTGTGGACAGGAGCTGCCTCGGCTGAAGCTGGAGACGCCAACGAAAGGTAAAGCAGAAGAAACTGAAGGCGCTCTGGCTGCCAGCTGCCTTCCTGCTGCAGGCAAGAGAGAGCCTGTCCCTGCAGGTGAGGGAGGAAGGATCCCCCTTCATAGCCCGCAGCGGGCCAGGCCACCAACGTGCACCGCAGGGTCTGTACGCGTAACCGGGAGTTGGGTACGGGCGTGTAGTGCACGAGCGAGCTAGGCTACGTGCGTAGGAAGCCTCATCTCGTAAGAGCGGTAAGACACCCATGTATCCTCTTTAGGTGGAGGACGGCCTAGAGTCTGGAGCTGCAGAAGAGGCAGGGAGGAGAGGAGGGGAAAGAAGCATCTGAACGGCTAAATTGCGCCAGCAGCGCTGAGAGCGAGAGTCGCGGTGAGTCCTGGGCCACTGGGGCCCCGTTGCCTCTCTTGTGCATCCTGGGCCCTCCCTGTCTCTCCCCTGGCCCCCTCTCTTTCCTTACCTGCTGCAAAAAAAATTTTTTTTTTTTTTTTTTTTGCGCCCCCCCCGCACCTTCTTTCTCCATCTCGCTCTCGCTCTGAGTGGCTCCCTGCCTCCCCGTCTTTTCAGTCCTCCCTCTCTCTGTCCTGTAGCCTGTGGCTACTTTTTCTTTCTCCGCCTCTCTCTGCCTGGCTCTGGCTCCGTTTTTATTTTTTTATTCCTCCTGCTCTGTCCTGTAGCCTGTCGGTGTTTTGTCTTTCTCTGGCTCTCTTGGTCTGACTCCCTGTGTTACCGAAAAACGCGGTAAAATCGGAAACAACTCCTCAACGCCAATTTAGTATTAAAGAGCAGGCGTTCTTTATTCACGGTGCCAGACGCACGGGGGATCGCTCCTCCTGGCGTGCGTACCTCGCACACCTTTCCCGTACAATTTGTAGATCAAAATTTTACGTATTCATACATATTCATTATTGTCCTGTCTACTGATCGGTACAAACTTGCTCGTTCCGTACGTAAATTACTGCGCAGGCTCGGTGGTGGTCCGTGAGTCGGTGGTCGCGATCTCCCCCTGCCAGAATTGCCTTTTACCTTCTTGGCTCTTAATCTTGGCAGTCTTGGCTAGTTTTCTCAGTCCGCTACACGAAACCGCGTTTTGTCATCCTTTCCTGACAGAAGCACGCTGTCTGTTGTTCTGTTGACATTAACGATCGCCTAGGGACTAAAATGCAGATCGACAGATACACTGATTCGTACGCTCCATGTTCCCGTAATGGAACACCGTCTCTGGTTGCTTGATTTCATCGCTTTGGTTACACCTGTTCCTGTTGTTCAGTTTCTTCTTTTTTGGCTTTGTGTGATTCTCTCTGTGATTCTGTTTTTCTCTGCCTCTCGCTTTTCCCAGCTCCCCGTCCCTCACTTTGAATACCCGTTATCCTTCACCAACTCACTCTTCCATGGTTGCCATCCCCGTTTCTGAGTTCCTCCTGCTTTGCCACGTAGCCCGTGACTTTTTTCTTAATCTCTCTCTGTCTGCCTCAACGCTCCCGCCGCGCTTTTTAATTCGTCTGCTCTGTACCCTGCTACTGTTCTTGCCTTTCTGAGTTCTTCGCTGTCCAGCTCCCTTTCCCTATTCATGAATTCCTGTTCTTCCTGCACCCGCCGCTGTTTCCTGTGACCTCTGTCTCTCTCTGTCCAGCTCCCTGTCCCTAGGTTTTAATTCCTGCCTCTGCCCGCTGTAGCGCGTCTAGATTTTTCTCTCGGCCTCTCTCTCTGTCCGGCTCCCCCTCTCTGTGTTCTAATTCCACGTTCTCTGTCACGTAGACCCGTGCTATTTGTTTGTCCTCATCTCTCTCTGTCCAGCTCCTTGCTGCTATGTTTGATTTCTTCCCTCTCTGTCTGTCTTTGTAGCCCATTGCTGTTGTTGTGGTTTTTTGGTTCCCCCCCCCCCACTTGTTTCTTCATTTGTCTCTGTCTGCCTCCCAGTGCCTGATCTTTAATTCCTCCTTACCTGTTAGGCCGCTGTTCCTTTTTTCCATTCTACGTTGTGTTCTCTTTGGTCTCCTGTTCTTATTCATCGATTCCCTCCTCGCCGCCCTGTGGCTTGTCCCCATTTTATTGTTGCCTCTCTCTCCCTCTGTCTGGCTTCTTGCCCCTGTTTTTAAAATTCCTCCCTCTCTTCTCTCTTCCCTGTTGGCCGTGTGATCTTCAGCCTTTCTCCATCTCTTTCTGCCCAGCTCTCTGTGTCTATTCATTAATTCTTCCCTGTCTGCCCTGTAGCCTGTAGCTTTTGTCCCTTCTCCATCTTGCTGTCTCTGGCTTCCCCATGACCCTATTTTAGAATTGTTTCTCTCTTCTTTCGGTACGCGTTGCGATTCCTTTTGCTCCCCATCTCCCTTTTGTTTTGGGTGTTTTTTTGTTGTTGTTTTTCTGGCTCCCTGTCCCTAATTCTTAATTCTCTGCCTTCTCATGCTCTGTACCACGTAGCCCCATGGTTTGTTTTGTGGTGTTCCCTCCCCGGCCCCTTCCCTCCGTCGTTGGCTGTCTCGGCTCCCTGTCCCCGTGGCTTCATTCTTCCCTCTCTGCCCTGTTCTTGTCGCTCATCTTGTCTTTCTCCATTGCGCTCGGTCCAGCTTCCTGCCCCTATTCTTCTTTCCTCCCTCGCTGTCGTGCTGCCTGCCCCGGGTTCTTTGTGCGTCTCCAGCCTGCTCCTCTTCCTTCTTTGTTGGTCTGTGTCCTGCTCTTCCCTCTTTCTGCTGCCTCTCTTCCCCTCTCTCTCTCTCTCTCTCTCTCTCTCTCTGCTGCTTTTATCTCCACCTCCGTCAGGCTCCCTGTCCTCCTCTGGCCGTCCTGTTCCCTGCCTCGTGCCTTCTCACTACACGCACACACGCCCCCCTGCCCCCGTCCAGCCGGCTGCCGCTCTTCTCTTCTCTCTTCCTACTGTCCTGTGACCTGCTCCTCACCTTTGGTGGCCTCCCCCTCTGCCCAGCAGCCCGTCGCTCCAGGAGCCAGGCGACGGACGGTCCGTTCCCTGCCAAACCAGGACAAGCGCGTGCCGTGGTTTAGCCCCAGCTGGCAACTCTGCACCAGGGAGCTGCTTGCTCGCTCCACCCTCAGTGGGCTGGGGGAGAGAGCTGGAAGGGTAAAAGTGAGAAAAACCATGGGTTGAGATCAAGACTGTTTAATGGGTAAAGCAAAAGCTGTGCGTGGAAGCAAAGCAAGGAATTAATTCGCTCCTCCTTTTCGGCGGGCAGGTGTTGAGCCACCTCTGGGAAAGCAGGGCTCTGTCATGTGTAACGGTTACTTAGGGAGAGAAATGCCGTAGCCCCCCCCCCCACCCCAAGGACTCCCCCTTCTTCCCCCAGCTGCGTGTGCATAGCATGATGTCAAATGGCATGGAATATCCCTTTGGTCAGTTAGCTGGGAAAGCTTTCCCAGCTGTGTCCTCTCCCAGCCTACTTGCTGGTGGGGCACTGAGAGAACCAGAAGAGGCCCTGACTGTGGAAGCAGTGCTCAGTAAGAACGAAAACGTCTCTACATTATTAACGGTGTTTTGAGCATAAATCCAAAACGTATCCCTTCCTAGCTACTGTGGAGAAAATGAGCACTATCCTAGCCAACACCAGCTTCGTGCGGCTGCGGCAACGGCGGCCGAGGTGGCGTTGGGGCAGGGGGAGCGTTGGGGACCCTGAGCCACGAATCGCTCCTGGGACTTGTTACGTGCGCGCCTGCACAAACACCTGCCCTCTCCTTTGCCCTCAGGGCTGCGTTTGCGCTGCCTTTGCGTGGGGCAAGGGGCTGTGATGGAGCCCAGGGGAGGAGGTGGTGCACTGTGGGGGTGAGGGGAGGGGGCGCCCCGTTGCTGCTGCGCCTCAGCTGTGGGCGGGGTCTGGATGGAGGAGCCCCAGGTGCGGGCAGTGGGGCTGCCGGTGCCGGCTCCTCCCTGGAAAAGGGGTGGTGCCCGGCTCCGGGGGGCCAGTGTGAGCCGAGGGCGGGGCGGAGCGGAGCTGCGGCCGAGCGTCGGCGGGCTGCGACTGTAGCGAGGGAGGAGGTGAGCGGGGGCCGGGTGGTGGACCGCTGGGTCCCCGGTCAAGCGCCGAGGAGGGCTGCGGCGGGGCAGCGCGCCGGGTCGGAGCGGGTGGTGGGGAGAGCGAGGCTGTGCTGAGGGCTCGGTGGGGCTTCCGGGTGCATCGGCGGGCGGGTCGGTGCCCCGCAGGGTCCGAGAGCGGGGCGGGCGGGCTGGCGGCGTGCCGGGAGCTGTGGTGGTGTGTCCGCCGGCTGGCCGGGCGGCCGTCTTGTGCCGCAGAGCATGCCGGGAGCTGTAGTCCTGGCGGAGTGGCTGCCGGCCGTGTCACGTGGTTCGCCGGGGCGTGGCGGGAGGCGCGGTCTTCCGGTGCTCGGGTGCCGGGCGGCCGTGCCGCGTACGGTACGCGCGGTCTATTTTTGGGGTTGGATTCGCGTTGATTTCTGGGGGCTTCCAGGTGCGGCCGCTCCCCGGGAGCTGACAGAAGGGAAGAGGGAAAGGAGGAGGACCTCTTCCCCCTGCCCAGGGCGCAGATGATGGCCGCCTCCCCGGCTCACCGGAGCTCCCGCTCAGCCTCCCCTGGCCCCCCCTTGCCCCGTGCGCCTGCCCCCAGCCCCGGCACCTCCCCTGAAGCGTGCTGCGTAGCCCTTGGCCGCCCCCAGGCCCTGTCGTGAAGGCAGCGAGCCGGCCCTCAAGCGCACTGGATTCCCCCTCGGCGCAGGGGCCCTTAGCAGTAGCGCGGGGAAGGGGCGGTGTGTCCAGAAGCCCCTGCGCAAGGAGTGGCTTTGGTCAGGGTCGATCGACGGTAATGACGGTCCCTGTTTCTTCTTTCCCTCTCCCAGAGACCGTGCTGAGGACGTGGTTGTCTGTCCTTCCCCCGGGGATGCCGTTGACCGCGGCCGTCTCAGGCTTGCGTGGCTTCTCTCTGCCCGGCTTTGCCATCCTCGCAGCGCCGGGGCGAAAAGGGACACACAGAGCCCTTCCCGGCTGTGGACAGGAGCTGCCTCGGCTGAAGCTGGAGACGCCAACGAAAGGTAAAGCAGAAGAAACTGAAGGCGCTCTGGCTGCCAGCTGCCTTCCTGCTGCAGGCAAGAGAGAGCCTGTCCCTGCAGGTGAGGGAGGAAGGATCCCCCTTCATAGCCCGCAGCGGGCCAGGCCACCAACGTGCACCGCAGGGTCTGTACGCGTAACCGGGAGTTGGGTACGGGCGTGTAGTGCACGAGCGAGCTAGGCTACGTGCGTAGGAAGCCTCATCTCGTAAGAGCGGTAAGACACCCATGTATCCTCTTTAGGTGGAGGACGGCCTAGAGTCTGGAGCTGCAGAAGAGGCAGGGAGGAGAGGAGGGGAAAGAAGCATCTGAACGGCTAAATTGCGCCAGCAGCGCTGAGAGCGAGAGTCGCGGTGAGTCCTGGGCCACTGGGGCCCCGTTGCCTCTCTTGTGCATCCTGGGCCCTCCCTGTCTCTCCCCTGGCCCCCTCTCTTTCCTTACCTGCTGCAAAAATTTTATTTTTTTTTTTTTTTTGCGCCCCCCCACACCTTCTTTCTCCATCTCGCTCTGAGTGGCTCCCTGCCTCCCCGTCTTTTCAGTCCTCCCTCTCTCTGTCCTGTAGCCTGTGGCTACTTTTTCTTTCTCCGCCTCTCTCTGCCTGGCTCTGGCTCCGTTTTTGTTTTTTTATTCCTCCTGCTCTGTCCTGTAGCCTGTCGGTGTTTTGTCTTTCTCTGGCTCTCTTGGTCTGACTCCCTGTGTTACCGAAAAACGCGGTAAAATCGGAAACAACTCCTCAACGCCAATTTAGTATTAAAGAGCAGGCGTTCTTTATTCACGGTGCCAGACGCACGGGGGATCGCTCCTCCTGGCGTGCGTACCTCGCACACCTTTCCCGTACAATTTGTAGATCAAAATTTTACGTATTCATACATATTCATTATTGTCCTGTCTACTGATCGGTACAAACTTGCTCGTTCCGTACGTAAATTACTGCGCAGGCTCGGTGGTGGTCCGTGAGTCGGGTGGTCGCGATCTCCCCCTGCCAGAATTGCCTTTTACCTTCTTGGCTCTTAATCTTGGCAGTCTTGGCTAGTTTTCTCAGTCCGCTACACGAAACCGCGTTTTGTCATCCTTTCCTGACAGAAGCACGCTGTCTGTTGTTTCTGTTGACATTAACGATCGCCTAGGGACTAAAATGCAGATCGACAGATACACTGATTCGTACCGCTCCATGTTCCCGTAATGGAACACCGTCTCTGGTTGCTTGATTTCATCGCTTTGGTTACACCTGTTCCTGTTGTTCAGTTTCTTCTTTTTTGGCTTTGTGTGATTCTCTCTGTGATTCTGTTTTTCTCTGCCTCTCGCTTTTCCCAGCTCCCCGTCCCTCACTTTGAATACCCGTTATCCTTCACCAACTCACTCTTCCATGGTTGCCATCCCCGTTTCTGAGTTCCTCCTGCTTTGCCACGTAGCCCGTGACTTTTTTCTTAATCTCTCTCTGTCTGCCTCAACGCTCCCGCCGCGCTTTTTAATTCGTCTGCTCTGTACCCTGCTACTGTTCTTGCCTTTCTGAGTTCTTCGCTGTCCAGCTCCCTTTCCCTACATGAATTCCTGTTCTTCCTGCACCCGCCGCTGTTTCCTGTGACCTCTGTCTCTCTCTGTCCAGCTCCCTGTCCCTAGGTTTTAATTCCTGCCTCTGCCCGCTGTAGCGCGTCTAGATTTTTCTCTCGGCCTCTCTCTCTGTCCGGCTCCCCCTCTCTGTGTTCTAATTCCACGTTCTCTGTCACGTAGACCCGTGCTATTTGTTTGTCCTCATCTCTCTCTGTCCAGCTCCTTGCTGCTATGTTTGATTTCTTCCCTCTCTGTCTGTCTTTGTAGCCCATTGCTGTTGTTGTGGTTTTTTGTTCCCCCCCCGCCCCCTTGTTTCTTCATTTGTCTCTGTCTGCCTCCCAGTGCCTGATCTTTAATTCCTCCTTCCCTGTTAGGCCGCTGTTCCTTTTTTCCATTCTACGTTGTGTTCTCTTTGGTCTCCTGTTCTTATTCATCGATTCCCTCCTCGCCGCCCTGTGGCTTGTCCCCATTTTATTGTTGCCTCTCTCTCCCTCTGTCTGGCTTCTTGCCCCTGTTTTTAAAATTCCTCCCTCTCTTCTCTCTTCCCTGTTGGCCGTGTGATCTTCAGCCTTTCTCCATCTCTTTCTGCCCAGCTCTCTGTGTCTATTCATTAATTCTTCCCTGTCTGCCCTGTAGCCTGTAGCTTTTGTCCCTTCTCCATCTTGCTGTCTCTGGCTTCCCCATGACCCTATTTTAGAATTGTTTCTCTCTTCTTTCGGTACGCGTTGCGATTCCTTTTGCTCCCCATCTCCCTTTTGTGTTTTGGGTGTTTTTTTGTTGTTGTTTTTCTGGCTCCCTGTCCCTAATTCTTAATTCTCTGCCTTCTCATGCTCTGTACCACGTAGCCCCATGGTTTGTTTTGTGGTGTTCCCTCCCCGGCCCCTTCCCTCCGTCGTTGGCTGTCTCGGCTCCCTGTCCCCGTGGCTTCATTCTTCCCTCTCTGCCCTGTTCTTGTCGCTCATCTTGTCTTTCTCCATTGCGCTCGGTCCAGCTTCCTGCCCCTATTCTTCTTTCCTCCCTCGCTGTCGTGCTGCCTGCCCCGGGTTCTTTGTGCGTCTCCAGCCTGCTCCTCTTCCTTCTTTGTTGGTCTGTGTCCTGCTCTTCCCTCTTTCTGCTGCCTCTCTTCCCCTCTCTCTCTCTCTCTCTCTCTCTCTCTCTGCTGCTTTTATCTCCACCTCCGTCAGGCTCCCTGTCCTCCTCTGGCCGTCCTGTTCCCTGCCTCGTGCCTTCTCACTACACGCACACACGCCCCCCTGCCCCCGTCCAGCCGGCTGCCGCTCTTCTCTTCTCTCTTCCTACTGTCCTGTGACCTGCTCCTCACCTTTGGTGGCCTCCCCCTCTGCCCAGCAGCCCGTCGCTCCAGGAGCCAGGCGACGGACGGTCCGTTCCCTGCCAAACCAGGACAAGCGCGTGCCGTGGTTTAGCCCCAGCTGGCAACTCTGCACCAGGGAGCTGCTTGCTTGCTCCACCCTCAGTGGGCTGGGGGAGAGAGCTGGAAGGGTAAAAGTGAGAAAAACCATGGGTTGAGATCAAGACTGTTTAATGGGTAAAGCAAAAGCTGTGCGTGGAAGCAAAGCAAGGAATTAATTCGCTCCTCCTTTTCGGCGGGCAGGTGTTGAGCCACCTCTGGGAAAGCAGGGCTCTGTCATGTGTAACGGTTACTTAGGGAGAGAAATGCCGTAGCCCCCCCCCCCCACCCCAAGGACTCCCCCTTCTTCCCCCAGCTGCGTGTGCATAGCATGATGTCAAATGGCATGGAATATCCCTTTGGTCAGTTAGCTGGGAAAGCTTTCCCAGCTGTGTCCTCTCCCAGCCTACTTGCTGGTGGGGCACTGAGAGAACCAGAAGAGGCCCTGACTGTGGAAGCAGTGCTCAGCAAGAACGAAAACGTCTCTACATTATTAACGGTGTTTTGAGCATAAATCCAAAACGTATCCCTTCCTAGCTACTGTGGAGAAAATGAGCACTATCCTAGCCAACACCAGCTTCGTGCGGCTGCGGCAACGGCGGCCGAGGTGGCGTTGGGGCAGGGGGAGCGTTGGGGACCCTGAGCCACGAATCGCTCCTGGGACTTGTTACGTGCGCGCCTGCACAAACACCTGCCCTCTCCTTTGCCCTCAGGGCTGCGTTTGCGCTGCCTTTGCGTGGGGCAAGGGGCTGTGATGGAGCCCAGGGGAGGAGGTGGTGCACTGTGGGGGTGAGGGGAGGGGGCGCCCCGTTGCTGCTGCGCCTCAGCTGTGGGCGGGGTCTGGATGGAGGAGCCCCAGGTGCGGGCAGTGGGGCTGCCGGTGCCGGCTCCTCCCTGGAAAAGGGGTGGTGCCCGGCTCCGGGGGGCCAGTGTGAGCCGAGGGCGGGGCGGAGCGGAGCTGCGGCCGAGCGTCGGCGGGCTGCGACTGTAGCGAGGGAGGAGGTGAGCGGGGGCCGGGTGGTGGACCGCTGGGTCCCCGGTCAAGCGCCGAGGAGGGCTGCGGCGGGGCAGCGCGCCGGGTCGGAGCGGGTGGTGGGGAGAGCGAGGCTGTGCTGAGGGCTCGGTGGGGCTTCCGGGTGCATCGGCGGGCGGGTCGGTGCCCCGCAGGGTCCGAGAGCGGGGAGGGCGGGCTGGCGGCGTGCCGGGAGCTGTGGTGGTGTGTCCGCCGGCTGGCCGGGCGGCCGTCTTGTGCCGCAGAGCATGCCGGGAGCTGTAGTCCTGGCGCAGTGGCTGCCGGCCGTGTCACGTGGTTCGCCGGGGCGTGGCGGGAGGCGCGGTCTTCCGGTGCTCGGGTGCCGGGCGGCCGTGCCGCGTACGGTACGCGCGGTCTATTTTTGGGGTTGGATTCGCGTTGATTTCTGGGGGCTTCCAGGTGCGGCCGCTCCCCGGGAGCTGACAGAAGGGAAGAGGGAAAGGAGGAGGACCTCTTCCCCCTGCCCAGGGCGCAGATGATGGCCGCCTCCCCGGCTCACCGGAGCTCCCGCTCAGCCTCCCCTGGCCCCCCCTTGCCCCGTGCGCCTGCCCCCAGCCCCGGCACCTCCCCTGAAGCGTGCTGCGTAGCCCTTGGCCGCCCCCAGGCCCTGTCGTGAAGGCAGCGAGCCGGCCCTCAAGCGCACTGGATTCCCCCTCGGCGCAGGGGCCCTTAGCAGTAGCGCGGGGAAGGGGCGGTGTGTCCAGAAGCCCCTGCGCAAGGAGTGGCTTTGGTCAGGGTCGATCGACGGTAATGACGGTCCCTGTTTCTTCTTTCCCTCTCCCAGAGACCGTGCTGAGGACGTGGTTGTCTGTCCTTCCCCCGGGGATGCCGTTGACCGCGGCCGTCTCAGGCTTGCGTGGCTTCTCTCTGCCCGGCTTTGCCATCCTCGCAGCGCCGGGGCGAAAAGGGACACACAGAGCCCTTCCCGGCTGTGGACAGGAGCTGCCTCGGCTGAAGCTGGAGACGCCAACGAAAGGTAAAGCAGAAGAAACTGAAGGCGCTCTGGCTGCCAGCTGCCTTCCTGCTGCAGGCAAGAGAGAGCCTGTCCCTGCAGGTGAGGGAGGAAGGATCCCCCTTCATAGCCCGCAGCGGGCCAGGCCACCAACGTGCACCGCAGGGTCTGTACGCGTAACCGGGAGTTGGGTACGGGCGTGTAGTGCACGAGCGAGCTAGGCTACGTGCGTAGGAAGCCTCATCTCGTAAGAGCGGTAAGACACCCATGTATCCTCTTTAGGTGGAGGACGGCCTAGAGTCTGGAGCTGCAGAAGAGGCAGGGAGGAGAGGAGGGGAAAGAAGCATCTGAACGGCTAAATTGCGCCAGCAGCGCTGAGAGCGAGAGTCGCGGTGAGTCCTGGGCCACTGGGGCCCCGTTGCCTCTCTTGTGCATCCTGGGCCCTCCCTGTCTCTCCCCTGGCCCCCTCTCTTTCCTTACCTGCTGCAAAAAAAATTTTTTTTTTTTTTTTTTTTTGCGCCCCCCCCGCACCTTCTTTCTCCATCTCGCTCTCGCTCTGAGTGGCTCCCTGCCTCCCCGTCTTTTCAGTCCTCCCTCTCTCTGTCCTGTAGCCTGTGGCTACTTTTTCTTTCTCCGCCTCTCTCTGCCTGGCTCTGGCTCCGTTTTTATTTTTTTATTCCTCCTGCTCTGTCCTGTAGCCTGTCGGTGTTTTGTCTTTCTCTGGCTCTCTTGGTCTGACTCCCTGTGTTACCGAAAAACGCGGTAAAATCGGAAACAACTCCTCAACGCCAATTTAGTATTAAAGAGCAGGCGTTCTTTATTCACGGTGCCAGACGCACGGGGGATCGCTCCTCCTGGCGTGCGTACCTCGCACACCTTTCCCGTACAATTTGTAGATCAAAATTTTACGTATTCATACATATTCATTATTGTCCTGTCTACTGATCGGTACAAACTTGCTCGTTCCGTACGTAAATTACTGCGCAGGCTCGGTGGTGGTCCGTGAGTCGGTGGTCGCGATCTCCCCCTGCCAGAATTGCCTTTTACCTTCTTGGCTCTTAATCTTGGCAGTCTTGGCTAGTTTTCTCAGTCCGCTACACGAAACCGCGTTTTGTCATCCTTTCCTGACAGAAGCACGCTGTCTGTTGTTCTGTTGACATTAACGATCGCCTAGGGACTAAAATGCAGATCGACAGATACACTGATTCGTACGCTCCATGTTCCCGTAATGGAACACCGTCTCTGGTTGCTTGATTTCATCGCTTTGGTTACACCTGTTCCTGTTGTTCAGTTTCTTCTTTTTTGGCTTTGTGTGATTCTCTCTGTGATTCTGTTTTTCTCTGCCTCTCGCTTTTCCCAGCTCCCCGTCCCTCACTTTGAATACCCGTTATCCTTCACCAACTCACTCTTCCATGGTTGCCATCCCCGTTTCTGAGTTCCTCCTGCTTTGCCACGTAGCCCGTGACTTTTTTCTTAATCTCTCTCTGTCTGCCTCAACGCTCCCGCCGCGCTTTTTAATTCGTCTGCTCTGTACCCTGCTACTGTTCTTGCCTTTCTGAGTTCTTCGCTGTCCAGCTCCCTTTCCCTATTCATGAATTCCTGTTCTTCCTGCACCCGCCGCTGTTTCCTGTGACCTCTGTCTCTCTCTGTCCAGCTCCCTGTCCCTAGGTTTTAATTCCTGCCTCTGCCCGCTGTAGCGCGTCTAGATTTTTCTCTCGGCCTCTCTCTCTGTCCGGCTCCCCCTCTCTGTGTTCTAATTCCACGTTCTCTGTCACGTAGACCCGTGCTATTTGTTTGTCCTCATCTCTCTCTGTCCAGCTCCTTGCTGCTATGTTTGATTTCTTCCCTCTCTGTCTGTCTTTGTAGCCCATTGCTGTTGTTGTGGTTTTTTGGTTCCCCCCCCCCCCCCCCACTTGTTTCTTCATTTGTCTCTGTCTGCCTCCCAGTGCCTGATCTTTAATTCCTCCTTCCCTGTTAGGCCGCTGTTCCTTTTTTCCATTCTACGTTGTGTTCTCTTTGGTCTCCTGTTCTTATTCATCGATTCCCTCCTCGCCGCCCTGTGGCTTGTCCCCATTTTATTGTTGCCTCTCTCTCCCTCTGTCTGGCTTCTTGCCCCTGTTTTTAAAATTCCTCCCTCTCTTCTCTCTTCCCTGTTGGCCGTGTGATCTTCAGCCTTTCTCCATCTCTTTCTGCCCAGCTCTCTGTGTCTATTCATTAATTCTTCCCTGTCTGCCCTGTAGCCTGTAGCTTTTGTCCCTTCTCCATCTTGCTGTCTCTGGCTTCCCCATGACCCTATTTTAGAATTGTTTCTCTCTTCTTTCGGTACGCGTTGCGATTCCTTTTGCTCCCCATCTCCCTTTTGTTTTGGGTGTTTTTTTGTTGTTGTTTTTCTGGCTCCCTGTCCCTAATTCTTAATTCTCTGCCTTCTCATGCTCTGTACCACGTAGCCCCATGGTTTGTTTTGTGGTGTTCCCTCCCCGGCCCCTTCCCTCCGTCGTTGGCTGTCTCGGCTCCCTGTCCCCGTGGCTTCATTCTTCCCTCTCTGCCCTGTTCTTGTCGCTCATCTTGTCTTTCTCCATTGCGCTCGGTCCAGCTTCCTGCCCCTATTCTTCTTTCCTCCCTCGCTGTCGTGCTGCCTGCCCCGGGTTCTTTGTGCGTCTCCAGCCTGCTCCTCTTCCTTCTTTGTTGGTCTGTGTCCTGCTCTTCCCTCTTTCTGCTGCCTCTCTTCCCCTCTCTCTCTCTCTCTCTCTCTCTCTCTCTGCTGCTTTTATCTCCACCTCCGTCAGGCTCCCTGTCCTCCTCTGGCCGTCCCGTTCCCTGCCTCGTGCCTTCTCACTACACGCACACACGCCCCCCTGCCCCCGTCCAGCCGGCTGCCGCTCTTCTCTTCTCTCTTCCTACTGTCCTGTGACCTGCTCCTCACCTTTGGTGGCCTCCCCCTCTGCCCAGCAGCCCGTCGCTCCAGGAGCCAGGCGACGGACGGTCCGTTCCCTGCCAAACCAGGACAAGCGCGTGCCGTGGTTTAGCCCCAGCTGGCAACTCTGCACCAGGGAGCTGCTTGCTCGCTCCACCCTCAGTGGACTGGGGGAGAGAGCTGGAAGGGTAAAAGTGAGAAAAACCATGGGTTGAGATCAAGACTGTTTAATGGGTAAAGCAAAAGCTGTGCGTGGAAGCAAAGCAAGGAATTAATTCGCTCCTCCTTTTCGGCGGGCAGGTGTTGAGCCACCTCTGGGAAAGCAGGGCTCTGTCATGTGTAACGGTTACTTAGGGAGAGAAATGCCGTAGCCCCCCCCCCCACCCCAAGGACTCCCCCTTCTTCCCCCAGCTGCGTGTGCATAGCATGATGTCAAATGGCATGGAATATCCCTTTGGTCAGTTAGCTGGGAAAGCTTTCCCAGCTGTGTCCTCTCCCAGCCTACTTGCTGGTGGGGCACTGAGAGAACCAGAAGAGGCCCTGACTGTGGAAGCAGTGCTCAGCAAGAACGAAAACGTCTCTACATTATTAACGGTGTTTTGAGCATAAATCCAAAACGTATCCCTTCCTAGCTACTGTGGAGAAAATGAGCACTATCCTAGCCAACACCAGCTTCGTGCGGCTGCGGCAACGGCGGCCGAGGTGGCGTTGGGGCAGGGGGAGCGTTGGGGACCCTGAGCCACGAATCGCTCCTGGGACTTGTTACGTGCGCGCCTGCACAAACACCTGCCCTCTCCTTTGCCCTCAGGGCTGCGTTTGCGCTGCCTTTGCGTGGGGCAAGGGGCTGTGATGGAGCCCAGGGGAGGAGGTGGTGCACTGTGGGGGTGAGGGGAGGGGGCGCCCCGTTGCTGCTGCGCCTCAGCTGTGGGCGGGGTCTGGATGGAGGAGCCCCAGGTGCGGGCAGTGGGGCTGCCGGTGCCGGCTCCTCCCTGGAAAAGGGGTGGTGCCCGGCTCCGGGGGGCCAGTGTGAGCCGAGGGCGGGGCGGAGCGGAGCTGCGGCCGAGCGTCGGCGGGCTGCGACTGTAGCGAGGGAGGAGGTGAGCGGGGGCCGGGTGGTGGACCGCTGGGTCCCCGGTCAAGCGCCGAGGAGGGCTGCGGCGGGGCAGCGCGCCGGGTCGGAGCGGGTGGTGGGGAGAGCGAGGCTGTGCTGAGGGCTCGGTGGGGCTTCCGGGTGCATCGGCGGGCGGGTCGGTGCCCCGCAGGGTCCGAGAGCGGGGCGGGCGGGCTGGCGGCGTGCCGGGAGCTGTGGTGGTGTGTCCGCCGGCTGGCCGGGCGGCCGTCTTGTGCCGCAGAGCATGCCGGGAGCTGTAGTCCTGGCGGAGTGGCTGCCGGCCGTGTCACGTGGTTCGCCGGGGCGTGGCGGGAGGCGCGGTCTTCCGGTGCTCGGGTGCCGGGCGGCCGTGCCGCGTACGGTACGCGCGGTCTATTTTTGGGGTTGGATTCGCGTTGATTTCTGGGGGCTTCCAGGTGCGGCCGCTCCCCGGGAGCTGACAGAAGGGAAGAGGGAAAGGAGGAGGACCTCTTCCCCCTGCCCAGGGCGCAGATGATGGCCGCCTCCCCGGCTCACCGGAGCTCCCGCTCAGCCTCCCCTGGCCCCCCCTTGCCCCGTGCGCCTGCCCCCAGCCCCGGCACCTCCCCTGAAGCGTGCTGCGTAGCCCTTGGCCGCCCCCAGGCCCTGTCGTGAAGGCAGCGAGCCGGCCCTCAAGCGCACTGGATTCCCCCTCGGCGCAGGGGCCCTTAGCAGTAGCGCGGGGAAGGGGCGGTGTGTCCAGAAGCCCCTGCGCAAGGAGTGGCTTTGGTCAGGGTCGATCGACGGTAATGACGGTCCCTGTTTCTTCTTTCCCTCTCCCAGAGACCGTGCTGAGGACGTGGTTGTCTGTCCTTCCCCCGGGGATGCCGTTGACCGCGGCCGTCTCAGGCTTGCGTGGCTTCTCTCTGCCCGGCTTTGCCATCCTCGCAGCACCGGGGCGAAAAGGGACACACAGAGCCCTTCCCGGCTGTGGACAGGAGCTGCCTCGGCTGAAGCTGGAGACGCCAACGAAAGGTAAAGCAGAAGAAACTGAAGGCGCTCTGGCTGCCAGCTGCCTTCCTGCTGCAGGCAAGAGAGAGCCTGTCCCTGCAGGTGAGGGAGGAAGGATCCCCCTTCATAGCCCGCAGCGGGCCAGGCCACCAACGTGCACCGCAGGGTCTGTACGCGTAACCGGGAGTTGGGTACGGGCGTGTAGTGCACGAGCGAGCTAGGCTACGTGCGTAGGAAGCCTCATCTCGTAAGAGCGGTAAGACACCCATGTATCCTCTTTAGGTGGAGGACGGCCTAGAGTCTGGAGCTGCAGAAGAGGCAGGGAGGAGAGGAGGGGAAAGAAGCATCTGAACGGCTAAATTGCGCCAGCAGCGCTGAGAGCGAGAGTCGCGGTGAGTCCTGGGCCACTGGGGCCCCGTTGCCTCTCTTGTGCATCCTGGGCCCTCCCTGTCTCTCCCCTGGCCCCCTCTCTTTCCTTACCTGCTGCAAAAAAAATTTTTTTTTTTTTTTTTTTTTGCGCCCCCCCCGCACCTTCTTTCTCCATCTCGCTCTCGCTCTGAGTGGCTCCCTGCCTCCCCGTCTTTTCAGTCCTCCCTCTCTCTGTCCTGTAGCCTGTGGCTACTTTTTCTTTCTCCGCCTCTCTCTGCCTGGCTCTGGCTCCGTTTTTATTTTTTTATTCCTCCTGCTCTGTCCTGTAGCCTGTCGGTGTTTTGTCTTTCTCTGGCTCTCTTGGTCTGACTCCCTGTGTTACCGAAAAACGCGGTAAAATCGGAAACAACTCCTCAACGCCAATTTAGTATTAAAGAGCAGGCGTTCTTTATTCACGGTGCCAGACGCACGGGGGATCGCTCCTCCTGGCGTGCGTACCTCGCACACCTTTCCCGTACAATTTGTAGATCAAAATTTTACGTATTCATACATATTCATTATTGTCCTGTCTACTGATCGGTACAAACTTGCTCGTTCCGTACGTAAATTACTGCGCAGGCTCGGTGGTGGTCCGTGAGTCGGTGGTCGCGATCTCCCCCTGCCAGAATTGCCTTTTACCTTCTTGGCTCTTAATCTTGGCAGTCTTGGCTAGTTTTCTCAGTCCGCTACACGAAACCGCGTTTTGTCATCCTTTCCTGACAGAAGCACGCTGTCTGTTGTTCTGTTGACATTAACGATCGCCTAGGGACTAAAATGCAGATCGACAGATACACTGATTCGTACGCTCCATGTTCCCGTAATGGAACACCGTCTCTGGTTGCTTGATTTCATCGCTTTGGTTACACCTGTTCCTGTTGTTCAGTTTCTTCTTTTTTGGCTTTGTGTGATTCTCTCTGTGATTCTGTTTTTCTCTGCCTCTCGCTTTTCCCAGCTCCCCGTCCCTCACTTTGAATACCCGTTATCCTTCACCAACTCACTCTTCCATGGTTGCCATCCCCGTTTCTGAGTTCCTCCTGCTTTGCCACGTAGCCCGTGACTTTTTTCTTAATCTCTCTCTGTCTGCCTCAACGCTCCCGCCGCGCTTTTTAATTCGTCTGCTCTGTACCCTGCTACTGTTCTTGCCTTTCTGAGTTCTTCGCTGTCCAGCTCCCTTTCCCTATTCATGAATTCCTGTTCTTCCTGCACCCGCCGCTGTTTCCTGTGACCTCTGTCTCTCTCTGTCCAGCTCCCTGTCCCTAGGTTTTAATTCCTGCCTCTGCCCGCTGTAGCGCGTCTAGATTTTTCTCTCGGCCTCTCTCTCTGTCCGGCTCCCCCTCTCTGTGTTCTAATTCCACGTTCTCTGTCACGTAGACCCGTGCTATTTGTTTGTCCTCATCTCTCTCTGTCCAGCTCCTTGCTGCTATGTTTGATTTCTTCCCTCTCTGTCTGTCTTTGTAGCCCATTGCTGTTGTTGTGGTTTTTTGGTTCCCCCCCCCCCCCCCCCACTTGTTTCTTCATTTGTCTCTGTCTGCCTCCCAGTGCCTGATCTTTAATTCCTCCTTCCCTGTTAGGCCGCTGTTCCTTTTTTCCATTCTACGTTGTGTTCTCTTTGGTCTCCTGTTCTTATTCATCGATTCCCTCCTCGCCGCCCTGTGGCTTGTCCCCATTTTATTGTTGCCTCTCTCTCCCTCTGTCTGGCTTCTTGCCCCTGTTTTTAAAATTCCTCCCTCTCTTCTCTCTTCCCTGTTGGCCGTGTGATCTTCAGCCTTTCTCCATCTCTTTCTGCCCAGCTCTCTGTGTCTATTCATTAATTCTTCCCTGTCTGCCCTGTAGCCTGTAGCTTTTGTCCCTTCTCCATCTTGCTGTCTCTGGCTTCCCCATGACCCTATTTTAGAATTGTTTCTCTCTTCTTTCGGTACGCGTTGCGATTCCTTTTGCTCCCCATCTCCCTTTTGTTTTGGGTGTTTTTTTGTTGTTGTTTTTCTGGCTCCCTGTCCCTAATTCTTAATTCTCTGCCTTCTCATGCTCTGTACCACGTAGCCCCATGGTTTGTTTTGTGGTGTTCCCTCCCCGGCCCCTTCCCTCCGTCGTTGGCTGTCTCGGCTCCCTGTCCCCGTGGCTTCATTCTTCCCTCTCTGCCCTGTTCTTGTCGCTCATCTTGTCTTTCTCCATTGCGCTCGGTCCAGCTTCCTGCCCCTATTCTTCTTTCCTCCCTCGCTGTCGTGCTGCCTGCCCCGGGTTCTTTGTGCGTCTCCAGCCTGCTCCTCTTCCTTCTTTGTTGGTCTGTGTCCTGCTCTTCCCTCTTTCTGCTGCCTCTCTTCCCCTCTCTCTCTCTCTCTCTCTCTCTCTCTCTGCTGCTTTTATCTCCACCTCCGTCAGGCTCCCTGTCCTCCTCTGGCCGTCCTGTTCCCTGCCTCGTGCCTTCTCACTACACGCACACACGCCCCCCTGCCCCCGTCCAGCCGGCTGCCGCTCTTCTCTTCTCTCTTCCTACTGTCCTGTGACCTGCTCCTCACCTTTGGTGGCCTCCCCCTCTGCCCAGCAGCCCGTCGCTCCAGGAGCCAGGCGACGGACGGTCCGTTCCCTGCCAAACCAGGACAAGCGCGTGCCGTGGTTTAGCCCCAGCTGGCAACTCTGCACCAGGGAGCTGCTTGCTCGCTCCACCCTCAGTGGGCTGGGGGAGAGAGCTGGAAGGGTAAAAGTGAGAAAAATCATGGGTTGAGATCAAGACTGTTTAATGGGTAAAGCAAAAGCTGTGCGTGGAAGCAAAGCAAGGAATTAATTCGCTCCTCCTTTTCGGCGGGCAGGTGTTGAGCCACCTCTGGGAAAGCAGGGCTCTGTCATGTGTAACGGTTACTTAGGGAGAGAAATGCCGTAGCCCCCCCCCCCACCCCAAGGACTCCCCCTTCTTCCCCCAGCTGCGTGTGCATAGCATGATGTCAAATGGCATGGAATATCCCTTTGGTCAGTTAGCTGGGAAAGCTTTCCCAGCTGTGTCCTCTCCCAGCCTACTTGCTGGTGGGGCACTGAGGGAACCAGAAGAGGCCCTGACTGTGGAAGCAGTGCTCAGCAAGAACGAAAACGTCTCTACATTATTAACGGTGTTTTGAGCATAAATCCAAAACGTATCCCTTCCTAGCTACTGTGGAGAAAATGAGCACTATCCTAGCCAACACCAGCTCCGTGCGGCTGCGGCAACGGCGGCCGAGGTGGCGTTGGGGCAGGGGGAGCGTTGGGGACCCTGAGCCACGAATCGCTCCTGGGACTTGTTACGTGCGCGCCTGCACAAACACCTGCCCTCTCCTTTGCCCTCAGGGCTGCGTTTGCGCTGCCTTTGCGTGGGGCAAGGGGCTGTGATGGAGCCCAGGGGAGGAGGTGGTGCACTGTGGGGGTGAGGGGAGGGGGCGCCCCGTTGCTGCTGCGCCTCAGCTGTGGGCGGGGTCTGGATGGAGGAGCCCCAGGTGCGGGCAGTGGGGCTGCCGGTGCCGGCTCCTCCCTGGAAAAGGGGTGGTGCCCGGCTCCGGGGGGCCAGTGTGAGCCGAGGGCGGGGCGGAGCGGAGCTGCGGCCGAGCGTCGGCGGGCTGCGACTGTAGCGAGGGAGGAGGTGAGCGGGGGCCGGGTGGTGGACCGCTGGGTCCCCGGTCAAGCGCCGAGGAGGGCTGTGGCGGGGCAGCGCGCCGGGTCGGAGCGGGTGGTGGGGAGAGCGAGGCTGTGCTGAGGGCTCGGTGGGGCTTCCGGGTGCATCGGCGGGCGGGTCGGTGCCCCGCAGGGTCCGAGAGCGGGGAGGGCGGGCTGGCGGCGTGCCGGGAGCTGTGGTGGTGTGTCCGCCGGCTGGCCGGGCGGCCGTCTTGTGCCGCAGAGCATGCCGGGAGCTGTAGTCCTTGTGGGGCGCGGCTGCCGGGCGGCCGTCTTGTGCCGCAGAGCATGCCGGGAGCTGTAGTCCTGGCGGAGTGGCTGCCGGCCGTGTCACGTGGTTCGCCGGGGCGTGGCGGGAGGCGCGGTCTTCCGGTGCTCGGGTGCCGGGCGGCCGTGCCGCGTACGGTACGCGCGGTCTATTTTTGGGGTTGGATTCGCGTTGATTTCTGGGGGCTTCCAGGTGCGGCCGCTCCCCGGGAGCTGACAGAAGGGAAGAGGGAAAGGAGGAGGACCTCTTCCCCCTGCCCAGGGCGCAGATGATGGCCGCCTCCCCGGCTCACCGGAGCTCCCGCTCAGCCTCCCCTGGCCCCCCCTTGCCCCGTGCGCCTGCCCCCAGCCCCGGCACCTCCCCTGAAGCGTGCTGCGTAGCCCTTGGCCGCCCCCAGGCCCTGTCGTGAAGGCAGCGAGCCGGCCCTCAAGCGCACTGGATTCCCCCTCGGCGCAGGGGCCCTTAGCAGTAGCGCGGGGAAGGGGCGGTGTGTCCAGAAGCCCCTGCGCAAGGAGTGGCTTTGGTCAGGGTCGATCGACGGTAATGACGGTCCCTGTTTCTTCTTTCCCTCTCCCAGAGACCGTGCTGAGGACGTGGTTGTCTGTCCTTCCCCCGGGGATGCCGTTGACTGCGGCCGTCTCAGGCTTGCGTGGCTTCTCTCTGCCCGGCTTTGCCATCCTCGCAGCGCCGGGGCGAAAAGGGACACACAGAGCCCTTCCCGGCTGTGGACAGGAGCTGCCTCGGCTGAAGCTGGAGACGCCAACGAAAGGTAAAGCAGAAGAAACTGAAGGCGCTCTGGCTGCCAGCTGCCTTCCTGCTGCAGGCAAGAGAGAGCCTGTCCCTGCAGGTGAGGGAGGAAGGATCCCCCTTCATAGCCCGCAGCGGGCCAGGCCACCAACGTGCACCGCAGGGTCTGTACGCGTAACCGGGAGTTGGGTACGGGCGTGTAGTGCACGAGCGAGCTAGGCTACGTGCGTAGGAAGCCTCATCTCGTAAGAGCGGTAAGACACCCATGTATCCTCTTTAGGTGGAGGACGGCCTAGAGTCTGGAGCTGCAGAAGAGGCAGGGAGGAGAGGAGGGGAAAGAAGCATCTGAACGGCTAAATTGCGCCAGCAGCGCTGAGAGCGAGAGTCGCGGTGAGTCCTGGGCCACTGGGGCCCCGTTGCCTCTCTTGTGCATCCTGGGCCCTCCCTGTCTCTCCCCTGGCCCCCTCTCTTTCCTTACCTGCTGCAAAAAAAATTTTTTTTTTTTTTTTTTTTTGCGCCCCCCCGCACCTTCTTTCTCCATCTTGCTCTGAGTGGCTCCCTGCCTCCCCGTCTTTTCAGTCCTCCCTCTCTCTGTCCTGTAGCCTGTGGCTACTTTTTCTTTCTCCGCCTCTCTCTGCCTGGCTCTGGCTCCGTTTTTATTTTTTTATTCCTCCTGCTCTGTCCTGTAGCCTGTCGGTGTTTTGTCTTTCTCTGGCTCTCTTGGTCTGACTCCCTGTGTTACCGAAAAACACGGTAAAATCGGAAACAACTCCTCAACGCCAATTTAGTATTAAAGAGCAGGCGTTCTTTATTCACGGTGCCAGACGCACGGGGGATCGCTCCTCCTGGCGTGCGTACCTCGCACACCTTTCCCGTACAATTTGTAGATCAAAATTTTACGTATTCATACATATTCATTATTGTCCTGTCTACTGATCGGTACAAACTTGCTCGTTCCGTATGTAAATTACTGCGCAGGCTCGGTGGTGGTCCGTGAGTCGGTGGTCGCGATCTCCCCCTGCCAGAATTGCCTTTTACCTTCTTGGCTCTTAATCTTGGCAGTCTTGGCTAGTTTTCTCAGTCCGCTACACGAAACCGCGTTTTGTCATCCTTTCCTGACAGAAGCACGCTGTCTGTTGTTCTGTTGACATTAACGATCGCCTAGGGACTAAAATGCAGATCGACAGATACACTGATTCGTACGCTCCATGTTCCCGTAATGGAACACCGTCTCTGGTTGCTTGATTTCATCGCTTTGGTTACACCTGTTCCTGTTGTTCAGTTTCTTCTTTTTTGGCTTTGTGTGATTCTCTCTGTGATTCTGTTTTTCTCTGCCTCTCGCTTTTCCCAGCTCCCCGTCCCTCACTTTGAATACCCGTTATCCTTCACCAACTCACTCTTCCATGGTTGCCATCCCCGTTTCTGAGTTCCTCCTGCTTTGCCACGTAGCCCGTGACTTTTTTCTTAATCTCTCTCTGTCTGCCTCAACGCTCCCGCCGCGCTTTTTAATTCGTCTGCTCTGTACCCTGCTACTGTTCTTGCCTTTCTGAGTTCTTCGCTGTCCAGCTCCCTTTCCCTATTCATGAATTCCTGTTCTTCCTGCACCCGCCGCTGTTTCCTGTGACCTCTGTCTCTCTCTGTCCAGCTCCCTGTCCCTAGGTTTTAATTCCTGCCTCTGCCCGCTGTAGCGCGTCTAGATTTTTCTCTCGGCCTCTCTCTCTGTCCGGCTCCCCCTCTCTGTGTTCTAATTCCACGTTCTCTGTCACGTAGACCCGTGCTATTTGTTTGTCCTCATCTCTCTCTGTCCAGCTCCTTGCTGCTATGTTTGATTTCTTCCCTCTCTGTCTGTCTTTGTAGCCCATTGCTGTTGTTGTGGTTTTTTGTTTCCCCCCCCCCTTGTTTCTTCATTTGTCTCTGTCTGCCTCCCAGTGCCTGATCTTTAATTCCTCCTTCCCTGTTAGGCCGCTGTTCCTTTTTTCCATTCTACGTTGTGTTCTCTTTGGTCTCCTGTTCTTATTCATCGATTCCCTCCTCGCCGCCCTGTGGCTTGTCCCCATTTTATTGTTGCCTCTCTCTCCCTCTGTCTGGCTTCTTGCCCCTGTTTTTAAAATTCCTCCCTCTCTTCTCTCTTCCCTGTTGGCTGTGTGATCTTCAGCCTTTCTCCATCTCTTTCTGCCCAGCTCTCTGTGTCTATTCATTAATTCTTCCCTGTCTGCCCTGTAGCCTGTAGCTTTTGTCCCTTCTCCATCTTGCTGTCTCTGGCTTCCCCATGACCCTATCTTAGAATTGTTTCTCTCTTCTTTCTGTACGCATTGCGATTCCTTTTGCTCCCCGTCTCCCTTTTGTTTTGGGTGTTTTTTTGTTGTTGTTTTTCTGGCTCCCTGTCCCTAATTCTTAATTCTCTGCCTTCTCATGCTCTGTACCACGTAGCCCCATGGTTTGTTTTGTGGTGTTCCCTCCCCGGCCCCTTCCCTCCGTCGTTGGCTGTCTCGGCTCCCTGTCCCCGTGGCTTCATTCTTCCCTCTCTGCCCTGTTCTTGTCGCTTATCTTGTCTTTCTCCATTGCGCTCGGTCCAGCTTCCTGCCCCTATTCGTCTTTCCTCCCTCGCTGTCGTGCTGCCTGCCCCAGGTTCTTTGTGCGTCTCCAGCCTGCTCCTCTTCCTTCTTTGTTGGTCTGTGTCCTGCTCTTCCCTCTTTCTGCTGCCTCTCTTCCCCTCTCTCTCTCTCTCTCTCTCTCTCTCTCTCTCTGCTGCTTTTATCTCCACCTCCGTCAGGCTCCCTGTCCTCCTCTGGCCGTCCTGTTCCCTGCCTCGTGCCTTCTCACTACACGCACACACGCCCCCCTGCCCCCGTCCAGCTGGATGCCGCTCTTCTCTCCTCCTACTGTCCTGTGCTCGCCCTGGGCCCTGCTATCTTCCTCCTTTTCTTTCTTCTCGTCCTCATCTGCCCGCCCTTGGGCTCCTCCTCGTCCTCATCGGCCCACCCTCTGGCCCCTCCCCCTCCTCCTCGGGCCTACTTTTGGGCCCTCTATCTTCCTCCTCGGGCCCCTCCTCCTCCTCTGCCTGCCCTTGGGCCCCTGCTCGTTGTCCTCCCTCTCCTCCTCCTCTGGCCCTCCCTTTGGTCTGACCTGTGCAGTGTGATAGAGCAGAGCTGAGTAGAGCACACTAAGGCAGCAGGTCCCTGTGCAGGATTAAAGGGAAGATGCAACTGAAGGGTATTTGAGGAGCATTTCAGGTCAGCTGGGATGCAGTGAGGAGGAGCATGGGGCTGGTGACTTCTTGCAAGGAGAGCGGTGATTTTGTCTTACGCGAATCTCTAGGGGCTGCAAGTGATGACAACTGTCTAAGTCTGGAAGGGGCACAGAGCAGCTGAGCGGAACCCCGGGCTACATGTGAGGTGGGGATGATATGGGAAAGGTCCGTGTTGACTGATGTGTTGCTGACTGACAGCACGGTTTGTTGTCTGTGCGTTGGGAGTTCGTTTTTTTTTTTTTCTGATAATGAAGAGGCACCTGGCAACTGCAGGTTTGATCTAGTGGGCTGCTGGTGTTTTTCTTGTTGAGGATGGATTGAGTGTCCCGGCCCTATAAAAGCAGTGGTGGCCTTTTCTGGACTTGCTGTAGAGTAAGGAGGGGAATGCTGTGGGAAGTGTCTGTGATGTGATGCTGATTGACAGCACTCTCCAGCCTTTTTTTTGGTTGTGTGTGGGGTTTTTTTTTTGGACAATGAAGAGGCACCTGGGAACTGCAGGACAAATCAGTGGTCTGACTGTGCTCTTCCTTCTTGAGGATGGATTGAGCTTCCTGGCCCTCTGAAAACTAAGTTGAGGCAGGGGTGCTGGGGAAGGGGTCGGGGTAGGGTGGGGACAAGGTTGGCCACGGCAGGAAGGGGTTTTAAAGGTAGCCTAGGGGCGAGGGCTGTCCAGGAAGCAGTCCCCTTTGGGCAGGTAAGGGGAGCGAGTTCCTCTTCAGCATGGTGCTAGTTTGTGCTGGGCAGGGCTGTTCCGGGCTGCGTGTGTTGTGTAGTTTGTGTGGTGTGTGTGTTCGGCGTCTTAGACCTTTCTCGGGTCACGATGTTCTCTTTACCCTCAGGAGCACAGCACTATCCCTAGGGGCTGGCAAGGTTCTAATGGTGGGGCCAGCGTCCTTTGGGTGCTTCTTTTTTTGCGTTACAGTTTAAAGTGTGGATCGCTCTGTTGTTTGAGGAGTTTCTGGGCAGTTGTTGTCTGTGACATCGTTCCCAGATGCGTGAACAGCTCTGCTCTGTCGCTGTCTGTTTTCAAGGAGTGTAATTTCTTCCCTGCATCCTTACATTCTTAGGTCTTGTAGCCGGGCTTCTTGTGCACCCTTCGTCTCAGTTTTGAGAGGAACTTCTTGTCACGGGCCCTGATGCTCTTCTAATCTTTTTGGACCGCGTTAGGGCCTCCTTGTGTCACTGTCAGGGTTCTGCAGTTCTTGTTGCTGGATGAGCTCTTCTGTCCAGTTGTCTCTGTGTTTGTCGAGAGCGTTCTCTCGTCTTGGAGGCGCACAGTTTGTAGTGTTTCTCATAGCGTTGGTGCGTGCGTTTTGTGAGTTTGGCTCGGAGCCGCCTTGCTGGCCGTGTAGAGTTGGGTAGGTGGCACAGCGATGAGAGCTTAGGGTTCATCTGTTGCTATGCCAAGGCTGTTGGGGGAAAGGTTGTACCGTCATCTCGGATTGAGTGGCCCTCCTCAGCGGGCGAGGACCGTAATCACCGTGACATTTTGTGGGCTCGGAGGCTGTGACCGTAGCTATCTGGGAGAGGCAGCTAGAGTTCAGCTGAACAGATTACATCTGCAGGGTGTTCAAGCTTGTATGTGCGTAGGGTTTCATGTTTGATGTCATATATTTGTTTTAATGGCAGGTTATAGTCGGTCTTTAGGAACAGTTAAGGTACTGCTGTGCAACCAGGTGACTTGTTCGGTGTTGGTTTTGGAGATGTCGAGGGATGAGTCATGCAGGGCAACAGAGGGGAACTGAGGGGACCAATGTAAGCGGGTGAGGTGGTGCGTGGTGTATATAGAGGGAAGATGTGACCGATGCCTCTATGACTCTGTTGCTCCTTGTGTTTCTTTTGTTTTGGGTTTGAAGTAGCGTAGCAATGAGCAAAGTGTGATCGGGGCACCAGAGGCAAGTCGAGCAAGGCAAGTGGTGATTGGTGGGCTGAAGTAGCAGTTCTTTTCTGAGGTGTTGTGTTGCTGGTGAAGTTATAAGCAATGCGTGTCGTTTGGGTGTTACGGACAGTGGGCGAGCTGAACACGGCACCTGGAAGTGATGTAGGCCGGGTGGGAGGCTGTCGAGGGAAAGGAGTGCAAGACGGGGATTGGTGCGGTCAGGCTGTGGCATCAGGCAGCATCTCAGGAGGTGCCTTTTTACTTAGCTTTTTGCAGGTGCCACATGCCTATGAGAGGTCTGAGAAGGTGGGGCAGTAGCCAGCATCTAAGATCAGAGAATGCTGTGGTCCATTGTTGAGCTCTTCAGTTTTGTAGGTAACATGTGGGCCGTCTTTGGAACGGCGTATGAGCATTAGAAGTGAGCTTGGTAGTAATGAGGAAGTCACGGGGCGGTGATTTCTCACGAGCGTAACGGTAGTTTGCTGTGTGTTGATACATTTGGTGACAGAAGCGATGACGGAAGCGGGGGGTGATGCAGGAATCTGTGCAGAGCAGGTGAGCCGATGGGCATGTTTGTTTTGATGAGGGAGGTGCTCTGGAAGAGATCTGTGTTGACCCGTGTGATACTTATTGCTGGCTCTGGGTTTTTTTCTTTTTTACATGATGAAGAGGCACCTGGCCACTGCAAGAATATCCTGGTTAGCTGGTGTGTTTCTTGTTGTGAAAGGATTCATAATCTGACCCATCTGAAAGCCCCACAGTGTGACTTTTGTTAGGAAGAGATTTTGAAAAATTGAGCTATTTCTTATTCAGTGAGGTTGCATTCTATGAACTTGCCATCAGAGTGCATCTTAGAGACGGTGTCTTTGTCAGTAGAACTCATCAGCACAAGACTTGCAAAGTATTGCTTTTTTTTTTTAAGATAAAAAAATCAATGGTCCTTGCGGAGATCCAAGCACAGCACATACTCCAAATGTTGATGGCATTGGTAGTGCTTGGGTTCTCAGTTGTAACAGCCGAGATACCATAAAAATACGGTTCCCCTGTATGCTTCAGTACAGCCAAACGCATTAGCATATCTGCCGGTCCTTCTTGGTAGCCCTATGTATTGCAACACTGGGGATTTGATTTGTGTGGTTTTTTGTTGTGGTATTATTTTTTTTTCCCCAAAAAAGTAAAACTGTATCGGGGATCTCTTCACTCACTGATTCTTCTATCATAAATGAAAGTTTAAAAAAAGCTAACATTGTCTGATTTACGACATGACTTACGCTGTTTCAGCTGTAACTGCCAAGCAGATGTAGGGTACGATTTATTAGGTGTACTTAAGCAGGTAGGTATTTGTCGTAAATATTTAATGAGGGGTGACTAAATGTTGCGGGCTGGGGGGGGATGTTTCCTGCCGGTATTTTGAGGGAGCGCTCTTAAGTATTTTATTTCAGTCTCGCTTTCGATGCGCGTTTCCCTGGCAGTTCAGCAGCATCTCTTGGGCAGGGCAGCTGGGCGGACGTCCCTCCTGACTCCATAACACGCCAAAACCCCCTAGTCACGTTACTACTGTGTATTTTGGAGATAGATAATGGAATGGCGCGCGTGAACGGCTGTGCGAGTTAAATGAACGCAGAGGAAAATGAAAAGCTTTTATAGCGTAGACGTTCATATTGGATGTGCATAAACACACGCCCGCCTTCTCAGCACAAAGTGAATTACTGAGACTTATTCTTAATTTTTTACGTTACTCTTTCAAGTTTCACACGCTTCACTTTAGGCTTCATTGAGCCAGGCAGCAAGACGTGTGGCGGCAGGGCGAGGGCTGTAGCTGCTGCGGTGGATCTGTAAGCGGAGGTTCTGGTTACGGTACAACTTTGCCCCGCAGCCTCATGGGGTTATCTCCCCGCAGCGGTGCCATAAGGAAGGGATGAGGCATTTTCCAACACCAGCCAGAGTGTTCAGTGTTACGCGAAGAATCTGTTCAAAATGGTATCGGTTAGTCTTAATACCGTTTTCAAGTGTTCCAATCACTCTAGCTTCTAAAGGATGTGTTGTGTTTTGACATGACCTGTTTACCTAGAATCTTGCTGCGGCTCAATTTCCTTCCTATCCCTTATGCTGACTGAGTTCCTCCATTTTCTTCTGTGCTATTTTATTAACGTGCTGAAATATAGTTTGGGATTTCTGTTTTTCAGATGTCTTCTCAGTGTCTCGTGATGCTCAAGAGATGCCCCCCGGCCCGGGTTTGCCTGCCGGTCGTTAAGCGTGGTGAAGGTAAGGGGCTATCCCTCTGCCTGGAGGCTCCCGGCTCTGTCTCCAGCGGGTGCCCTGCAGGTGCGGCCGCGAGGGCTGCCTGGTGGGGAGAGTTGGGGCCCCCAGGGACCGGGGCTGTTTGTCGCCCTGGGGAGCCCGTCCCAGAGCGGGAGCATGGCCGAGCAGAGCCCGAGAGACACGTGACACCGTCCTCTGGCACGCTCCTGCTTTGCCGTGGGGTGGCCGCTAGCCTGCGGACAGGGGCTGGGGGGGCTGCCCCACCTTTTAGATTTTAGCAGAGCTCCCCTTTTTTTGGGGGGTGGGTGTGTGTACCTTTGTAAATGACACTATTAATGAGCTGCAGGTTGGAGCAGATTCCCTTGTTTAGTGCCCTTCTTGGGGGTGAATCACAGATTCTTAGGTTGGAAGGGACCTCAGGGATCACCTAGTCCAACCTTACTATAATAAAATAGGGGGAGTCCTGGGGGGGGTGATGATGTCATGCAGGGCACCCCAGTGTCACTGGGGGAGCTGATAATCCATCAGAGGAGCAGGTCTGTGTGTGTGGGTCATCTAGGGGTTCCCCCCCTCAAAAAGGGGGGTTGCAGCCCAAAAATGCCTGAAAATTCAGGGGGCTATTAAGAAAAATATTTTAAGCCAACGTGGGTGTGAGGCACTGAATTAGAGAAAACCTCTTATTTTATATATATTGAAAAGTATTATTACTTTATAGATGTATAAAGGGATTTTAGGATAGAAAGAATTCTACATTGAGGTACAGGATTTTAAAATACAAAAGTAACTCGCCTGTCTACATATATTTAAAATAAAAAATAAAGGAGTTATGAAGGAATTCAAAATAGAAGGAAGTCTGACTAGAGTGAGCATCTACACTTACTGTGTGTTACATAGTCTAAGTAGATGTCTAAATAGAGAAGTTGAAAAAGATTCAAGTGTCAGAAAAGTATAAGTAAGCAGATAGCTAGTCTAAATAGGTGTTCTATATATGTATTGATATGTAAGTCTAAACAGGTATGTGTAAATAGCTATTCTGTGTAAGTGTAAATATAGCCAATTCTAAACATATCTAAATAGATATGTGTAAAATATATGTATTCCATAAGCATATGGATGTGTAAGTAGACCACATAAATGTAAATGTCTATGCTATATAAGGTTTTTAAAATGCAAAGAAACCCTATTTATACACAGGATTTATAAATTTGACAACCCCCCTCAACTCCCCCCATCAATTGAAGATACAAATGCGCTTTCAAATGTTGCCCCTCTCGCCCTCTCCTTTTCCTATACCAGTGTGGGCCTGATTCTCCCAAATGGGGATTTTCCCCTATGGGGCCGCATATGCGGAGTGGGAGCTGCTGCCAGGGCACAAAAGAACCCCAAACCTTTTGCGTCTGTGTCTGCAGTGGTGGGGGGTGGTGGAACCAAAGCAAACAGAAAAAACTAAACAAAAACCCAAACAGTTTTGGGGGAAAGAAAACTGGAAGAGTCAACTCCAGGTGGATTTGTGCAGCTGGAAAGAAAGAAAATGGCTAGGGGGTATGAAAGGGGGAAGGGGCTCTTAAGATGCAAAACCAGAAGTTAACTGTTCTATCTCTGAATGCTTATCCAGCTGAAAGTTAATTGTTGCGGAACGCTTATCTAGCCGCTGTGTAAAATAATTAGCAAGGAGGCCTGGAATCCACTTGCGAAGGACAAATTCCTGATAAGGATAGAAAATTGTCTAAAGAACCAGGTAAAACAGTAGTTTGGACAAGTGTCAAGAGATAACTGAGTCTGCGCAAAACCAAAAGGTTACTAGCGGTGACGAAGAGGAGCCAGCAGCCTTCATCTTTACTACCCCTGATCACCACCATGAGGAGGCACTGTGCAAGCTCAGTTGGGAAAGATTTATGGAAACTACTTGTTTGGCTAATTTTAATACGACGTGGGGAAAGGTCATGCATATCTATAGGTGTATTGGGAAATTGTATGTATCTGTAATGCTTTACTATATAAATGGAAGACAAACTATCACACAGGCGCGCATGACTTTGGTCGGACTACCCCCCGTGCTGAATAAACATACCTACTTCACAATCTTACAGATTGTGGAGTCCGCTTTCCGCACATCAGGTAGGTGGGCTGGGGAGTGACAGAACAAACACACACCACAAAAAAAACCTACAAAAAACTCCAAATGAAGAAACCCATGGACCAGCCACTCTCATCCACAAAACAAACTGAAAATCACCAATTTTTGTGGTTCAAAAACACCCCCCCCCCCCCACTTTATACAATATTTTTGAAGAACAACCCCAAGTTTTATATTATGGGGAAAAAAAAAGGACCCAAAACACAAATCCCCAAGAAACCCAGCAAAATGGAAAACAACACAACTCTAAGATAACAAAAAAAAAACCCCAAAGCAATAATTGACCAACCCAACCCTATAAAAAAAAACACCATGAAAATCCTAATTTGGGGATTACTAGGTGTGAAACACCTGCGTTTGGAAGGGCATTTCTGGGGCTTGTCTGGAATGGGTTTCCTGCAGTGCGTCAGTTATCTGGAGCAGATCGTTATCCCAGGTGAGTTGCCTGTTGTGGATTATCCTGGGGGGACCCCCTGGTGTCAGTCATCCCCATGCACGTTCCCCATGGCATGTCTGCCCAGCAGTGTCTGTCTCCTCCCCCACCCTTCCTCTGCATGTGTCTGTGCCCTCCCTTCCACTGAAATGGGCCTCCTGCATGAGGTTTTCTCCTGTGTGGGTTTTTTCTTGGTGACATGCCCTCACTTACCCTGCTCTCCTGTTGTGTGCTCGCTGAAGCCTTGTGCTTACGCAGGATGAGCAGAGCAGGGTCCTGGCAGTGCAGAGGCGAGGTGCTGACAAGCCAACAAAGCCCAAGGATCAGCAGTGTAAAACTCCTTTGCAGGTCAGCCACTGGCATCTGGTCTGCCTGGCTGCCCCACGCCCTGACGCACAGCTGCCCCCTTCACCCCAGGCGGCCTGCCTTCAGAAGGGCAGCTGTGTTCCCCTGATTTTATTCCTTTAGGTTTGACACTTTGGGCTTCATTGAGTAAGCATGATGTGCAGCAGCAGCAATGAAAGAGCTGTAGCTGTGGTGGTGAATTGGTAAGCATAGATTCTTGTTATGCTATAGCATTGCCCTGCAGTCTCATAGGGTTATCTCCTTGCAGCAGTGCCGTAAGGAAGGGATGAGGCTTTTTCTAACACCAGCAAGAATGTTTAGTGTGGTACCATTTTGATCAGATTTTTAGTATAAAAAGCTGTTAATAGTGTTTAAGTGTTCTACTCACTTAAGCTGTAAAGGATATGTTGTGTTTCAAGCTGATCCATTTACTTAGAAACCTCCTTTGACTGAACTGATATACTGTGCCTTAGGCTGACAACAGTTTTTATTTTCATCTGCTCCCATTTTTTTAATATGGTGACATATAGTTAGATTTTTGTTTTTCCAACATCTTGATGAAAGCATCTCGGTATGCTCAGTAAATACGTCCCCACCCATGCTTGCTTCCTGTTACTCGGGGCACACTAATGTCACCTATGTGTGGGGGAAATGCTGCAGCAGAGGAGCAGGTGAGGGGGGATGGTGCATGAGGGATTTTAGATGGTGGTCAGTGTAGGGCCACAGTGGAAGAATCACAAGCTGAACACAGCTGTGAGAACGCAACCTCGAAGAGGGGAAGCGGGAGGATTGTAATTGCACAATATGTTGCTGCAACCCCAGAACCGCCGTTAGCTGGCAGAGCATGTACCCGGCAGGTCTTGTTGCATGTGCCGGCCATGCGTGCAGCAACGTCTAGGCAGTACTTTTGCCTTGAATCTGCTGAGGGTATAAAAAGGGGCGGCTCAAAGCAGAGAGAGGGGGGGAGACAGAGCACGCTCTGGGAACCACAGGGGACACCCTGAAGGTGCCATGCCTACCTCCCTTCTCCACGATGACCTTGCTCACGGTCACCGTCCTGCTCGGCGGTGTCTCGGGCATAGTCAGGTTGGTCAGCCTCTGATGAGGGGAAAACAATATGCTAGTAACTGCTTCTGCAAGGCTCTAACAGAGCAATAAATACTGTTGTGCTTTTGAAATATCATATGTTGGGTGAATTTTGTGCATAGGAATCCTGCTAACCTGTTACAGATGGGGGTGTAATGGGGGGTCCCTCCCCAAAGAGTCATGGGGGGATTATTAAATATTATAAACTATAAGTATGGGTGTGTGGCATTGCAATAAAGGAAAAGGTTTTTTTTCCTATTTTGAATTCCTTCCTCTATATAGAGTTTAAAATGCACAAAAAAATTATGTCTATACAAGTTTTTTATATTTTAAGAGCCTGTACATGTTTCTAATTGGAATATAAAAAATTTAAAGTTCTTTGAACTATACAGTAGGTAAAAGGCTTTTTAAGGTTTTTTCTTTATTTATAAGTTAATATTGGTTTTCAAAATATATAAGAAGTCGTCTGCCTGGATAAAGCTATCTGAATTTAGTGTGTGTTCTATAATAAGCCTACCGCAGGGTCACAGGTTGGAAGGTTCTCAGGGATCATCTAGTCCAACCCTTCTGTTAGATATCCTATGTAATCTAAATAAAGATAATAAAATAAGCATAAACAGGTATAGAGATAAGTAGATATCTCAGTCTAAATAGAGAAGTGTAAAATTAGTGACAATATATGTAAGTTTAAACAGATAGCTAAATAGAAGCTCTGATAAAAGTGTTGATCGGTATGTCTAAATAGATGCATAAATATTCTATAGATGTATATAGATATAGTCACAATAGATAGTGTAAACAGATATTAAGTTATAAAACATCTATGTATTCCCTAAATATACATATATTTAAGTAGATACTTCAGTGTAAATATCTCTGCTATATAGGGTGTTTACAACACTAAGAAAAACACTATTTATAGAACGGTTTCAGAAGCTCAACCCCCCCCTTCTTACGTACTGAAGTTATAAAAGCGCTTTCTAAAGGTGCCCCTTATCCCTTTTCCTTTTCCGCTCCAAGTCAGGGCCCATCCTCCCAGTTGGTGACTTGCTTCTGCAGGGCTGCGCTCGCAGAGCGAGAGCTGCTGCCACAGCACTAATACACCCCCAAATCCCCGATTCTGGTCCACCTACCTCTCTGGTGCCCCAAAAGTTGTTGCTCTTTTGCCAATTCTGCCCTGTACGCTTCAACTCTTTGTTTCTTGTTCCCATGTGCCTTGTTCCAGCTCTTTCCTCTGTCCTTCCTCCCTATTTATTCTTTTTCCTCTGTCACACTGCTTTTGGGTGCTGACCCTGGTAGCCAGCTCACTGCAACCATATCTGACGCGCATGAAGGGACAAGGCTTTGCTGCTTCCTGCGCATTCCCAGATGTGTTTGCAGCCCCTGGGCTTCGGGGTGAGTGGCTGCAGCTGGGTCCAAGGGAGAAGATGATGTGCTGTTGGATGCAGCCAGTGAGTCCGAGGACAGGGCTGGCCCTGCTGTGCTAAGGGGCTCTAGCTGGGGAGAGGGCTGCCTGGACACTCCTGCCTGCAGGAGCTGGCTGAGGAGTGAAAGGAAGGGTGTTGCACAGGCAGGTGCCTCCAGCAAGGAACAGCGTGTTGTTGAGCAAGGAAGGATCCATCCCGGCCAGAGCACGCCACCAGCACAAGGTAACAGGATATCAGCAGCTCTGTTGGCTATGTGCGTTGGCCCCCGTGTGTCCAGGAAACATGGTGGGAGAGGAGTGTCGGGGGCACCCGCCTCCTGCTCCGGGAGGGGCATGGTTTGGGCAGCCAGCACTGTGGAGGGGGAAGGGGCAGAGGGAGAGAGAGAAACCTCAGGGCTGTGAAGGTGTCCTGCCCACAACTGGAGCTGCAGTGAGTCGCACAGCTCCTCCCATGCGTCTGGGCCTATCCCTGCTATGCTTTTCCCAGTGTGTGCCTGCCTCCTTGCCTGTCCCTGCCTCTGTCTCCTTCTCAGGCTGCACAGCTCACCAAAGCTTTTTGGTCTTCTGCCAACACTGCCCTGCACCCCATCACCTTCTAGATGTCCTTTCTATACCTCTCCTTTTCTGGCTCCACACCTGCTGCTATTTTTTTCTTCCCTATTACTTGTAAAAATTGCATTTCTAGGTCTGCCTCTACCCAGCGACCTATCTCCATTTCAGTGACTCCCTCTGCTCTGCCCCAGCTTGCTCTTCCTACATCCTTTCTCTGTGGCCATCTATCTGTCTCCCTCTCTTGATATTTAACTTCTACCCACATGGCCAGAACCCCGTTGATTTTTACATTTGCGCTGTCTGTCTACGTTCAGTTCCGCATCCACGTTTGTTTCTTCCTGCCTGTCCTCAACTAAATCACTTTTTCAATTTTTTTTGTCTTCATTGATTTAGCTTGCGGTCCCTATTTCTTACTTTTTCCTGTCTGACCCTTACTCCATTGCTTTTAAAATTCTCTTTCTAGGTTTAGTTTTACGAAGCTGCCAATCCCTAATTTTAAGGGTTATTTGTTGGTCATGCACCCCATTGCTTTTAAAATATTTTATCAAGGTGACTTTTTTTTTTTAATAGAGGTAATAAGGTTGGAAAAGGCCTGTGGTATCATTGAGTCCAATCATCAACCCAACACTACCGTGCCTCCTAAAGCGCCACGTATACGCATCTTTTGAACGCCTCCAGGGAGGGCAACTGCCCCACCTCTCTGGACAGCCTGTTCCAATACCTGACGACTCGTTGGGTAAAGAAATTTTTCCTAATACCCTATCTGATCATTCCCTGATGGAACTCGACACCATTTCCTCTTGTCCAATCGCTAGCTCTTTGGGAAAAGGAACCTACACCCAGTTTACTACAACCTCCTCTGAGCCTCCTCTTCTGCAGACTTAAACAACCCCAGTTCCCTCAGCCGCTCTTCATAAGACTTGTTTTCCAGACCCTTCCCCAGGGTCTTTGTTGCCCTTCTCTGGACATACTCCAACTACTCAATGTCCTTTTTGTACTGAAGGGCCCGAAAGGGAACACGATACTCAAGGTGCGGCCTCACCAGTGCCAAGTCGGGGGTACGATCACTTCCCTACTCCTGCTGACCACGCTATTTCTGATACAAGGCAGGACCCCATCGGCCAGCTGTCAACCAGCACCCCCGGGTCCTTCTCTGCCGCACAGTTTTCCAGTCGCTCTTCTCCAAGCCTGTAGCATTGCATGGGGTCGTTGTGACCCAAGCACAGGACCCGGCACTCAGCCTTGTTAATTCTCATAGAGTTGACGTCAGGCCATGGGTCCAGCCTGTCCAGATCCCTCTGCAGAGCCTTCCTACCCTCAAGCAGATGAACACTCCCGCCCAACTTGGTATCATCTGCAAACTTACTGAAGGCACACTGTCCCCTCATTCAGATCATTGATATAGACATGGAACAACACTAGTCCTAAAGTTGACCCCTGGGGAACAGCGCTCATGACCAGCCACAAATTTGGTTTAACCTCTGTCACCACTACTCTTTGGGCTCAGCCATCCAGCTAGTTTTGTACTCAAGGAGTACACCTGTCCAAGCTAGGAACCACCAGCTTCTCCAGGAGAATGCTGTGGGAGACAGTGTCAAAGGCTTTACTGAGGTACAGGTAGATAACATCCACAGCCCTTCCCTCATCCACTAGGTGGGTCACCTGGTCATAGAAGGAGACTGGGTTGGTCAGGCAGAACCTGCAGTGTCTGGGCCTGATCCCCTGGTCATCCTGTACATGCCTGGTGAGCACACTGAAGGTGAACCATTACTACCCTGGTGATAAACAGCCAGTCTACTAGAGACTGAGGCCAAGAAGGCATCAAGTACCTCAGTCTAGTCCTCAGTGGCAGCATTCCCCACCCCGGCCCCCAGTAGAGGCTGGAGATTCTCTTTGGCTCTCTTTCTGTTAGCATATATGTAAAAGCATGTTTTGTCATCTCTAATAACAGTGGCCAGTTGAGTTCTAGCTGGGCTTTTGCCTTCCTGGTTTGCTCTCCGATTGGCATAACAAGCTCTGTGTTCTGTTCCTGACTTGCCTACCCATTCTTCAAAAGCAGTAAACTCTCCTTTCCCCGCCCCCCGAGCCACCGCAAAAGCTCTCTGTTCAGCCAGGCCTGTCATCTTCCTGCCCGTTTGTCTTACTGCACACAGGGACAACCTGGTTCTGCACCTTCCAGATTTCCTTCTTCAACGTCCAGCCTTCCAGGACCCCTTAGTCCTTCAGGACTTCCTCCCAAGGAACCCTTTCAACCAGTGTCCCGAAGAGTCCAAAGCCTGCCCTCCACAAGTCCACAGTATAGATTTTTCCAGCCCCCCCTTCCTTATTTTGCCAGGCATCAGGAATTCTATCAGGGTGCAGTCGCTAGGCGCAAAATGGCTTCCAACTCCCACATATCCCACCAGTCCTTCTGTTTCTAAAGAGCAGGTCAGTCGAGGCACCTCCCCAGTAGGCTCATTTACCAGCTGCATCAGGAAGTTACCTTCCACGTGCTCCATGAACCTCCTAGACAGTTTCCTCTGCTGCGTTTTCTTTCCAGCAGACATCTGGTAAGTTCAAGTGCCCCATGAGAATAAGGGGTAGCAACTGGGAGAGTTCTGCCAGCTGCCTGTAGAATTCTTCAGCTACTTCTTCATTGCAGTCAGGTGGTCTACAGCAGACCCCCAGCTGGATAGCTGCCTCGTTGGCCTTTCCCCTCATCCTTACCCATAAGCCGTCAACCTCATCCTCCCAATCATTGAGCTCTCTACAACCAAAACACTACCTAACGTACAGAGCCACCCCACCACATCTCCTTCCTTGCCTAACCCTTCGTAAGAGATTAGAGCCATCCATCGCAGCACTCGAATTGTACAAGGCATCCCACCGCATCTGGTGAGAAACTGTACTAGGAGCAGCTAAAGTCACTTGGTTTATTAAGCCTAGAGACAGGGAGACCTCATCTCCCTCTGCAGCTTCCTCACAAGGGGTGGAGGAGGCACAGGTGCCGATCATTTTTCTCCGGTGACCAACAATAGGACCTGAGGGAACAGCGGGAGGATGGTCCAGGGGAGGTTTAGGGTGGGTATTAGGAAAAGGTTTTTCACTCAGAGGGCCACGGAACAGGCTCCCCAGGGAAGCAGGCACAGCGCCAAGCCTGACAATAATCAAATAGCACTAGGGCAACACCATCAGAGGCATGGGGTGAATTTGGGGTTGTCCTGTGCAGGGAAAGGAGTTGGACTCTAATCCTCGTGGGTCCCTTCTGACCCAGAACGTTCTATGATTCTGTGATGTCTGCGACGGCAAGAAAATCAAAGCTATCCCACTGCACAACAGCTTCTATCTCCTGCCTTATGGCATCTGTGCTGCGTGCATCGGGGTAGACCTGCTCAAGGTGGGATATTGATTTCACCCTCGAGCTCGGCACGCCGCCCCTAGGCTCTTCTTTAGCGAGCCTGGCTATATCCCTTCCCCTCCAAGTCTCCCTTAAAGCCGCCTCCCCGAGCCCTGCAAATTCCCAGGGAAGAATGCTTTTCCCCCTTTGAGATAGCTGAACTCCTTATTCAATCCCTTTTAATTTTTTTCCAGTGGTACCCTAACCACCCTTGCGTTTATCGTGTTCTTTTTGTGTACTATTATCACCTTTACTGTGGTCATTTGTTCATTTTCAGCTCTTTCCTTAGCACCATCGCTTTTAAAATTTTATGTCTGTGTTTTATTTCTATTACTACTTTTTAGTTGTTATTGTCTCTTAATCCCTTGGCTTTTAAACTTTCCTACTTTTGTCTGGTTCGCCGGTGTTACTTCTCGATTATTTTTCATAGCGCTCTCGCTTTTTACATTTCCTTTTCATGTCTGTTTTGGGTCACTGTCCTTATTGCATAAGATTGTCTTTATTTCCTAATACGCACTGCTGGCTAGGCTTTCTTTCTACAGCAACCTCAGTTCTCTTTGCTGTCTTTGCAAAATTATTTCTCATCTCTCTTTAGCGCCCTTGCTTTTTCCATTTCCTTTCTACCTCCCTTCTAGGTTACCATCTCTGTTTTAATTTTTTCTTTTATTTCCCTATAAGTCCTTCCTTTTTAAATGTTATTTATAAGTTAACTCTCATTCCTTTGGAAGTTTAAAAAAAGTTATTTCTTCTATTTCACTAATGACCTTGCTTTTTCCACTTACTTTCTACATTTCCATTTTACTTGACCGTTGCTATTTTTAATTTTTTCCCTCATTTCTTGAATCATATTTGCCTCTAAAATTTTGTACAATTTTATCTAGTGTCTTTATGTTTTAGTTATTTCTTGTCCTTAGTAGCAGTACCTTTGCTTTTATAATATTTTTCTATTTTCCATCCCTATTATTAATAGTTTGCTCTAGGTTTCCCTAATCCCTGTCACTTTTTAGATGTCTTCCTTTAGCCCATTTCCTGTGCTTATTTTGCTCTGTTTTCTTTCAAGTATGTCTTCCCCTAACACCATCACTTCACCAGTTTTCTTCATCCATCTGTTTGCTGTCCCTGTTTTAAATTTTATCTTTATTTCCATAATCCCCCTTGCTTTTTAAACCTTTTCTATGTCAATTTTTTCTCCCTTTGCTGTCTTTTTAAAATTATTTCTTCTCTTCCCATAGCGTCACAGCTTTTAAAATTTGCTGTCTCTTTTAGATGGCTGTCCCTATCTATTTTTGCCCTTCCTTTTCCTAATCTCTTGCTTCCTAAATGTTCTGTCTACTTTTATTCCCTTTGCTGTTTCTCAGAATTATTTCTTGTCTTTCATTAGTACCGCTGCATTTTAACTTTCTTTCCGCTCCCGTTTCAGTTTCCTGTCAGTCTTTTCATTTTTCTCTTTGTTTTTCTAACATCCTGCACTTTTTTTCCCCCCCCCCCACATCTCCAAGTCACTTGGCCTTTGGTGTTTTATGTTTTTCCCTATTTCTTTACTATCAGTTTTTAACCCCTCTGCCTAATGTTATCCATTGGCTGTAGTAACACTTGAATAATTTCTTTTCTTTTGTTAGTGTCGCAGCTTTTAAAATGTCTTCTTTTACCTCATAGCCCTTTTACCTCACCATCTGAGACGTTCCCCAGCAGCACATTGTTGTCGCAATCGCACCTCTCCAAGACATCTGTTCCCAAAAAAGAGCAATCTTTTTCTTTTCTATGCCATCTAGGATGCTTCCCGAGACCTTCCCTGTGCTCCACAGCATTTTGGTAGCATTTACTCTCCTTTTCAATCTCTTATCCCGCGAGCCTTTCGTGACCCCTCCGCTCCCAGTCACCATGTGTCCAGAGAGCCCCTTTTCATCCCACAACCCTGTTTTAGCTCAGTAGCGGACTTTGGTCTTCCCTTGTTATCTCTGAACCCAGTCGTTGGGTTTGCTTGTGCCTCGGAGCACTCTTAGCATACCGTCTGCTGACTACGGTACCTCCAGCCGGTCCCCAGCTCCTGAGGAGATCTGTAATCTGGTCACACCCCTCCAGACCGTATCCTCGTTTCCCAGAGCATTCTTTTGTCTCTGCGCCTCATCCAGGACCCCTCAGGGCACCGCAACACCTACCGGCCCCTTTGAGGTCGCATTCTGCGCGCTTTTAGCTTTGCCGTGGCACTCACACCCCTCTCTCACCATCTGAAGATTTCCTGAGTCTGTATATGCTGCGCACAGCAGTCATTCTGTCCTTTCTTCCTTCTGTTTGTGCCTCTATTTGTTCCCTGGCTTTCTCACGTTGCGTTTACTGAACTCAGATGCCCTCTGGATGTAATTGTCACATCCCCAAATACTTTTCTGTCTCTCTGCCTTCCTCAGGACATCTTCTATCCTAGTCACAGTCCTTTCCTAGACTCTCCTCAGGCTCCAGCTCCAAGGCTGCTTTGGTGTCTTGGGCTCCCTCGGGACTCCTCTGCTCCGTTTGCTGAGTTCCCACGAGACATCCCCTCATAGAGATAGCCCAGGACCCTGTTCTAGCTCAGAAGGGCACTTTTCACCCCTCTTTACCCTCCAGCTCTATTCCTGAGTCGGTATCTGTTACCCCGATCACTTTTTTCTTTCCTCGATTCTTTGCCGCCCCCTGTTCCAGCTCCCCCGAGAATATCTGTTAGTTTGGTCAATTCCCTTTTGAGCTTCCTGCAGTCTCACCACTGCTTTAGTTTCTCTGGTCCATTAGAAACTATTCCTATCCCTGTGACAACGCCTCTTGTTCTGCCAGTACCTTTCCTAAAGCCATCTTTGTACTCTGCAGTAATTAATTTGTTTTCTGTATTATAGTATGTTTCTCTTTGGTATCTGGTACCCCAAAAATGTCTACGGCTGGCTCTGATCTTCTCTTGAGATTCTTGGAGAATCAATAGCCTGGATCTATTTTTAGCAACACACGTCTCAATGAGTTTTTATGGCACTTCCCCATTTATTCTTTATTTAGCTGCTTATATGCTCATTAGGACACTTCATATAACTTTTGATACCATTCCTGTATTTCCCTTTTGTAATTTTTGTCCTTTGAGACTGCTATCAGTATCTTAAGGAAATCAGAGTGTCAAAATTACTCTGAATTATCAGTGATTTATAGAAAATAATTTCATTTGAACCAGAGATTTAATTCACTTTGCCATTCAGTCATACCTAGACTATAGCTCTGCTAGTATGTAGATAGTATGTGTGGTTTTGCTAGAAGTGAACCATAATTGTATAACTCTTCTGTTTTACAGAAAAGTAAAACATACAACTAATGGTCATAATAGTGCTATTATAATCCAGGAGCTGCTCTTCTATATAAATTAGTAAGACATGGTTTTTCCCTGTATACATCCCAGGAAAATGAAGTTTAATTTCTTACCTGGCCACATTGCCGATGCAATACATATAGGTGAAGAAAAACAAATAGTAGTACAATTACAGGAAGAACCACTCTTTTTGTCTTCTTCCATGCTGTTAACATAAAGCACTTGAGAAAACTCCCTGCTGTTCCTTCAGCTGCCTTTATACCCTGTGGTGGTTCACCCCTCCCCTTTCCCAGGTGATTGTGGGAAGGGTGGTGGGCAGGGCCCGGGGTATATGAGCCACAGCCTCTGGTGAGGGAGCTCACTTCCCTCCTGGGTTTCTCCAGTGTAGGTGCTTTGGTGTTCCTGTACTTAATTGTAAGTTTTGAGCTGTTTAAGTATTTTTGGATAGGTATGTTTTGATATTTAAAGAAATGCAGATGCTTGTGAGAGGTAAGACTTTTAGAACTCAATAAGGGTTGGTGGCATTTAAATTTGAAAGATCATTTGTGTCTAAACTTATATGTTTTTCCTTATCTAATACTGGATTGGAGGTTCAGGTGTGGTAAGATGGCTTGATAGTATGTTGTTCTGTTATTTTTTTCTTTTCAGTTTTGAGTATGTTTCTTTTTATTATTGGAATTCTCAACTTTATTGAATCTTAAAATTATTTTCATAAACTCTCTTGTGTAATCTAGAAGGTGTTGACATTAACTGTTAAGGGTATTGATACGATGTGGTAGGGGTTAGGGTGAGTGTTTTTTTTTCCCATACATGCATTTATGTATGGGAACTTATATATGCTGTTTCTTTAAGAAAAGAAGAGCAATACAAGTGTGTAGTTAATATCAATAGACTTCAGTAAAACCCTGTGTAGGCTTGTGCAGAGCCAATAGCCAAAAGCAATACGAAAGGTCAGTAACTTTAGTAGTATTTTGTAGATGTTAAGAAGATGACTGTAGCTGGCAGCTAGAGTGCTAGCTGAGAGTACATCCTAACAGTCCTCAGGTTTGTACATGTATAGGGTGTAATGCTTGAGTTAATGTATGTCTGTTAATGGCAGGTGGTAGTTGGGCTCTACATGGTATTCCTACATGGGAGCAAGACCTATGGATTGTTTAAGCTATTGCTGTGCATCCGGGTGACTTCCACCATGTCCTTTTTTTTCCAGAGGCAGAGGAGGAATTGTACAGGGTGACATAGGAAAGCCGGGGAAATCCTGTAAGAAAGTAGGACGGTGTGTGGTATATAGAAGGAAGATGTGACTGATGGCTGAATGACTGCAGTGTGTTTTGGGGGGGTTAGAAGGCAGTAAGGAATGAGCCAAGTGTGAGCTGGACACAGGAGGGGAGTTGAGCTAGGTGATTGGTGTGCTGAAGTAGCGGTTCTTTCTGAGGTGTTGTGTTGATAGTGAAGGTAAAAGCGACCTCTGTTACTTGTGTGTTACAGATGACGGGTGAGCCTCAAAGTGGCAGCTGGAACTGACAGAGGCTGGGCAGGCAAGCTGTCAAAGAAAAGATGTGTGCGAATGGGATTCGGCGTGGGTAGGTTGCTGTTCTGGGTAATATCGTAGCATGTATCTTCTTCCTTAAGTTTTTGCACATGTTCCATGTAGGCTTTGCGGGAGAGACACAGTGTGGTGATGAGACTTCAGAGAAGGCTATGGTGAGCGGTGATGGGTGGGCTGAAGTGTAGCGATTCGTCCTGAGGTGTCGCGTTGCAGATAGTCGCGAGCAACATGCGTTTGGCTCTTGCAGGTGGTGGGCGAGCCTCAAGATGGCAACCGGATCTGATGGAGGCCAGGCAGGTGAGCTGTCGAGGAAAAGGTGCGTGTCTGAGAAGGGGGGGTTTGTGCGGGTATCCTGAGACGCCCACAGCACCTGAGCGGGTCCTTTTTTGCTTGGGTTCTTGCAGGTGCCGCACGCAGGCTTCGGAGGGGAGACGCCGCATGCCGACGAGAGGTCCGAGAGGTGAGGGGGTTGAAGGCCAGGCTGTTGTTTGAGAGCAAGGGGTCGTACGGCCACTCAATTGAAGCGTTTGTCTCTGGCGTTGCAGGTTGTGCGCCGGCTGCCTTTAGGCCTGGATGCACGTTTGAGGTGAGCTGGGTCGCAGAGGGGAGGGGCGTGGGGCTGGTGTGGTTCGTTCTTCCTTTTTTGGCAGAGCGACGGTAACTTTGTGTATCCTGTGGTATCTCTAGGGGCCGCAGGGGATGGCATTCGTCCTCGTCCGGAATGGGCACGGAGCAGCCGGGTGAGCAGAGCAGCCGGGTGCGCGTGAGGTGGGGGACGTTGCGGGGGTAGGTCCTTGTTGAGTGATGGGATACCGGCTGACAGCACTGCTGTGTGTGTATTTTTGTTGTTTTTTGTTTAGATGATGAAAAGGCACCTGGCACTTGGAGGACCGATGCAGTGGGCTGACCGTGCGCTTGTTCTTCTGAAGGATGGGTGGACTGAGACTCTCGGCCCCTTGAAAGCTAAGTTGAGGCAACGGTGCTGAGGAAGGGGTTGGGGGAGGGAGGGGTTTTAAGCATGGCGCAGCGGAGCGGGCTGTCCGGGAAGCGGTCCCCTTTGAGAGCAGGGAAAAGGAGCGGGTTCCTCTTCAATGTGACAGGAACGTGTGCCGGGCAGGGCGGTTCCAGGCTGTGCGCGTTATTGTGCAGTGTGTGTGTTTTGTGTTGGGTGTCTCCGACCTTCCTCGGGTCTCGGTTGGTGTCTTTGTTCTTTAGGAGCCAGGCAGGTGGCTCGGCAGCGTTAGCAGGGCCCGGCGAGGCCCTAGTCGTGGGCTCGGCGCCCATCGGGCGCTTCTCTTTTGGCGTCGCAAGCTTCTGGCGTCTCGGACGGTCGTCTTGCGCGGTGTCGTTCCCAGCTGCGTGAGCAGCGCCGCTGTGTTGCTGTGAGTTTTTTGGGACTGGCATTTCTTCCTTGCATCCTTAGGCGGTTAGGTCTTGAAGCTGGGCTGGTTGCGCGTCTGTCGTCTCGGTTGTGAGAGGAAGCGCTTGTGACGGGCCACGAAGCTGTCGGCGTTCTCTGGCGTTGCCGTAGGGCCTGCTGACGTCACCGTCAGGGTCCTGCAGGCGGTCTTGCCGGACGCGGGTTTCCGTCTGGGTGTCGTTGTTCTCTCCGAGAGCTGCCTCTCATCCTTCGGGGCGCATTGCTTGTAGCGTTCTGTGTAGCGTTGTTCTGTTTGTCTTGGAGCCGCCCTGCCCGGGGATGTAGAGTCAGGGCGAGGTGGGTGGTGCTGGCATCTAGGGATTCGCCCAGGCTTTGGTGGGGGGGAAGGAGTTTTGCAGCCATCTTGGATCGACTGGCTGTTGTTGGTGGGTGAGGGAAGTAATTCCTGTTGGGATTTGTGGGCCCCCAGGGAACAACCGTAGGTGTCTGGGAGAGGGAGCTAGAGTCTTAGCTGAGCAGGTAGCATGTCAAGGGTGTTCTGGCTTGTCTGTGCGCTGGGCTTAATGTTTGATGTATTGTGCTCATGTTTAAGAGCCGGCCTAGCTGGGCTCTCGAGGGGTGTTCCTACATGCGATCGAGACCTGTGTCGTGGTTCAGCTGTCACTGTGCGTGCAGGTGACTTGTTTGGCATCGGTTTGGCAGATGCCGAGGGAGGAGTCGTGCAGGGTGATGGAGGACGGCGCTGTAAGCAGGTGAGTTGGTGCGTGGTGTATCTAGAGGGAAGATGTGGCTGTTGGCTGTACGAGCCCATTGCGGTAATTTTTCTTTGTGGACGCATGCGAGGAGCCGAGCGGGATCTGGGCACCGGAGGGGAATCGCACAGGGTGAGCGGTGACGGGTGGGCTGAAGTGTAGCGATTCGTCCTGAGGTGTCGCGTTGCAGATAGTCGCGAGCAACATGCGTTTGGCTCTTGCAGGTGGTGGGCGAGCCTCAAGATGGCAACCGGATCTGATGGAGGCCAGGCAGGTGAGCTGTCGAGGAAAAGGTGCGTGTCTGAGAAGGGGGGGTTTGTGCGGGTATCCTGAGACTCCCACAGCACCTGAGCGGGTCCTTTTTTGCTTGGGTTCTTGCAGGTGCCGCACGCAGGCTTCGGAGGGGAGACGCCGCATGCCGACGAGAGGTCCGAGAGGTGAGGGGGTTGAAGGCCAGGCTGTTGTTTGAGAGCAAGGGGTCGTACGGCCACTCAATTGAAGCGTTTGTCTCTGGCGTTGCAGGTTGTGCGCCGGCTGCCTTTAGGCCTGGATGCGCGTTTGAGGTGAGCTGGGTCGCAGAGGGGAGGGGCGTGGGGCTGGTGTGGTTCGTTCTTCCTTTTTTGGCAGAGCGACGGTAACTTTGTGTATCCTGTGGTATCTCTAGGGGCCGCAGGGGATGGCATTCGTCCTCGTCCGGAATGGGCACGGAGCAGCCGGGTGAGCAGAGCAGCCGGGTGCGCGTGAGGTGGGGGACGTTGCGGGGGTAGGTCCTTGTTGAGTGATGGGATACCGGCTGACAGCACTGCTGTGTGTGTATTTTTGTTGTTTTTTGTTTAGATGATGAAAAGGCACCTGGCACTTGGAGGACCGATGCAGTGGGCTGACCGTGCGCTTGTTCTTCTGAAGGATGGGTGGACTGAGACTCTCGGCCCCTTGAAAGCTAAGTTGAGGCAACGGTGCTGAGGAAGGGGTTGGGGGAGGGAGGGGTTTTAAGCATGGCGCAGCGGAGCGGGCTGTCCGGGAAGCGGTCCCCTTTGAGAGCAGGGAAAAGGAGCGGGTTCCTCTTCAATGTGACAGGAACGTGTGCCGGGCAGGGCGGTTCCAGGCTGTGCGCGTTATTGTGCAGTGTGTGTGTTTTGTGTTGGGTGTCTCCGACCTTCCTCGGGTCTCGGTTGGTGTCTTTGTTCTTTAGGAGCCAGGCAGGTGGCTCGGCAGCGTTAGCAGGGCCCGGCGAGGCCCTAGTCGTGGGCTCGGCGCCCATCGGGCGCTTCTCTTTTGGCGTCGCAAGCTTCTGGCGTCTCGGACGGTCGTCTTGCGCGGTGTCGTTCCCAGCTGCGTGAGCAGCGCCGCTGTGTTGCTGTGAGTTTTTTGGGACTGGCATTTCTTCCTTGCATCCTTAGGCGGTTAGGTCTTGAAGCTGGGCTGGTTGCGCGTCTGTCGTCTCGGTTGTGAGAGGAAGCGCTTGTGACGGGCCACGAAGCTGTCGGCGTTCTCTGGCGTTGCCGTAGGGCCTGCTGACGTCACCGTCAGGGTCCTGCAGGCGGTCTTGCCGGACGCGGGTTTCCGTCTGGGTGTCGTTGTTCTCTCCGAGAGCTGCCTCTCATCCTTCGGGGCGCATTGCTTGTAGCGTTCTGTGTAGCGTTGTTCTGTTTGTCTTGGAGCCGCCCTGCCCGGGGATGTAGAGTCAGGGCGAGGTGGGTGGTGCTGGCATCTAGGGATTCGCCCAGGCTTTGGTGGGGGGGAAGGAGTTTTGCAGCCATCTTGGATCGACTGGCTGTTGTTGGTGGGTGAGGGAAGTAATTCCTGTTGGGATTTGTGGGCCCCCAGGGAACAACCGTAGGTGTCTGGGAGAGGGAGCTAGAGTCTTAGCTGAGCAGGTAGCATGTCAAGGGTGTTCTGGCTTGTCTGTGCGCTGGGCTTAATGTTTGATGTATTGTGCTCATGTTTAAGAGCCGGCCTAGCTGGGCTCTCGAGGGGTGTTCCTACATGCGATCGAGACCTGTGTCGTGGTTCAGCTGTCACTGTGCGTGCAGGTGACTTGTTTGGCATCGGTTTGGCAGATGCCGAGGGAGGAGTCGTGCAGGGTGATGGAGGACGGCGCTGTAAGCAGGTGAGTTGGTGCGTGGTGTATCTAGAGGGAAGATGTGGCTGTTGGCTGTACGAGCCCATTGCGGTAATTTTTCTTTGTGGACGCATGCGAGGAGCCGAGCGGGATCTGGGCACCGGAGGGGAATCGCACAGGGTGAGCGGTGACGGGTGGGCTGAAGTGTAGCGATTCGTCCTGAGGTGTCGCGTTGCAGATAGTCGCGAGCAACATGCGTTTGGCTCTTGCAGGTGGTGGGCGAGCCTCAAGATGGCAACCGGATCTGATGGAGGCCAGGCAGGTGAGCTGTCGAGGAAAAGGTGCGTGTCTGAGAAGGGGGGGTTTGTGCGGGTATCCTGAGACTCCCACAGCACCTGAGCGGGTCCTTTTTTGCTTGGGTTCTTGCAGGTGCCGCACGCAGGCTTCGGAGGGGAGACGCCGCATGCCGACGAGAGGTCCGAGAGGTGAGGGGGTTGAAGGCCAGGCTGTTGTTTGAGAGCAAGGGGTCGTACGGCCACTCAATTGAAGCGTTTGTCTCTGGCGTTGCAGGTTGTGCGCCGGCTGCCTTTAGGCCTGGATGCGCGTTTGAGGTGAGCTGGGTCGCAGAGGGGAGGGGCGTGGGGCTGGTGTGGTTCGTTCTTCCTTTTTTGGCAGAGCGACGGTAACTTTGTGTATCCTGTGGTATCTCTAGGGGCCGCAGGGGATGGCATTCGTCCTCGTCCGGAATGGGCACGGAGCAGCCGGGTGAGCAGAGCAGCCGGGTGCGCGTGAGGTGGGGGACGTTGCGGGGGTAGGTCCTTGTTGAGTGATGGGATACCGGCTGACAGCACTGCTGTGTGTGTATTTTTGTTGTTTTTTGTTTAGATGATGAAAAGGCACCTGGCACTTGGAGGACCGATGCAGTGGGCTGACCGTGCGCTTGTTCTTCTGAAGGATGGGTGGACTGAGACTCTCGGCCCCTTGAAAGCTAAGTTGAGGCAACGGTGCTGAGGAAGGGGTTGGGGGAGGGAGGGGTTTTAAGCATGGCGCAGCGGAGCGGGCTGTCCGGGAAGCGGTCCCCTTTGAGAGCAGGGAAAAGGAGCGGGTTCCTCTTCAATGTGACAGGAACGTGTGCCGGGCAGGGCGGTTCCAGGCTGTGCGCGTTATTGTGCAGTGTGTGTGTTTTGTGTTGGGTGTCTCCGACCTTCCTCGGGTCTCGGTTGGTGTCTTTGTTCTTTAGGAGCCAGGCAGGTGGCTCGGCAGCGTTAGCAGGGCCCGGCGAGGCCCTAGTCGTGGGCTCGGCGCCCATCGGGCGCTTCTCTTTTGGCGTCGCAAGCTTCTGGCGTCTCGGACGGTCGTCTTGCGCGGTGTCGTTCCCAGCTGCGTGAGCAGCGCCGCTGTGTTGCTGTGAGTTTTTTGGGACTGGCATTTCTTCCTTGCATCCTTAGGCGGTTAGGTCTTGAAGCTGGGCTGGTTGCGCGTCTGTCGTCTCGGTTGTGAGAGGAAGCGCTTGTGACGGGCCACGAAGCTGTCGGCGTTCTCTGGCGTTGCCGTAGGGCCTGCTGACGTCACCGTCAGGGTCCTGCAGGCGGTCTTGCCGGACGCGGGTTTCCGTCTGGGTGTCGTTGTTCTCTCCGAGAGCTGCCTCTCATCCTTCGGGGCGCATTGCTTGTAGCGTTCTGTGTAGCGTTGTTCTGTTTGTCTTGGAGCCGCCCTGCCCGGGGATGTAGAGTCAGGGCGAGGTGGGTGGTGCTGGCATCTAGGGATTCGCCCAGGCTTTGGTGGGGGGGAAGGAGTTTTGCAGCCATCTTGGATCGACTGGCTGTTGTTGGTGGGTGAGGGAAGTAATTCCTGTTGGGATTTGTGGGCCCCCAGGGAACAACCGTAGGTGTCTGGGAGAGGGAGCTAGAGTCTTAGCTGAGCAGGTAGCATGTCAAGGGTGTTCTGGCTTGTCTGTGCGCTGGGCTTAATGTTTGATGTATTGTGCTCATGTTTAAGAGCCGGCCTAGCTGGGCTCTCGAGGGGTGTTCCTACATGCGATCGAGACCTGTGTCGTGGTTCAGCTGTCACTGTGCGTGCAGGTGACTTGTTTGGCATCGGTTTGGCAGATGCCGAGGGAGGAGTCGTGCAGGGTGATGGAGGACGGCGCTGTAAGCAGGTGAGTTGGTGCGTGGTGTATCTAGAGGGAAGATGTGGCTGTTGGCTGTACGAGCCCATTGCGGTAATTTTTCTTTGTGGACGCATGCGAGGAGCCGAGCGGGATCTGGGCACCGGAGGGGAATCGCACAGGGTGAGCGGTGACGGGTGGGCTGAAGTGTAGCGATTCGTCCTGAGGTGTCGCGTTGCAGATAGTCGCGAGCAACATGCGTTTGGCTCTTGCAGGTGGTGGGCGAGCCTCAAGATGGCAACCGGATCTGATGGAGGCCAGGCAGGTGAGCTGTCGAGGAAAAGGTGCGTGTCTGAGAAGGGGGGGTTTGTGCGGGTATCCTGAGACTCCCACAGCACCTGAGCGGGTCCTTTTTTGCTTGGGTTCTTGCAGGTGCCGCACGCAGGCTTCGGAGGGGAGACGCCGCATGCCGACGAGAGGTCCGAGAGGTGAGGGGGTTGAAGGCCAGGCTGTTGTTTGAGAGCAAGGGGTCGTACGGCCACTCAATTGAAGCGTTTGTCTCTGGCGTTGCAGGTTGTGCGCCGGCTGCCTTTAGGCCTGGATGCGCGTTTGAGGTGAGCTGGGTCGCAGAGGGGAGGGGCGTGGGGCTGGTGTGGTTCGTTCTTCCTTTTTTGGCAGAGCGACGGTAACTTTGTGTATCCTGTGGTATCTCTAGGGGCCGCAGGGGATGGCATTCGTCCTCGTCCGGAATGGGCACGGAGCAGCCGGGTGAGCAGAGCAGCCGGGTGCGCGTGAGGTGGGGGACGTTGCGGGGGTAGGTCCTTGTTGAGTGATGGGATACCGGCTGACAGCACTGCTGTGTGTGTATTTTTGTTGTTTTTTGTTTAGATGATGAAAAGGCACCTGGCACTTGGAGGACCGATGCAGTGGGCTGACCGTGCGCTTGTTCTTCTGAAGGATGGGTGGACTGAGACTCTCGGCCCCTTGAAAGCTAAGTTGAGGCAACGGTGCTGAGGAAGGGGTTGGGGGAGGGAGGGGTTTTAAGCATGGCGCAGCGGAGCGGGCTGTCCGGGAAGCGGTCCCCTTTGAGAGCAGGGAAAAGGAGCGGGTTCCTCTTCAATGTGACAGGAACGTGTGCCGGGCAGGGCGGTTCCAGGCTGTGCGCGTTATTGTGCAGTGTGTGTGTTTTGTGTTGGGTGTCTCCGACCTTCCTCGGGTCTCGGTTGGTGTCTTTGTTCTTTAGGAGCCAGGCAGGTGGCTCGGCAGCGTTAGCAGGGCCCGGCGAGGCCCTAGTCGTGGGCTCGGCGCCCATCGGGCGCTTCTCTTTTGGCGTCGCAAGCTTCTGGCGTCTCGGACGGTCGTCTTGCGCGGTGTCGTTCCCAGCTGCGTGAGCAGCGCCGCTGTGTTGCTGTGAGTTTTTTGGGACTGGCATTTCTTCCTTGCATCCTTAGGCGGTTAGGTCTTGAAGCTGGGCTGGTTGCGCGTCTGTCGTCTCGGTTGTGAGAGGAAGCGCTTGTGACGGGCCACGAAGCTGTCGGCGTTCTCTGGCGTTGCCGTAGGGCCTGCTGACGTCACCGTCAGGGTCCTGCAGGCGGTCTTGCCGGACGCGGGTTTCCGTCTGGGTGTCGTTGTTCTCTCCGAGAGCTGCCTCTCATCCTTCGGGGCGCATTGCTTGTAGCGTTCTGTGTAGCGTTGTTCTGTTTGTCTTGGAGCCGCCCTGCCCGGGGATGTAGAGTCAGGGCGAGGTGGGTGGTGCTGGCATCTAGGGATTCGCCCAGGCTTTGGTGGGGGGGAAGGAGTTTTGCAGCCATCTTGGATCGACTGGCTGTTGTTGGTGGGTGAGGGAAGTAATTCCTGTTGGGATTTGTGGGCCCCCAGGGAACAACCGTAGGTGTCTGGGAGAGGGAGCTAGAGTCTTAGCTGAGCAGGTAGCATGTCAAGGGTGTTCTGGCTTGTCTGTGCGCTGGGCTTAATGTTTGATGTATTGTGCTCATGTTTAAGAGCCGGCCTAGCTGGGCTCTCGAGGGGTGTTCCTACATGCGATCGAGACCTGTGTCGTGGTTCAGCTGTCACTGTGCGTGCAGGTGACTTGTTTGGCATCGGTTTGGCAGATGCCGAGGGAGGAGTCGTGCAGGGTGATGGAGGACGGCGCTGTAAGCAGGTGAGTTGGTGCGTGGTGTATCTAGAGGGAAGATGTGGCTGTTGGCTGTACGAGCCCATTGCGGTAATTTTTCTTTGTGGACGCATGCGAGGAGCCGAGCGGGATCTGGGCACCGGAGGGGAATCGCACAGGGTGAGCGGTGACGGGTGGGCTGAAGTGTAGCGATTCGTCCTGAGGTGTCGCGTTGCAGATAGTCGCGAGCAACATGCGTTTGGCTCTTGCAGGTGGTGGGCGAGCCTCAAGATGGCAACCGGATCTGATGGAGGCCAGGCAGGTGAGCTGTCGAGGAAAAGGTGCGTGTCTGAGAAGGGGGGGTTTGTGCGGGTATCCTGAGACTCCCACAGCACCTGAGCGGGTCCTTTTTTGCTTGGGTTCTTGCAGGTGCCGCACGCAGGCTTCGGAGGGGAGACGCCGCATGCCGACGAGAGGTCCGAGAGGTGAGGGGGTTGAAGGCCAGGCTGTTGTTTGAGAGCAAGGGGTCGTACGGCCACTCAATTGAAGCGTTTGTCTCTGGCGTTGCAGGTTGTGCGCCGGCTGCCTTTAGGCCTGGATGCGCGTTTGAGGTGAGCTGGGTCGCAGAGGGGAGGGGCGTGGGGCTGGTGTGGTTCGTTCTTCCTTTTTTGGCAGAGCGACGGTAACTTTGTGTATCCTGTGGTATCTCTAGGGGCCGCAGGGGATGGCATTCGTCCTCGTCCGGAATGGGCACGGAGCAGCCGGGTGAGCAGAGCAGCCGGGTGCGCGTGAGGTGGGGGACGTTGCGGGGGTAGGTCCTTGTTGAGTGATGGGATACCGGCTGACAGCACTGCTGTGTGTGTATTTTTGTTGTTTTTTGTTTAGATGATGAAAAGGCACCTGGCACTTGGAGGACCGATGCAGTGGGCTGACCGTGCGCTTGTTCTTCTGAAGGATGGGTGGACTGAGACTCTCGGCCCCTTGAAAGCTAAGTTGAGGCAACGGTGCTGAGGAAGGGGTTGGGGGAGGGAGGGGTTTTAAGCATGGCGCAGCGGAGCGGGCTGTCCGGGAAGCGGTCCCCTTTGAGAGCAGGGAAAAGGAGCGGGTTCCTCTTCAATGTGACAGGAACGTGTGCCGGGCAGGGCGGTTCCAGGCTGTGCGCGTTATTGTGCAGTGTGTGTGTTTTGTGTTGGGTGTCTCCGACCTTCCTCGGGTCTCGGTTGGTGTCTTTGTTCTTTAGGAGCCAGGCAGGTGGCTCGGCAGCGTTAGCAGGGCCCGGCGAGGCCCTAGTCGTGGGCTCGGCGCCCATCGGGCGCTTCTCTTTTGGCGTCGCAAGCTTCTGGCGTCTCGGACGGTCGTCTTGCGCGGTGTCGTTCCCAGCTGCGTGAGCAGCGCCGCTGTGTTGCTGTGAGTTTTTTGGGACTGGCATTTCTTCCTTGCATCCTTAGGCGGTTAGGTCTTGAAGCTGGGCTGGTTGCGCGTCTGTCGTCTCGGTTGTGAGAGGAAGCGCTTGTGACGGGCCACGAAGCTGTCGGCGTTCTCTGGCGTTGCCGTAGGGCCTGCTGACGTCACCGTCAGGGTCCTGCAGGCGGTCTTGCCGGACGCGGGTTTCCGTCTGGGTGTCGTTGTTCTCTCCGAGAGCTGCCTCTCATCCTTCGGGGCGCATTGCTTGTAGCGTTCTGTGTAGCGTTGTTCTGTTTGTCTTGGAGCCGCCCTGCCCGGGGATGTAGAGTCAGGGCGAGGTGGGTGGTGCTGGCATCTAGGGATTCGCCCAGGCTTTGGTGGGGGGGAAGGAGTTTTGCAGCCATCTTGGATCGACTGGCTGTTGTTGGTGGGTGAGGGAAGTAATTCCTGTTGGGATTTGTGGGCCCCCAGGGAACAACCGTAGGTGTCTGGGAGAGGGAGCTAGAGTCTTAGCTGAGCAGGTAGCATGTCAAGGGTGTTCTGGCTTGTCTGTGCGCTGGGCTTAATGTTTGATGTATTGTGCTCATGTTTAAGAGCCGGCCTAGCTGGGCTCTCGAGGGGTGTTCCTACATGCGATCGAGACCTGTGTCGTGGTTCAGCTGTCACTGTGCGTGCAGGTGACTTGTTTGGCATCGGTTTGGCAGATGCCGAGGGAGGAGTCGTGCAGGGTGATGGAGGACGGCGCTGTAAGCAGGTGAGTTGGTGCGTGGTGTATCTAGAGGGAAGATGTGGCTGTTGGCTGTACGAGCCCATTGCGGTAATTTTTCTTTGTGGACGCATGCGAGGAGCCGAGCGGGATCTGGGCACCGGAGGGGAATCGCACAGGGTGAGCGGTGACGGGTGGGCTGAAGTGTAGCGATTCGTCCTGAGGTGTCGCGTTGCAGATAGTCGCGAGCAACATGCGTTTGGCTCTTGCAGGTGGTGGGCGAGCCTCAAGATGGCAACCGGATCTGATGGAGGCCAGGCAGGTGAGCTGTCGAGGAAAAGGTGCGTGTCTGAGAAGGGGGGGTTTGTGCGGGTATCCTGAGACTCCCACAGCACCTGAGCGGGTCCTTTTTTGCTTGGGTTCTTGCAGGTGCCGCACGCAGGCTTCGGAGGGGAGACGCCGCATGCCGACGAGAGGTCCGAGAGGTGAGGGGGTTGAAGGCCAGGCTGTTGTTTGAGAGCAAGGGGTCGTACGGCCACTCAATTGAAGCGTTTGTCTCTGGCGTTGCAGGTTGTGCGCCGGCTGCCTTTAGGCCTGGATGCGCGTTTGAGGTGAGCTGGGTCGCAGAGGGGAGGGGCGTGGGGCTGGTGTGGTTCGTTCTTCCTTTTTTGGCAGAGCGACGGTAACTTTGTGTATCCTGTGGTATCTCTAGGGGCCGCAGGGGATGGCATTCGTCCTCGTCCGGAATGGGCACGGAGCAGCCGGGTGAGCAGAGCAGCCGGGTGCGCGTGAGGTGGGGGACGTTGCGGGGGTAGGTCCTTGTTGAGTGATGGGATACCGGCTGACAGCACTGCTGTGTGTGTATTTTTGTTGTTTTTTGTTTAGATGATGAAAAGGCACCTGGCACTTGGAGGACCGATGCAGTGGGCTGACCGTGCGCTTGTTCTTCTGAAGGATGGGTGGACTGAGACTCTCGGCCCCTTGAAAGCTAAGTTGAGGCAACGGTGCTGAGGAAGGGGTTGGGGGAGGGAGGGGTTTTAAGCATGGCGCAGCGGAGCGGGCTGTCCGGGAAGCGGTCCCCTTTGAGAGCAGGGAAAAGGAGCGGGTTCCTCTTCAATGTGACAGGAACGTGTGCCGGGCAGGGCGGTTCCAGGCTGTGCGCGTTATTGTGCAGTGTGTGTGTTTTGTGTTGGGTGTCTCCGACCTTCCTCGGGTCTCGGTTGGTGTCTTTGTTCTTTAGGAGCCAGGCAGGTGGCTCGGCAGCGTTAGCAGGGCCCGGCGAGGCCCTAGTCGTGGGCTCGGCGCCCATCGGGCGCTTCTCTTTTGGCGTCGCAAGCTTCTGGCGTCTCGGACGGTCGTCTTGCGCGGTGTCGTTCCCAGCTGCGTGAGCAGCGCCGCTGTGTTGCTGTGAGTTTTTTGGGACTGGCATTTCTTCCTTGCATCCTTAGGCGGTTAGGTCTTGAAGCTGGGCTGGTTGCGCGTCTGTCGTCTCGGTTGTGAGAGGAAGCGCTTGTGACGGGCCACGAAGCTGTCGGCGTTCTCTGGCGTTGCCGTAGGGCCTGCTGACGTCACCGTCAGGGTCCTGCAGGCGGTCTTGCCGGACGCGGGTTTCCGTCTGGGTGTCGTTGTTCTCTCCGAGAGCTGCCTCTCATCCTTCGGGGCGCATTGCTTGTAGCGTTCTGTGTAGCGTTGTTCTGTTTGTCTTGGAGCCGCCCTGCCCGGGGATGTAGAGTCAGGGCGAGGTGGGTGGTGCTGGCATCTAGGGATTCGCCCAGGCTTTGGTGGGGGGGAAGGAGTTTTGCAGCCATCTTGGATCGACTGGCTGTTGTTGGTGGGTGAGGGAAGTAATTCCTGTTGGGATTTGTGGGCCCCCAGGGAACAACCGTAGGTGTCTGGGAGAGGGAGCTAGAGTCTTAGCTGAGCAGGTAGCATGTCAAGGGTGTTCTGGCTTGTCTGTGCGCTGGGCTTAATGTTTGATGTATTGTGCTCATGTTTAAGAGCCGGCCTAGCTGGGCTCTCGAGGGGTGTTCCTACATGCGATCGAGACCTGTGTCGTGGTTCAGCTGTCACTGTGCGTGCAGGTGACTTGTTTGGCATCGGTTTGGCAGATGCCGAGGGAGGAGTCGTGCAGGGTGATGGAGGACGGCGCTGTAAGCAGGTGAGTTGGTGCGTGGTGTATCTAGAGGGAAGATGTGGCTGTTGGCTGTACGAGCCCATTGCGGTAATTTTTCTTTGTGGACGCATGCGAGGAGCCGAGCGGGATCTGGGCACCGGAGGGGAATCGCACAGGGTGAGCGGTGACGGGTGGGCTGAAGTGTAGCGATTCGTCCTGAGGTGTCGCGTTGCAGATAGTCGCGAGCAACATGCGTTTGGCTCTTGCAGGTGGTGGGCGAGCCTCAAGATGGCAACCGGATCTGATGGAGGCCAGGCAGGTGAGCTGTCGAGGAAAAGGTGCGTGTCTGAGAAGGGGGGGTTTGTGCGGGTATCCTGAGACTCCCACAGCACCTGAGCGGGTCCTTTTTTGCTTGGGTTCTTGCAGGTGCCGCACGCAGGCTTCGGAGGGGAGACGCCGCATGCCGACGAGAGGTCCGAGAGGTGAGGGGGTTGAAGGCCAGGCTGTTGTTTGAGAGCAAGGGGTCGTACGGCCACTCAATTGAAGCGTTTGTCTCTGGCGTTGCAGGTTGTGCGCCGGCTGCCTTTAGGCCTGGATGCGCGTTTGAGGTGAGCTGGGTCGCAGAGGGGAGGGGCGTGGGGCTGGTGTGGTTCGTTCTTCCTTTTTTGGCAGAGCGACGGTAACTTTGTGTATCCTGTGGTATCTCTAGGGGCCGCAGGGGATGGCATTCGTCCTCGTCCGGAATGGGCACGGAGCAGCCGGGTGAGCAGAGCAGCCGGGTGCGCGTGAGGTGGGGGACGTTGCGGGGGTAGGTCCTTGTTGAGTGATGGGATACCGGCTGACAGCACTGCTGTGTGTGTATTTTTGTTGTTTTTTGTTTAGATGATGAAAAGGCACCTGGCACTTGGAGGACCGATGCAGTGGGCTGACCGTGCGCTTGTTCTTCTGAAGGATGGGTGGACTGAGACTCTCGGCCCCTTGAAAGCTAAGTTGAGGCAACGGTGCTGAGGAAGGGGTTGGGGGAGGGAGGGGTTTTAAGCATGGCGCAGCGGAGCGGGCTGTCCGGGAAGCGGTCCCCTTTGAGAGCAGGGAAAAGGAGCGGGTTCCTCTTCAATGTGACAGGAACGTGTGCCGGGCAGGGCGGTTCCAGGCTGTGCGCGTTATTGTGCAGTGTGTGTGTTTTGTGTTGGGTGTCTCTGACCTTCCTCGGGTCTCGGTTGGTGTCTTTGTTCTTTAGGAGCCAGGCAGGTGGCTCGGCAGCGTTAGCAGGGCCCGGCGAGGCCCTAGTCGTGGGCTCGGCGCCCATCGGGCGCTTCTCTTTTGGCGTCGCAAGCTTCTGGCGTCTCGGACGGTCGTCTTGCGCGGTGTCGTTCCCAGCTGCGTGAGCAGCGCCGCTGTGTTGCTGTGAGTTTTTTGGGACTGGCATTTCTTCCTTGCATCCTTAGGCGGTTAGGTCTTGAAGCTGGGCTGGTTGCGCGTCTGTCGTCTCGGTTGTGAGAGGAAGCGCTTGTCACGGGCCACGAAGGTCTCGTCATTTTCTGGCGTGGCGCTAGGAGCACGCTAGGGTTCTGCGCGTGCTCTTCCCGGATGGAGGTTTTCTGTACGTGCGTCGTCGGTCTCGCCGAGTGACTTGGCTTGTTTTTTGAGGCGTGTTGTTGTTGGCGTTCTGTGTAGGGTTCGTCTGTGGTTGTGGTGTGTTGGCTTGGAGCCGCCCTGCCCGGGGGTGTCGAGTCAGGGCAAGGTGGCACAGGAGCGATGAGAGGCTATGGCTTATGTGTCAAAGTGCCTTGCTTCTTTGGGGGAAAAGATGTGTGGCCCTTTTAGATCGAGCGGCCGTTGTCAGTGGGTGAGAAAAAGAATTCCCATGGTGTTTTGTGGCCTCCCAGGGGCTGACGGTAGCTGTCTGGGAGAGGGAGCTCCTGCTTCAGCGGAGCAAAGAGCATCTCAAGGGCGTTCCGGCTTGGATGTGGGTCGGGCGTAATGCTTGGTTTACGGTGTTTGTGTGGCAGAGCAGGCCTAGCTGGGCTCTCAATGGGCTTGCTACCTGGGAACAAGGCCTGTGGAATGGCTAAGCTATTGGTGTTCATTGAGGGGACTTGTTTGATATTTTTGCAGATGCCGAGGGAGGAGTCGTGCAGGGCGATGGAGGAGTGCCGAGGATAGCGCTGTAAGCAGGTGAGTTGGTGCGTGGTGTATGTAGAGGGAAGTGGTGACTGATGGCTCTGTGAGTGCAATATGGCAATAATATTTGAGGGTGCATGTGGTGGGCCAAGCGGGATCCAGGCACTGGAGGGGAACTACACGGGGTGAGCAATGTTAGGTGCGCTGAAGTAGCGATGTGTCTCTTTGGGGCTTTGCAGTTAGTCATGAACAACCCGTGGTTGGGTCTTGCAGGTGGTGGTCAAGCTTGAACGTGGCAGTTGGAACTGATGGCGTCCAGGTAGGTGAGCTGGTGAGGAAAAGGTGCGAGTCTTAAACAGGGATTGCTGTGGGTAGCTTGTCCACTACCAGTTGACCAGTTCTGCAGCCTCTCAGCAGGTGCCTTTCTGCTTGGATTTTTGCAGGTGCCGCAATCAGCCTTCAGAAGGGAGACGACGCATGGCCACGAGAGGTCCGAGAAGGTGAGGCGATTGCGGTCAGGGCGGCGGTTCCGTACCAAGGTGTTGTGTGGCAAGCGGGTTGAAGCGTTTCTGTTTGGTTTTTTAGATTGTGTGCGGCTGCCTTTGGGACTGGATGCACGTTTGAGGTGAGCTGGGTCGCAGGGAGGAGGGGCGTGGGGTTGGGGAGATCTTCCTTTGGAAGTGCAGTGGTAACATGATCTCCTGGTATCCCTAGGGGCCACAAGGGAGGACAACAGTGTGAGTTGGGCACGGCCACAGAACAAGTGAGCAGAGCGGCTGGGCGCATCTGAGGTAGACGGATGCAGCGGTCTAGGTCTTTGTAGAGTGATGGGATGCTGACTGACAGGGCTGTTGTGTGGGGCTTGTGATTGTTTTTATTTTTCAGATGACGAAGAGGAAGCTGGTGACTGGAGGAGTGACGTGTGCTTGTCCTTCAGAAGGAAGGGAAGAGGGAGACTCTCGGCCCCTTAAAAGCTAAGTTGAGGCACCGGTGCTGGGGAAGGGGTTGGGGGAGCGAGGGGGGCACGGTTGGCTGTGGCCGGAAGGGGTTTTAAAGAGAGCGTAGGGGAGAGGGTTGTCTAGGAAGCGGTCCCCTTTGAGCAGGGGAATGGAGCGGGTTCCTCTGAAATATGACGGCAGTGTGCCCTGGGCAGGGCGGTTCCAGGCTGTGCGTGTCGTTGTGTAGTGCGTCTGTGTGTTTGGTGTTGGGTGCGTTTGACCTTCCTCGGGTCTCGGTTGTTCTTTGTTCCGTAGGATCGAGGCAGGTGCCTCGGCAGCGTTACTAGGGCCCGGCGAGGCCCTAGTCGTGGGCACGGCGCCCATCGGGCGCTTCTCTTTTGGCGTCGCAAGCTTCGGGCGTGGATCGTTTTGGCGTCTCAGGTGGTTCTGGCCGGTGGTCTAGTGCCGCGCCGTTCCCGGCCGTGTGAGCGGCTCTGCTCGCTAGCTGTCGCTTTTAGGGACTGGCACTTCTTCCTTGCTTCTTCAGGGGCTGAGGTGTTGAAGGCGGGCTGCTTGCGCATCCATCTCGTCAGTTTTGAGAGGAAGCGCTTGTCCCCGCCCACGAAGGTCTCGTCATTTTCTGGCGTGGCGCTAGGAGCACGCTAGGGTTCTGCGCGTGCTCTTCCCGGATGGAGGTTTTCTGTACGTGCGTCGTCGGTCTCGCCGAGTGACTTGGCTTGTTTTTTGAGGCGTGTTGTTGTTGGCGTTCTGTGTAGGGTTCGTCTGTGGTTGTGGTGTGTTGGCTTGGAGCCGCCCTGCCCGGGGGTGTCGAGTCAGGGCAAGGTGACAAAGGAGCGTTTGAGGTGAGCTGGGTTGCAGAGAAGAGGGGTGTGGAGCTGGTGATTTTTTAAGGAATTGCAGTGGCAACTCTATGTGCTTTTATCTCTAGGGGCTGCAAAGGATGGTGACCGTCCAAGTCCAGCACGGGTAAGGAGCAGGTGAGAGGAGAAGCCAGGTGCATGTGAGGTGGGGGATGTTGCGGGGTAGGTCCTTGTGGAGCGATGTGATGGTGACAACGCTATTGAGTGTGGATTGTTGTGGGGTTTTTTTTAGGTGAAGGAATATATGTTCCTCCCTTTGGTAACCATCATCTTTGGATCACTGCACGCTACTAAATTTCCTCCGACTCTTGTACGGTTGAATGCACGTACTGTTGTATTGGTGTATGTATATGCCTGCACAGATGCCTCCAGCTCTTGTTTGTTGGAACATATCTATGTAGTTTCTATTGTGCAGTTCTTTATTGTTGTGTAGCTGTATAGCTGTCCTGTGTGACTTGTTCTTTATTGTTGTGTAGCTGTATAGCTGTCCTGTGTGACTTGTGTGGCTGAGTGTGTGTACCTAGCCAGTTACCTCCGCTGTCTTGTATGGTTGCACGTATGTAGTGCTTGTTGTACCCTGTTTGTCTGTTGTAGTTGAGTGAATGTCCATAGTTAATCTACCACTGCGGTGTGGTGGAAGTATCCGCCCGTGTACATCATTGCTGCGTGTGATTGATTAGAGCTGGTGTGGTATCGTTGGATGTACATTCACACATCCTTGCGTAGTGAGGTTGAGTGAATGCAGAAGTCAATATTGGCTGCCTGTGTTCTATGGGTGAATGTAGTTTGAAATGAACCAGGGACACGGGTAGTGACATATGTTTTGTAGAAACTGTCTTTGATAAGGTTGTGAAGTGTGGGGTGTTCACAGTGTTTTGAGGGTTGGGTTTGGTGGTGGTAACCAAAAGCAAACTTTTTCCACAGGATTAAAAAAAAAAAATTAGAATAAAAAAACCCCAGCTGGGGGATTTTTTTTTCCTCCCCCGGCTGGGGTTTTTTTTCCCTGGTCCCGGCCGCTCTGCGAGGCGACGTTCATCGCCAACGTTTGGGCGGAGGTCAGGCTCTGGGACGGGGTTTTGGCAGGCAGGGCAATTTTTTGAGGCGCCTGGGAGCGGAGTTTCCAGGGAGCGCTGGAGGAGCAGGGTGACAGGTGGTGGACCGGCTCGATGGAGAGGAAGGAGCGATAGACACGGTGGGCGGATGAGCGGTCTGTTGGAAACCTTTGTGAGGTTGCCGGGTTGAATGCGTGCTTTGGTAGGGTTGTGAGGCTTGGCGGTATGGGGTTTTTGCAGGCAGGGCCCTTTTTTGAGGCCCTGGGTTGTGTGGGTGAATGTAGGTATGGGACTACATGCGTCCCTGGTATGTTGCAGTCCTTTGCATCTACCGCCTTTGATAGGGTTGTGCGGCGTGGGGTGTTCACAGTGTTTTGCGGGTTGGGTTTGGTGGTGGTAGCTAACAGGAAACTTTTTCCACAGGATTAAAAAAAAAAAATTAGAATAAAAAAACCCCAGCTGGGGGATTTTTTTTTCCTCCCCCGGCTGGGGTTTTTTTTCCCCGGTCCCGGCCGCTCTGCGAGGCGACGTTCATCGCCAACGTTTGGGCGGAGGTCAGGCTCTGGGACGGGGTTTTGGCAGGCAGGGCAATTTTTTGAGGCGCCTGGGAGCGGAGTTTCCAGGGAGCGCTGGAGGAGCAGGGTGACAGGTGGTGGACCGGCTCGATGGAGAGGAAGGAGCGATAGACACGGTGGGCGGATGAGCGGTCTGTTGGAAACCTTTGTGAGGTTGCCGGGTTGAATGCGTGCTTTGGTAGGGTTGTGAGGCTTGGCGGTATGGGGTTTTTGCAGGCAGGGCCCTTTTTTGAGGCCCTGGGTTGTGTGGGTGAATGTAGGTATGGGACTACATGCGTCCCTGGTATGTTGCAGTCCTTTGCATCTACCGCCTTTGATAGGGTTGTGCGGCGTGGGGTGTTCACAGTGTTTTGCGGGTTGGGTTTGGTGGTGGTAGCTAACAGGAAACTTTTTCCACAGGATTAAAAAAAAAAAATTAGAATAAAAAAACCCCAGCTGGGGGATTTTTTTTTCCTCCCCCGGCTGGGGTTTTTTTTCCCCGGTCCCGGCCGCTCTGCGAGGCGACGTTCATCGCCAACGTTTGGGCGGAGGTCAGGCTCTGGGACGGGGTTTTGGCAGGCAGGGCAATTTTTTGAGGCGCCTGGGAGCGGAGTTTCCAGGGAGCGCTGGAGGAGCAGGGTGACAGGTGGTGGACCGGCTCGATGGAGAGGAAGGAGCGATAGACACGGTGGGCGGATGAGCGGTCTGTTGGAAACCTTTGTGAGGTTGCCGGGTTGAATGCGTGCTTTGGTAGGGTTGTGAGGCTTGGCGGTATGGGGTTTTTGCAGGCAGGGCCCTTTTTTGAGGCCCTGGGTTGTGTGGGTGAATGTAGGTATGGGACTACATGCGTCCCTGGTATGTTGCAGTCCTTTGCATCTACCGCCTTTGATAGGGTTGTGCGGCGTGGGGTGTTCACAGTGTTTTGCGGGTTGGGTTTGGTGGTGGTAGCTAACAGGAAACTTTTTCCACAGGATTAAAAAAAAAAAATTAGAATAAAAAAACCCCAGCTGGGGGATTTTTTTTTCCTCCCCCGGCTGGGGTTTTTTTTCCCCGGTCCCGGCCGCTCTGCGAGGCGACGTTCATCGCCAACGTTTGGGCGGAGGTCAGGCTCTGGGACGGGGTTTTGGCAGGCAGGGCAATTTTTTGAGGCGCCTGGGAGCGGAGTTTCCAGGGAGCGCTGGAGGAGCAGGGTGACAGGTGGTGGACCGGCTCGATGGAGAGGAAGGAGCGATAGACACGGTGGGCGGATGAGCGGTCTGTTGGAAACCTTTGTGAGGTTGCCGGGTTGAATGCGTGCGTCAGTAGAGGTCTGATGTTTGGTGGCGTGGGGTGTTGTTGATGTTCTTGTCGGGCTGAGATGCAGTCTTTGAAGAGGCTTAGAGATGGGGGATTTCTGAATCTGGGTTTTGTCTTCCACGGCGGCTGCCTGTTTCCTGAAGTGTATATAGGCATTCTACAGCCAGCGTGTCAGGCAATGTGTAATAGGCACGTTTGGGTGGCTGTCCCACTAGGCGTAGGGTTTTGTGTGCTGTCTGGGTATATGGCATTGAAGGGGCGATGTTGGGACGTATGATACGATAGGTCTGGCTCGGTGTTGATGAAATTGCATATGGTGGGTTTTGGGTACGGGGAGTTGGAGTAGGCGGCCATTGTTTAGGTGGGGCAGCTTGAGAATGATGTGGGTTTACGGTCATCGTGTATGCCTAGGGTGTAGGGAAGTACCCTTGGTGTGGTTAGTGTATGTTATAAGGATGCTGGTTTGTCTGTCGTAGGGGCATTGAAGTCTAAGGTCCGCAGAGATGCGAGGAGGCACGTTGTCAGCCGATCGGTAGTACGCATCGCAGAGGCAGTGTGGATTGGAAGAGGAAAAGATATAGTAGTGGAGCAGTAAGCGGACTACATAAGGAGAGCGAGCTTTGTGCCTAAGGTAACGGGGTCAGAGGCTCAGGTGGTAAGCGCTTGCTAGGAGCCTAAAGGAGTTACTCAATAGTCCTCTAATTATACTATAATTGTAAGAGGTGACCCAATTAGTAGGGACGGGAAGTATCGGACCTAGGGAGGTAATGTTATCCTTGCAGGAGAAGTGAATTACGGCAATGAGAGGAGACGGGTACTGCTCAGTAGATGAATGAAAGGCAGAAGTGGATGTATCCGGGGGGAAAAAGGGGTTTATGCGTAGGAGACATTGTCTAGTACGGTGATTGTATTAGTAACAGCAAATAACTGCATGGGCCTAAGTGCTACCGCTCGGCCTCAGAGCAAGGACGAGATCGAAACGCGGATGTAGAGATGCATACAAGCACGTAGAGGCGTTGCTGCGAAGCTAGGTAAGGAACGACTCGATGCATAAGGGTAACGATGAAGTCGGTATTGGAGGGAGAGGAGTGAGGCAGGCCGAGTAAATGTAGTCGCGTGAGGAGGAAAAGAAGTGTTGCAGTAGTAGGTATCGTAAGTTGCGGAAACACGTACGTTGTTTACATGCAGCGAGGGTGGTTAGGTGTGGGGAGGCAGGGCGCTTTGTTACTGTATCATTAGAATGGGAAAACCTCAATGTGGCGTAGTAACGGAAACGAAGGCCGTTAGGAGTCGTGCCTATCACGCCTCCATTACATTGCAGGCAGAGAGGTCCTAGAGCAACACAACAGGTGCAAAAGCACGCTTTATGTCTGGCATTTCCCAAAACTGGAGGCACAATAAAGGAGCATTACTAATACAATAATAAAGTAAATGAAAACATATGTCTCATTGTTTTATTCGGGCCTCCTGTGTGTTATTTGCAGGTGGGGTGTAATTTCATCACAGGGCTCTATGTAGCCCGTAAACTCTACGGGAGGTAATTAAAGGAAAAAAAGCAGCATTAGGGAATGGCTTTTGGCTCTTTGAGTAAATAAAAAACCAAAACCTAAATGTTATCGTTGAAAAGAAAAAAAATTACTCCCAGAGCCAAAAGCCATTCCCTAATGC